>NC_055977.1:18335895-18653395 GCF_018492685.1 Alosa sapidissima
ATCTGAACAAATAATAGCAGAAGCTTTGCAGCGTTGAGAGGGAGAGCGAATGAGCAAGAGTAAACTTCCATGGGATCCTTCCCCCCCGATACTCCCCTCAAAGCCCCAAGGGGGTACAAGCAGATTACCTCCAACTTTTTTTTTATTGTTCTTGTTTTTAATCTGAAAAATTTCTCTCCATAGTTCGCTCTAACTTATCTCTTTTTTTTCCTGTTTTCTCTCTTTAGTTCGTCAAGCCTGAAGACCCTGGGATTTTGAGAAGGCATGGCCAGCTGTCTAGATTTTCGTCCTTATCCACGCTGTCTCCTTGCCTGATCTGATCTGATCCCTTGAGGTTCTCCCTTGGCAACTCCTGGACACCCTTTTGGGACACAAAGACCTAATCCCATCCCTTTACAGCGCGGTCTAATTCTCAGGACATGGCTGAGCGTATGTGGATGGGAGGATAGCGCCCCCCCAACCCCCTCCCATTAACCATAGCCACTGTTTCACCCTATCCCTTAACAACCGCCCTGCTTCACAGAGCTCAGCATAGGCCCCAAAAACTGGAGTGTCTTGGCTCAAACCCAAATATCTGATACTAAACCCTAACACTGTCACTCAGCCTGGCACCGGTGACCTCTACCTGGAGTCGTGAGCGAGTCTGGGTTTTGAAGCCCTCGATGCGTAGAGGATCTGGGATGGCAAAGAGAGTGGCGTCACGCCCCAGCAGACACCCCCCACCCACTCGGACTGGTTAACGCTGCGATCAGAGGCATTACTGCGAGGGCAGTATGCAGGCAGCTGACCATCCGGCCACAAATACTTTAACAGGTGAGTGGACCCAAGAACTACATGGTTAAACACAACCTCCAAATATCATACTACGTTATTCTGGTGTCAATGTTGATGGGAGCTTCTCCCTAGTTGACAGTGTGATGAGGTTAGGATGACACATACTTTTTCAAGGCACACAACTTTCAGTTTGGGTCACAAAGGTCTTGAGCTTTAAAACTGGTGAAGCTAGTCATTCGTCTGCCATGACATGTTAGGGGGAAAAAAGATGGGCTATTTTAAGCTATTACTTTTTTATTAAACAGGAAGTTTGGGCGGGGCTAGAGATGTGAGTCTCTTTTCAAACAGTTCAGTGACTGGTTAGTTGTTCCAAAGATACAAAGATGTGTCATTATTTGACATATGGAACCATCTTTTTTTTTAGACTGCTTTGAAACAACAACCAATACATAAGTTGATGCAAGTTTAGTGTCAGACTATGCTTTGAAACGTCCATGACAACCAATGCATAAGTTGATGCGAGTTTAGTGTCAGACTGAGCTTCCAAATGACCACAATAACCAGTTGATGTGAGTTTAGTGTTTTTTTTGCCGTATGTCTGCAGTGCAGTCTGTAGAGTGCAGCTGTGTTTATTAATAAAGACCATTCCCTATCATGGGTCCTCCAGGTGCTCTACATGCAGCTGGTACCGTTTAAGTGTCCGCTGACCACAAGGTGTTCAAAAAAAAAATGTGCAGCCCACACCTAAGTTGTCGGAATTCAGATACCTTTATCTCTCTCTTTTTTCCGCCATAAAAAGAACGTTTTTACGAAATGGGATGTCTGCCCTTGGCCCCCGCAGCCAGCTAAATGCTGACTCCGAAAAATACCTCCGCTTGCAATTTTTTAATATCAGATGTGGAATTTGAACTTGGAGCGGAATTTGGATCCAGACGTCTACCTAAAAAAAAAAAGGAAAAAAAGAAGTGGGAGAAGAAGAGAAGAAAAAAAAAGAAAATTCCTGGGAGACCTGAGGTGGAGGATATTGTTTTAACAACTGGAGGGCCCCCAAGCCGAGGCGGGGTCAGAATGTTCTGGTATTTTATTCATCATGGAGGAAAATGAAATACCAGAACATTCCGTTCCAAAAGCATGTGATTGGCTCCCCAGCTGGCCAGGATGACCCACAGTGGCCTGTCAGAGCTGTCAATCTCTCCAGACAAAGATGGAACGCAGAGAAGCGGTCCTTGAGGACTGAGGCATTTCTGTAGACATAACAACCCAGAGCATAATAAGCAAGACGGACTGAAAGATGGGTTGTGTTAGTGGACTGGGCTCCGAGAATAAAAAGCTCTATTTTTAAACTGAACAAAGAAATGAAGGAAAATTGTCGCATGATTATTTCATTTTCGAAAAAAAAAAAAGATGTGTGTGTTAATTTTGTTAGTGTAATTATAACCTTACTAATTTCATGTTGTTGATTTGGCCATAGTTACCCATAGCAACAAGGTCCTTTGCTGCCGTCTCTGTGGAAGTCTCTCTCTCCTCATACGTATATTCTAGACTCTCTCACTCTCTGTGTACTCTTTTTTTCCCTCGTTTTTTTTTTTCAGACTCCAGTATACACACACACACACACACACACACACACACACACACACACACACACACACGCACACACTTTGTCTACATTGTCTAATCTTTCTTTCTCTCCTCTTTCTTTCTATCTCTCCCTCCCTCTCTCTTCCATTTTAAACTCATACACATACAGTACACTCTGATCTGTTCACACACACACGTTCTCTCTCTCTCTCTCTCCCTCCCTCCATCTATCTCCCTTGCTCTCTTTTTGTGGGTGGTAGTGGAGAGTGTTGGGAGTTTTATGGCAGAGGCGGTCAGAGCGTGGACAGCTTCCAAATCGATTCCTGTCATTTTGGGAGTTCTCAGCAGGTTTCGGCTTCGGAGAGGCGAGCCGAGGAAGGGGGGGCCTCCTGGCTTCCTCCAGACGTCGGCCAATGAGCACCGAGTAATGACTGATGGCCCGCGAAGCCTCGCAGACAGTACTAAACAAACTGGATGGGCTTAGAGGCCAGGGGGAGCAATCAATATCAGCAAGGTTAAACTGCGGTTAGGACGGCTTGTTTTTTCGGAGGGGGTTGTTACCAAACAGGAAACCGTCTGACTGGACAGGCCGACGACATTCCGGACGACAACTGTCCTGTCGGCAGTTTGGTTTGCTTTGCTCGACGTGCAACATGAAGAGCAGACCGAGAGGTGCCTGGTTTCAGAGCGGCAAAAGCCACTGCACCATCCCCGTTCACTTTCACCGCACCATCCCCGTTCACTTTCACTGCACCATCCCCGTTCACTTTCACTGCACCATCCCCGTTCACTTTCACTGCACCATCCCCGCTCACTTTCACTGCACCATCCCCGCTCACTTTCACTGCACCATCCCCGTTCACTTTCACTTTTTTCATGCAGCACACTCGCTCCCACCCACAGAATGTGTTGGTCTCGGTCATGCTTTGGCTACCATCATGCCTACCATTTTTTTTTTTTTATTCCATGCTTTTATGAGGACACTCTTCTTTGGCTTGGCCCTGTAACTGACTATGACTTCATTTTGGTGGGGCTGCTCCACGCTCCTCCACCACCACCACCACCACCTCCTCCATCCCGTACTCAACCGCCATTCCTCAACTGCTGCAGCAGACAGGTCCAATGATCCTATGGTTAGCCCAGGGTTCCTGTAGAGGTCAGCTGGCTGTATTGGTACAGGAGATGGACTCGTCACTCTCCACTCCTCTTCCTGTCGTCTCCTCTCCTTCCCCCTATGGTGTGTCTGTGTCCTATCAACACACACAGCCACTTTGCCCTTAAAGTGTTAGAGGAAATTTGGCACATCTTTCAGCGTTGTGTTCTTTTTTTATTTTTTATTTTAAAGTAAAGGTGCCAAAACCTGGAGGCGTCAACAGCCAGACAGTAAGGAAAGGGCAAGGACAGAGCAAGAGACAAAGAGAGAGAGACATGGAGAAAGGGGAAGGGAGGAGAAGAAGGGAGAGGGAGAGCGAGAGAACGAGAGATTGTGGTGAAACGGGGTGATGGAGACAAACATTCAAGACGCAATGATGCGAAAGAAGCCTCGGCACCAACACCTGTGCTCGTTTTTGATGGAGACTAATCAACTTAAAGGAAAGCCTCGCTCAGAATAAACAAACAAAACACTGGTACTCCACCACAGCAGCCCAGAAGCTTCCCTTCAAACACACACACACACACACACATATATACACACACACACACACACACACACACACACACACACACACACACACAAACACATACACATATACACATAGGCTTTTCAAGTCTACATGCTATATTAAATATGTATCTAGCCCACTTAGTCAGATTATTGTGGAGTCATTCACAGGGGAGTAAAAGCTAGACGTGGGGGAGGACAGGTTGAAGGGAAGATGAAGACGGAGAGGAAGACGACTGAAAGGAACAGACGGAGAGAAAGTAAAATATGTATACATGGCACATGGCACATGAAGGTTTATAGTTCATCATAACACTGTTTTGAGATCATTTATAGCCATTATGTTTCGTTTTATCTTTTTCTTCGTCAATGATGAACTCTGCAAATGAGAAGTTGTGCAGGTATGGCAGCCTGTACATGGTAAATCATGGGCGAGTCAGATTTGAAAGACAGAGTGATCTCAACTCGAGCACAACAGCCCCTTCCCTCCCTCCCTCCCTCTCTCTCTCTCTCTCTGCCTTCCTCTCTTACTCTCTGTCTCCACCCTCCCCAGCCGGCCCTCGGCACAGATGGTGTCTGCTAGCCGGCTGGGAGCGCCCCGGCAACGAGCCGATGACATCACGCATCAGGGCGCGCCATGGCCGAGCAGGGAGCAGCAGAGGTGGACTGAGGTCTTATCTGCCGCCCGGCCGGCCGGCAGCCGCTCTGACTCATGGGAAAGGGGCGGGCGGACGGGCGGGCAGGCAGGCACAGGCACGAACACACACGGCCAGCCGACGCTGACACAGAGGAGCACGGTCAGCGAGCATCAAGGCAGACAGACGGCCCAGACTGTCTGAGGCTGACACGCACTTGCTCTCGCTCTCGCTCTCTCTCTCTCTCTCTCTCTCTCTCTCTGTCACTCCCTGTTTTCTTGCTTGCCTCCCTCCCTCTCTCTCTCTCTCGCATTCTGTCCTTTTCTGTTTCTCTTTTTCTGTCTTCAGTCCCTCCCTTGCCTCTATGACTCTGTCTATTTGCTGTCTTTGTCTCTGTTCTCACTCTTTTGCTCTCCTCTTTCTTCAGGCTCCATCTTTATCTGTCACTGTTTGTCTGTATGTTTCCGTTTCTCTCTTCCTCCCCCCCCCCTCTTTTTTTTTTCTCTCTCTCTCTGTGATTGCTAACCCAAACATGTGAAGTATGTTACGCCCTCACCACAAATTAAAACCTGCTCTGCTGGAAACACATATGTAAACGTGCGTCTCGGGCATGGTCTGGAGATGGGAGCATCTGGAGGCTTGGGGAGAGAGAGTGAGAGAGGATTTTTTTTATATATATATATATATATATATATATATATATATATATATATATATATATATATATATATATAATCACACATTGTTTTATGATTCTGTTATTTTGTCTTCTGATGTTTTCTAGGCTTATATATTGTATGCTTTGGCAACACTTTCTTTGTGAATGGTCATGCCAATAAAGCTTTCTGAATTTGAAGAGCAAGAGAGAGAGCATCCACCATTTGGTGTGTGAGGGTGGAGTGGAGTGTGATCTTTTCTGAGAATGCACAGGATTTAACTGTGCAGTGACAAGTTAACCTGACATACAGTTTCCGAATGACTCAAAGGAAGTATAATGCACGCACAACAGACAACGACAGGGTCATACACACACACACCCTCTCTCTTGCATGCAAACAATACACAAATAACAATACACACATGATCACACATAGCTTGTGTATCATTTGTTGTCAAAGCTGCATTGTCCAACACACTCAAATATTCAAAACATAGTACACTCACACACACACATAAATACACATACACGCAAACTAACACAAGCACAGTCTCATGAGCCCTCAGGCTGAGCCTACTAAGTCATTTATGGCAGACCAAATGTATGTCTGACACCGTGATAAATCTCAGCCATGGCTCGGGACATGCGAGTGAGTCATTTAGCTTCATCTTGCCGCTGTGGAAAGGCCAAGCCTCTCTGAATAAAACAGCCCAGGGGCTTGAAATTGTAATTGTTACTTTCCTGGGCACTATGCATCGCAGCAACCTGTTTGTGCAGTATTATTTAACCTGTCTGGTATGTGTTTACCCCCCCCCCCCCTCTCTCTTTATCTCTCTCTCCCCCTCTCCCTCCCTCCCTCTCAGAGTGCAAATTTGAGGAGCACTGTCCTGCCGTGACCCCGCCTCCCGCCACCCTTGAATGTGAGTCACCCTTGACCTCTTTTCCTCTCTCTCTCTCTGTCTCTCTCTCTCTCTCTCTCTCTATATATATATATATATATATATATATATATATATATATATATATATACCTCAGACACGGCACATTAGCGGCCCCACATCTATCTCACACTGTTTCTCTGTTGTGATAATGCTAGTGTTCCATTCAGATGATGTCATTCCAGTTGTGCAATTAAAGCTGTGGTTGTTGTGTCGGCTGGCGTGTTGTTTTGATATCCGTGGCCAGACTTTGTGATGTCTTGTAACTCGCAACTAATTCTGTATGTCTACTGCCCAAAAGAAGGCTGCGCAAAAAATACATCCACGCATACCTCATATAATATATTCCCTACTCAACCAAAAATACCAACACTCATCCACATACATCTGCAGAAGGATTCTCCTCATGAGCCAGCTCAGAATCAGAATTTATATATATCTTTCTGTTGAAGTGTATTACTCAGTGTGATTCGTTTGAATAGGAAGTTTTCTGTTGGGCTTTCAACAGTGAAAAAGGAGGAAAGGAGAGAGAAGTGAAAGCCGTGGGCTCAGTTGTGAACGCTAACAGCACACTGTTTTTTGTTGTTTCTTAGGAAAAGTCAAATGAAAGAGGCTACGATTTTTTGTGGTGTTTTTTTTTTTTTGGCTGGCTGGCTGGGGCGTTCTTACAAGCATTTAATAATTAATAAGCGAATGGTTCGAAACAGGATCAAAGAAGCGGTACAATTAAAATGCTGGACACACACACAGCTGGAGTCTATCTCCAGTGATTTCTAGTAGGGTTGCTCCATGGCCACGAAGCCCGATTCCCAGACATTAGCATTCTGCTCAGTTAGCTCCCCGGAGATGACTCAAGAAACTTCACTTTGAGTGTTCAGACAGGTTTTAGACAAATCCAGTCTGTAATAGTTCTGAATCAAGAGCGCTTTCATAAATAATGCTGCTCTGGTCATGTAGGTCTTTCCACCTCTTTCATTAAAAGTATTTGACCTATTTTCAGTTAATGTATTCATTCATTCATTTCCTCATTCATTCATTTATCCGTTCATCCATTAATTCATTGAAAAGCGGATTGTCTCTGCGACTGCAGGGCTGAAGAAGATATAGCTACGTTTCCCCCCAGCCGCACGTCTGAAATGCAAATGGACCAGAAGGTGGAATGTTCCGGCGCGCTGTTCTCCTGTTAATGGGCTCATTTGGGAAGGTGAAGGGCTCGGTCTGAGCCGAACAGGCAGCCTTTGATGTAGACCAGGCTTTTGTTTCAAGAAGTTTTTTTTTTTTTTAGTACCCCCACAAGTAAACTTTACAGGGCTCCTTTTACTGCCTCTCTCTCTCACTCACTCTCTCTCTCTCACATACACTCACACACACACACACACACTCTCTCTCTCTTTCTTTCTTTCTTTCTTTCTTTCTTTCTTTCTTTCTTTCTTTCTTTTTTCTCTCTCTCTGTCTTTCTCACCTTCGTAAACTTTACCCTCTCTCTGTTCACTTCTCACAAACACACGCACACACACACACACACACTCTCTCCTGTCTCTTTCCCTTTGACCTTCATTCTACTAGTCCTCTTTGCTTGGATCCGTTTGGTTTTGAGTGATACCCATGCTTTTTTTAGCCTTCCCCTTTTTGTGTGTGTGTGTGTGTGTGTGTGTGTGCGCAGCGGCGTCTCCTCGACAAGGGCCGCTCTTTTCCAGTGGAACCGGTCCAATGCCGCCACTTCAAATATTTAGCAGTCTAGCCCGCATGTTAATGACTGACTGCGGCTGGCTGCCATCTCCCAGACACCTGTGTGTCTGTGTGTGTCTGTGTGCGTCTGTGTGTGTGTGTGTGTGTGTGTGTGTGTGTGTGTGTGTGTGTGTGTGTGCGTGTGTGTGTGTGTGTGTGTGTGTGTCTCTCTCTGCATGCTTTGATTGAATTTTCAGTAGCTGAATGCTGATTCGGGGTGTGTTTGGGTTAGTGTGTGTATTTGTGTGTCTGTGTATCTGGGTGAAAATGTGAAGAGAGAAGAGAGAGAGAGAGAGAGAGGCAGAGAGAGGGAGGGCAATAAAGGAGTTGGACAGAACAAATGGGATAGAGAAAGAGAGAGGGGGGTGAAAGAGAAACAGGAGAGTGCAGGACTGAGAGAAAAGAGAGAGAGAGAGAGGGATTGGTGGTAGAGGTGGAGAGGGACAAGGAAAGAGAGAGAGAGAGAAGTGGTGGTGGTGAGGTAGGGTAGGGGGTTGGTAGGCAGTAGGAGGGGAAAAAAGAAAAAAAAATATTTCAATTCTAATCGAGTTTGCCATCTCGGCGGCCCTGCCAGACAGATGGATCATGAATACCGTCTAGACGCCGCTCGTCTGGGTGAGCCGGGGGTCTCCCTGAGCAGGGGGAGTCACAAGGCACTGGCTGCTGCAGCATGAAGGGGTCCCCCCCCCCATAAACCTCCCCAGACTTCCCCTCCCCTCCCCCCCACACTACCTTGATCAGCGCTCCGCAACCCCCCAACCCCCAACACATACATACACACACCACCACCACTTCCCCTTCCAATCACATGAGAGAGAGAGAGAGAGAGAGAGAGAGAGAGAGAGAGAGAGAGAGAGATTCTGTGCCTGTGCAGACAGGACAGAGAATGATGGGTTTGTGTAAAACCAACTTCAGATAGGGAGTGGGAAGCTATAGTAAAGAGGGGGGGTTTGTAGAAGGAAAGAGTGAGGGAAGGAAAAAAAGAATAAAAAAACAGCGAATGTAGTGATCTGGATAGAAGCCGGACGACACCCCACCCAATCACATCATAAGAGTTTCCCATTAGCCCCCCTGACCTCGTCATCTGATTGATCTCCACAGACTCAGACAAAACAACAACAACACAAAAAGACTACAGTACCCACACTCCCTCTCTGTCTACACCCCCCCCCCCCCCCCCTCAAAAAACCTCTGTGTGTTTGTCTGCGTTCTTCTTTGCTTGCGTGTTTTGTTTGGTCTACACCGAACATTAAGACTCTCTCTAAACCCCTACAGCCCTTTAAGTGCGTAGTGTGCGCCACTGTCTGCTCGCGCTCTGAGTCTGTGCTGCTGATTACAGGGCTGGCTAGCTTGGCTGCAATGCGCTGTGCTGTACTGTGCTGTCGTCTGCTGGGAGTGGCGGCTCTCTCCCTGTCAAGTGGTGTCTGTCTGTCCTGATGTGTCGTCTAGCACCATTATTGGTTGGGGTAAACTGGGCCCTGGTAAGTGGTCAGGTCTGGTAAAGAGGGAGGGAGGGAGGGAGGGAGGGAGGGAGGGATGGATGGTGTGAGAGTGAGAGAGAAGAGAAGGGAAGAGAAGAGAGGCTGTTTTTGGGTTCTGGGAATGTGTCCAAGCAGCGTGACTTACAGGTGACTTGAGGGAGAGAGACATAATGAGAGTGTGTGTATGTGTGTGTGTGTATTCTATTCATGCTTTACCTTTGTTTGTCAGTCTGTCTGAGGAGTTGTTTGTTGTGTGTATGTCTGTGTTTGTGTGTGTATGTCTGTGTTTGTGTGTGTATGTCTGTGTTTGTGTGTGTATTCTATTCATGCTTTACCCTTGTGTGTCAGCCTGTCTGAGGAGGTGTTTGTGTGTGTGTGTGTGTGTGTGTGTAAGTGTAAGGCTACTGTCCTTCTTTTTTTGGGGCCAGTGACCCACACCTTGACCTTTGCAAACAGAGCAGCCATGACCTTCCTATGCTTGACATTCAAATACGTACCTACAAACAGATTACACACTCTCACTCTCTCACACACACACACACACACATACACACACACACACACACAAATACCCCCCCCCCCCCCCCCATGCTCTCATATGTTTGACACAGAAATGTGTCTTTGGTGACTAGCAGGATATCATCCGACACACACACACACACACATACACACACATGGTGCAAAGCACTTACAAGCATCCACACTAACCAGCATGTAAACACATCAACACATTCTAAATGTCACACCACCAGAAGACACATGACATGGTGCACAAGTGACCTTACAGAGGCCAAGGGAGGAAGCGCTCTAAAATGCTTGACCAGTGGGAGACAGACGGAGAGAGGTAGGGAGGGAGAGGTAGGGAGGGAGAGACGGAAGGACTCGAGTAGGTTTCGCTGTCAGGCTCTCCTCTTGTCAAACCGATCTGCAGCACTCCCTCCCTGTGAACCGTCTGCATACCTCCATACTAGAGAGAGAGGGAGAGAGAGAGGAGGGGAGGAGGAAAGAGAAAGAGAGAACAGGGCCTTGAGACTTAAAGGAAGGATGCAGAAGAGAGAAGTAAGGGAGAGGGAGAGAAAGTGCATGACACTGCTCTTAGCACAGCCAGCAATTGGAGTTGACAACCGCTGAGTCCGAGTTTGAACAGCATCTCAATTTGTGAGAGGCCACTCTCTGCTGGACAACAACCTTCTCTTTCTCATCCTGCAGGCGGGCTGTGTTCAAGTTCGCCATTCCTCCTTAGACATAGAAATATACACACAAACACACAAGGCTCTTACCTCTACACCGCCACACACACATTCACAAACACTCGCATTTCCACTCATTGGCATTCAGCAGGTTAAGTGTATTTTCATTGGTTTGAAGGGGTCTAGTCTTCCAGGGGTCAGGGGTCGCCTCCCTGTAGTGCTCTTCCTCCTTTTGATTTAGTCTCTCGGAGTGACTGACTTTCAGGCCCACTTGCAGCGCGAGACCCAATCGATACCCATGAATGCGCTCACTTTCTTTTCCTCCTCCACCTCTGCACGTTCTCCTCTCGGTTTGTTTACCTGCCCGGGCCGCAGGCGACCTTGGCATTTGAATGCCTTATAAAGCAGCAGCAGTCCCACGACATTTGCTGGAATGCGAAGGATTGTGGGAATGCGTTGGGGCTTTGGCGAAGACGTTTTTTGTTTATTGATCTAATTTGTCTATCGGAGGGGGTGCTCATATTTTTCCCCCACCTGCACCGTTTGGTGTGTTCTAGCAGACACTTTGTTTATAGTCTTTTGTCCGTTTCCGTCTCCTACATTTTTTATTTCCAAAAATGTATTTGCCTCCCAGCTATATATTATGTTGTATTGTACTGAAAGGCTAAGAGATGCACCGTATGGACATGCGTTTACTTACATACGCTTTGTCTGTGGTACTTGGCCTCATCATCACATGCAGCAGCAGTCAGCAGCATCTGGCTCTGTACATGAAGCTACATGAGAACAGGTCGTTCTTTGGCCACACATTAGACATTTCTGTAAGCAAGTGCGCACCATTCTGCTTCAGATGAGTTGTACGCTAGCAAGAGATATATACACACACACACACACACACACACACACACACACACACACACACACACACACATGCACGCACAAGTAGCACAAGTGTCTGGACTGTATGTTCTTTTTCTTTTGTGTCTTTTTTATCCCCCTCTGAGCCCAAGTCATCACTTGCTCACTTTCTCCAAAGTGCCAGACAGAACACACCTTCACAAACTGGAGAGACAGTGTGTACGTGTGTGTGTGTGTGTATATAATAGAGGGAGTGAGATCGAGTGAGTGAAGGAGAGGTGAAGAGAACATATTGTCTGCTGTGGGGGGTAAAAAATGAAAAGGACGTCCATTGTGCTCGCCTCCTTCGGACGATCTCCCACACACTCCTCTTTGACCTTATAGTCTGATGCAGCAGACAGACTGAGGAGAGTATGGTGTGTGTGTGTGTGTGTGTGTGTGTGTGTGTGTGTGTGTGGCTGTGGCTGTGTGTGTGTGTGTGCACATCTATTTTCAAAGATATTCAAATAGTGGAATGAAAACTGTGTCTGTGTGTAGCGTGTTTGTGATTGTCTGTGTCATAAATGATGCTCAGAAAGAAAAATGAGTGCAAGAACTCTCAAGAACACTGTGTGTGTGTGTGTGTGTGTGTGTGTGTGTGTGTCAAGCAGGCAGACAGGGTGTCAAAGTCGCAGGTGGAACAGTATGTCTGCAAGTAGCGACACACTGAGTGACACAAACAGTCAGCAAGCAGAGAAGGGGAGAAAAAAAAAAGTTTGGAGGAGAAAGGAGCAGATTCACAAAGACTGAACTCAAAAGGGAAAGACAAACCAGCGGGGCTCCACTGTCAGACAGCCACAACAACAACAGACTGACTGACAGACAGACAGACGAGACAGACATACCGATCTTATCGGACAGACTGAGGAGTGTACTCTTTGGACGCTCTCTTAAAATGCGAGAACTGAATGTTCTGGTCAGTGTATGTGTACTATACATACAGACTCCTATCCACCTGGCCGCACCTTTTGGACATCTCAAATAAATCTAAACATACATATGCTGGTCCATAGGGGTTGATGGTATACACATTTGTGTGTGTATACAAGGTTTTATGTACCGTCCATTTACCATTTGGATGGTAGCATTTTTTTGTTGCCAACATACACTCTCCAACATGAGCCGCAGTCAGCCTCCCAAAAATCTCAGCTCCTATTCGCCTCGCTCCACTCCTCTCTTCTCTTGTCGTCCTCCACTCTGTCTCCCTTTGTTCCCTCGTTCCGCCTCTCCTCTCCATCTCTCCATCAGTGTGTGTGTGAGCGGAGCGCAGTCCGAGAGGAAGGTAATGAGGGTGTGTGGGTGTAGGAAAGCACGCTGCAGCCAGAATCTCAGACCGCAGTCTTTCAGAGACGGAGTCAACTTTGGTGAAATGGGCGGGGTGTGTGTGTGTGTGTGTGTGTATGGGAGGGTGATGCCAAAAAGGAATGGATAGAGAGGGAGGGGGAGAGGAAAGCGAGGGAAGACCTGAAAGTTAGTGAGAGACGGGTGGGGTGGGTTTGGGGGGGTTTACACGACTGGTGTTTCAGTCCCAGATGTTCTATCCAAAACAGATAACCTAGACATCAGGCCTCCCCTTTGGTTTCAAACTGCACGCTTAGCATTCGATTCTTCTGGGCGAAAGAGGAGCGGGGCTCTGAAAGGGTTAAATGGACTGTTGGAAAATGTGATGTTACACGAGCAGGGGATGCGGACAGATCTGTCCAAAGAGAAAGAGAGAAGAGAGGGAAAGAGAGAAGAGAGGGAAAGAGAGAAGAGAGGGGAAGAGAGAAGGAGAGATAGATGGAGATGGTGCAGCAGGAGCAGCAGGAGCAGCAGCTACAGCAGCAGCATATTTTAGTCAGATTCTCGTCAGATTCTCGTCTTCCTGTCTGAGCCAAAAAATGGGTCGCCATAGATACCGTGATGTCATTTCCTCTCAGAAGGCAGGAAATGAACGCACTGAGGAATGGGGGATGGTGAAGTCTGCTGTGCTGTGCCGATAGTGTAGTGTAGTGCAGTCGCAGACACAATGTCTCGTCTACTCACAGCGTTGCAGGATTTTGTTCCCTGCTTGAAAGTCTGTCCCATTTCTCTCTCTCTGTTGCTCTCTTTCTTTTCTCTCTCTCTCTCTCTCTCTTTCTCCATTCTTTCGGAGTGCTCAGACTTTCAGAGGTGAAATCAATGATGTGTTTGAAATTCTTGTCCTGAGTTTTGAGCTTTTATGAGTTCAGAGAGGCACACACGCATGCATCCCCTACTCCTCAGAGACTGTGATGTGAAATCTTGCAGTCATCTTAACATAAACATTTGGGAGATGGGTAGAACAGATCGTTGTCAGGGCTACTTTTGTTCTCTCTCTCTCTCTCTCTCTCTTTTTCTCTCTTTCTTCCTCTGTCATTCCTCTGCCCAGAGAGCCAGAGCAGTGGAGCGAATGTCCTGGCCAGCAGGCACGACGTGGGGGGGTGGACGGGTGCTAGAGGTCATAAAAAAGCAGGACGAGACAGTAAGGACGGACCTGGCTGTCTGTCCCACACCACCACCACCACCGCCGTCCACCCCCTTGTGAATTCACCCAGAATTTTATGAGCCACAGCAGAAGCAGTGCTCACTGCCGGCTGGCCTCTGGACAGTCGGTTCGCTAGGCAGAGGGGGCAGGAAGCCGCCCAGACAACAGGCTGTGTACTCCAGCCGACCTGCATGACCGATTTCAAACTCAAACCCAGGTCTGCATTAAAAAAAAAAAGGACGAGACGCAACATGGAGGGTGAATATACATGTGTGTATGTGTGTGTGTGTATAGGGAGAGTGAGAAGCAGAACAAGAGATGAAGAAACCCTTAGATAGCCTGTGGGAATGCCCAAGGGGACATTTCCTATTCTCCTGGGTAGTCCGGTGTGGCTATTGATGTTGCCGTGTGTGTATGTGGCCACTGCCACAATTGCCTGCATGAATACAAATGTACCGGTAATACTACACACAGCCATTGGGTTGATATTGTGACTGAATGTAACACCCTCTCATGGTAGAGTTGATGTGGAGAACAGCTATAGCGGTTACACAGTTAAATTATGATCTCATATTAGTTTGAGACTATGCAGTCCTGTAAAGAAGATTTCTTTTTTCCTATATCATTTTTATTTGATTTTTAATATCCCTACATGGTTCACGATCGCCATTAATTAAAATGTGAAAATGCAAAATACATCAGTCAAGTTCATTGGTTACATTAATACAGAATTAAATTAATGAATACATCTTGTTAAAATGGGAACCATTTTGCATCTGGAACTGGAATGAGATTATTTATTTTTTCTAGTTTTTATTTTTGTGAGGTGTGTGTGTGTGTGTGTGGGGGGGGGGGGTGTGTGTGTAATGACAGACTGAGAGGTCACAGGTGGTGAGCTGGCAGGCCTGTGGGAACAAGGTGCACTCTTTTTTTCTTTCTGTCTCTCTCCCTCATTCTTTTTCTCTCGTTCTCCCTCTCTGCCTGTCTTTTTCTCTCAGTGGCATGATAAACTGCTTACATGATGGGATGCCCCCCAAGGGGTGGCTTTCATTAGCCAGACTTACCCAGTCAGACTATTGACTTCTCTTTTGCTTCTCTCTCTCTCTCTCTCTCTCTCACACACACACATCTTCATCTTTATCCTGCTGTTTCTTTCCATCTCTTGAACATATGAACGCATGTGCACTCACACACACACACACACACACACACACACAAACACACACACACTACACAAACACACACACACCTCTCTCCCCTCACTTCATTTTTCTTTTTCTCTCGTCTGTCTTTCTTCATGGCACTTCCACTTTGTATCTATTCCTCAATACCTCTCTGTGCTCACTCCAGCACCGCCTTCTTTATTTCTCATTCTTTACCCTTGCTACCTTTCTCTCTCTCATGTTCTCTCTCTCTCTCTCACTCTTTCTCTGGTAAATATACGCTCCAGTGTGTGTTGGTCTAGATGGAGTGATATGGGAACTATGCCTTATGCCTTTTACATCTCTAACCAAGTCAGGTCAAGTTTATTTCATCCATAAAAATGAAAATGACAGTGCTTACGCCCACCGTCATGCCCACCTAAAAAAAGCCCTCAGTTGAGGGTAGATAGTATATTTATGCGTCTGCATCTGAGCCTATAGTTACAGACACTGATATAATAAATGAACATTAAATGTACACTACAAGACAATACATTAACATTAACTCATTGAGTGCCAAAAACGTAATATTATGTTTTTAGCTTTTTTTTTTAAATTACGAAACTAGACACTCTAACACACCTTATATGTGATTTTGGGAACTCTGTGATGAATGGAAATGAAATATATGACGATCGAAAACTCATGAAAACGCACAATCTGGACATTTTATCTGGACATTTTATCATAACTCGGTTGCCGCTTTGGGTCGAATCAGTGACGCATGCACGTCAGGTCAAAACCAGGCCATTTTCGTGGGTCTATCACTAGGTGGCAGTCTCGCCAGGTCTCGCTGATCACTTCCCGGAAAGTTTACAGGCAACACTTCATATTTCATGAAAGACATTATATCTCCATTTCTAGAAAAAAACAGCGATTTTGATGAAAACTAGCCACTGTTTAGCTTGGGATTTCTCAGGAACAGAGGCGTGTAGAAATACACGGTTTGCACCCACTGAGAGCTTAAAGTCTCACCTTTTAAACGAGCCATTGTATGTGTTCATAGCTATAACACAGAATATGCTGTGGCTGTACAAAAATCATCAACAATGGTCTAGATTGCTGGCACTCTAGGATAAAGCTTCCGAAAACAGCTTGGCATTCAATGAGTTAAATACACACATACAACTAAAAAAGTTCTACAAATGTATGTTTAAAGTGCTCATTGTGCTGCCTAACCACTTGTGGTATAAAAGAGAGAGCATTCCGCTTAGTGCGTGTAACCGGTGGTCTTAACCGACCACTGCATTCCATAACCTTGTTGCCCAACAAGTATGGAGAGGGTGACAACAGTCCTGCATAATCTTAGCTGTCATTTTCTCCAGGCGGTCATAATATACTCTATCCATTGTAATTGTCAGCCCAGCCATTTTTTCCTGCCCTTTTGTTGAGTTTATCAATCCTATTCTTCTCAGTAGCATTCCCTCCCCATCCCACAACACAGTAGCTCCGCACACTACATACCACAGACATAGAAACAGTTTCATTACATCGGAATTAACATTAAAAGACTGCATCTTCCTCATACAGTACAGACGTGGACTCAATTTGTCCAGCAGTGATGAAATATGATCAGTGCATGTCAGCTTATCATTAAAAACAACCATGTATATTTGTATGTGTTCACTCTTGCTACAGTTGCCCCCTTAATTTCTCATTTTTTGTTTTCTTGAAATTGAGCTCCAGAAAATGACTGTCACAATACTCAACAAGGGTTTTTATCTCTTTTCTGTAGTGGCTATCATTATCCTGTTCAATTAGACCTAGTAGAGCGGTGTGGTCTGCAAATTTTACCTCTTGGCAACTTGAGTTCTGTGGGCGGTAATCAGCTATAGTAAATAAGAAAGGTGATAGAACTGTGCCTTGGGGAGAACCTGTATTTGTGGGGAACTGGGGATTTTTCCTGACTTTCAACTTGACAAATTGGGTTCTGTTCTCTAAAAGAATTAAAATAAATGAACTGAACACCCCTGGTACCTTCATGTTTATGAGCTTTTCAACCATGATATGTGGTTGGGAGAGAACACACAGGTATATCACACACACGCACGCACATAGGCCCACAAGAGTCAGATATCCATAGGATGCCATTCTTATACCCATATACACCACATATTTAAATGTCATCATATGTGGCATTCAGTGTAAACAAGCCATCTTGGAGGCCATTAACCTCTCTGCACACGAGGTCTCAGTGGAGGCTAGACACTGGTGCCATGTGAGTTATTCCCTGTGAGACTGCTGGCTTAACACTGGGCTAAGAAGCTTGGCCTCCCAGGGCATCTAGCTAGTAGGCTCCACACCCCAGGGACTTCTCACCATAGCCACCATTTTCAAACAAGCTCAGAACCCACTTGCTTACTTGAAGAGTGCAGCGTTTGAACATACTTGCCGGACTTGATGGTGGCTGCAATTGTTTTGCTTTTGTTGTTTTGTAATCTTTCCCTTCCCCTCGTCGTTCCAGTAAGGCAAGAGAGCAGAGACAAAAAAAGTTTTTTTTCTCTGTACTGACTGGAATGTGTTGCTCCAGTCCAGACACACTTAACTCCCCACCCCACTTTCCTCCACCACCACCACCATATCCACCGCCCCCCCCCCCCCCACCCCACCATCAGGCCGGTGGTCTGAGGCTGGCTTCGGCATTTCACTCCTTAATGGCTGAGGTCGGGAGAAGAGGTGGGGAATGTTGATCCTGCATCAGCTGTTGGAGATGAGGGGGTTTGAGCTGGAGAGAAACCGGAGCTCTCTGAAGCTTTTTCCCTTTGCGCCCGCGGTAATTACTGGGTCTAGGATGGTCTCTCTCTCTCTCTCTCCCTCCCTTTCTCTCTCTCTCTCTCTCTCACTCTCTGCACAAGCATAGCCTACTCAGTCTGGCTAAGACAGAAATCCGCTGGCCTCATAGTTGTTGTTTTAAGTGCTGCTGTGGGGAGCCTTGTTGCGACTGGTTGGTGAACCTGCAGCGGCAACAGCAGACATGTTAAGGACGGTGCTGAAAGAAAAAAAAAACATACAAATAGGACGTGAAAGGGTGAGGAGTCTGTCTCTGACATTTCTTTGTGCAGGGAGAAATGGAGTGCCTGAGAAACAGAGGTCCACTAGGGGGCGCGGGCGTACAGGAAGTATTACCCATGTGACTTTTAATCGGACAGCCTCCAAAACAAGGAATGACCATAGGGAATGACCCTAGCTGTTCCTTCGCAATGTTAGATGGCATATACAAAAATAAAATTCAAGCGCTTATGCAGTGCCTATTTAAATAAATTGTGAATGCTACTTCTGTTCCACTTGCATTATAATTAAGCTTAAGCCGTTGAAAACATTCATGCCACATGCCTATGTTGGGAATTTTGTTTTCTTACTTGTGTTACTGTGCTATTTTACTTACTTGATCTGTAAGACTGTCTGACATGCACTGCCACACTGCCGTGCTTTTTAAACGTATGTAGCTGCTATGTGTTTATGAGTGGGGGTCGCCAGAGCTATGGGGGTCGTCCAGGCGCATTAGGTATTCGGTGGGTGATGTGTTCCTGCGCTGTCTGGTGTCTGCATGGTTGGAGTGAGGGGGGTAATAGCCCAGTCCTGCTCCCATGTGTTTTAAATCATCAGGGTCTGTCTGGCGCTGAGTGGGTCAGTCTAGCGCTGTCTGTGCTGTACGGTTAATTTGTGTGTCTTTCACGCCTGTTTTGTTTGTTGTAGCCTAGTTTTGACTGAATTTATCAGGCTGTTATTTAGGTTGTGAGTTTTTATTATTAGCATTATTATTTATTTATAGTCCATGACACATTGATCAGTCATTGTCAGTGTCCCGTTTCAGTAGGCTACTGTAGGCCTAGTCGAACAGAAATATTTTACATAAAATACTACCCTGTAATTAAAATGCAGTCCCTATAGTAGCATGCATGTACCAACTGTATCTCGTTGTGTATAGACCCCTTTTATCTTACCTTCTCAGCTGGACTTAAAAAAAACTGAACTGGTTATTTATAGACAGTAGACAGTTTGGGTAGGAGGGGGTCCGCCACATCTGCTGAATATCCGCTAGACTGTGGGGTCAGCCCAAGGTTAGCCTCTTCAATACCGGCCTTGATTGGTCGTGGCTGGCACTAAATAAGTGTATGTAATTCTAACCGCCCACACTCCCACTGGCTAGACCAGCCCCTCTTTCACCGCCATTGTCACCACCCGTCTCCACTACGCTGCCTCCACCCCCTCCCTCTCCGCTGCTTTTGCCCCACTCTTGCGAACCCCCCTGTCTGGCTGGAACTGCTCCCCCTCTAGAGGCGAAGGAGGAGGGGTTGGGAGTAAGCCTGCCCACACCATGAGAACGTAACAGTGAGCCATTCTTTTGAATGAAAGCGAGAGGGACGTTGGAGGTAAAGAATCGGCAAAACGTCAAGATGCGGGGACCCTATTCACCATAGGTAACATTAGCTACATCGGAAGGCAGCGAGCATGGCGTGAGAAATGTGGAACCGGAGAGGCCGACTCTGACAGCGGGCTGCTGTATAAGTTGTCCTCCCTTTATGTAGGGCCGCTGCCGGCGGCTCTTCCCCGGCGTCCCATTACTCCCGAGCCCCATGCAAAACATAACGGTACCGGGCAGCTCCATCAACTCAAACTCCAATGTCATTTGCTCCTGCAACTGCACCGGATCCCAGCCACAGGGGATGGATATATGTAAGTAACTACGCAGTTTATTTCGCCGACAGCAAGCTATGTTTTTGGTGTACATTAGTTCTTCGTAAGTAATCGTGAGATACAAGATAATTGGTTTAATCTGAAACCGCTCTACGTGTTCACGGGGTTCGATTGACGCTCGGTCTCATTACGGCAAAAAGAAAGCGCAGTTTTTTGTGATGTGATTTTCACTCATAAAAACAGATCTTGTGCCGCGCATAGCCACATTTTCAATGTGCTGGTCATACATTTATTTCGTTTGAATATCTGTCAGTTAGAATTTGCATCATAGCGTCATGGCGCATTAATATTCCGGGATGCATAACGGTCTATGAAGAGGAATATTGTTATGATTAGCCTTATAAATGGTACAGAGTCTGTGATTGTCAGATGATCAGTCATGATATCAAGCATAAACTTCTTTGTATGTTGCGTGGTAAAACCTAACACAGTGGTATGCATCAATTGAAAATTGCTGGTGGGGCTGCGCAGAGACGGTCGCTTAACTCCTGCAGCAGGCTATACTGTCGTAGCTCTCTAGTACCAGCTTACAAAAATGTCCCGGTAGTTTGGTAGACGCAAGCTGCGATTGTGCGGGGACTTTTCATGGGCCTATCTAAACCAGGCTTTGCTTCGTTCGCCATTGAATTCGTCTGCGGGAGGGGGAAAAAACACACGACAGCAGCACAGTCTGAAAATTCACTCAGACGGCTCGCCAGTCACCCTTCCCCCATTTCGCTAAGACCGTCTTGCTCAAGCACTGAGACAGGGCTCTGAGTTGTCTGAATCACGGCGAGGACAAAGGCCCATCATAATGAGCCTCTGGGAAGTAAGGGTACTCACAAAGGCGCAGAGGATGTCTACAGCCTACAGCTGTGACAAATGGCTAGAGATATTCTCGTAATTTAAATGAGGTCCATAAAAAAGCAGACAGACTTTGGACTAAAACGCTGTTTTGAGTTAAAACAGGAGAGTTCGTTTACTCATTTATGGCAAATGCACAAATGGTCACTTAGTAGGCCCAGATGATGAGGATGCCTTACTTTTATTTAGAGAAGTGAGTTAAAGGTGATGACATTACTAATGACAGTTTTAAAAGTGCAATGCTTTGCACTGTAGACACAGCACTGGGCTGCAGACCATGCTCTCAAGTGCTAATCCCAATTTTATTGACTGTCTGAAAATGTTGGCACTCTGTGGGTGCAGTCAGACTCCTCGTCCCATCCAGCTGAGCATTTGAAAAGTATTTATGTCTACAGTGTTTTTCTAATATCTGTACAAGTGATGGAGGATGTGAAATGCATTAAATTGCAGTAATCACATAGGCTGGTGGTAGTCTGCAAATGATTGTATATTTATGCAGTATATAGACAGTTTATAGACTAGCACGTAATAGACACTGCAGTCTATAGGCTAATATTCTAGGATGAATTTAGAATTTGTGCATACACTGAAAGGTGTCTGCCTGTGGGAGTATTTAACTGAGATAATGTCACCTTGTTTGCGTCTTGTGCTGTATTGAAGCGCACAGGGTTCGCTGGTGGCTTGGCTCGGGATGGTTGCTGCAGTGCTGGCTGCTTACTGGGCCAAGGGCCTGGCAATGGGGGGGAAACGTGGGAGTGAATGACACAGCAAAATATTTTTTTTTGCCTCACACACACAGCCTACACACCAACAACCAGACACACACACACCACCCACTCGAATATACTGACTTTACACATGCTCACTGTACCACCTAGTTTCACACAGAGGGGGCCCAGGTACACAGGTACCCAGTCTGTCTGAGTCCTCACATCTTTAAAAAAAAAAAAGAAAAAAAAAGGATGGCACACAAGTTTGGATTGCAGACTGTCTGGGGTCAGGTCTGGAAATATTCAGACAGCCACACCACACACAACCATTTTGGTTTATCCCTTGTGGTGATGCCGTGCCACAGTCTAGCTCCTGACATGTTTTGGTCACGGGATTTTCAGGCTGTTTTGTTGCTCACAGAGACTACGAGCCCCTGCCACAATATATGCATGTGAGGTGCAGCAAGCCAAGGGTTTTATCTAATCTGACAAAGGCCGTCTGACACACGCGCGCACACACACACACACACACACTCACACACACGGCTATTTAAAGTGAAAACTGGAACATGCTATTTATAGAGTGCTTCGTGTTGTTTGTGTGCGTGTTTGTGCCGAATGGACCGTCGCGACACAGGAGATGCTGCTTGTTATTCTATGGCAGCAGAAATATCCCATCATGGTGTCTTTCTTGAGACTGGCTTTTTATTTTTCTATCTCCTCTCCCTGTGTGTCTCTATCTCTTCCTCCTCCTCTCCCTCCTTACAGACAAAGACACACACACACACACACACACAGTGGTTAGTGTAATCCATTTCCAGTAGGGCTGCTGCCAAATTCAGACAGCAGAATAAGGAAACAGGATATTGGGCTGCATTTTGGCCGGGCCATGGACTGCAGCTTGTTTGTAACGAATACGCACGGGGACAAAAACACCAGCCTCGTCAATATCTGATCTCAGCATCAATTTGGCACCTTTTTGATTTTCCACTGGCTGCCTTGGCTAGGGCCAGGGCGCCGGGGTGAGGCTTATGAAAGGACGTGAGAAGTCTCACGTCTGGCTCACTTGTGAAGTAAGGCCTCCTAATATATTTTTCAAAGTACAGTGCATAGAAAACCCTGAAAAGTTCAAGAGTTAAGAGCCATCCCATAATAACCCCAGAAATCGATAGGCCTCTGCAGAAGATATTTGTGCTCAGCCTCACGTAATGTGAATTGGCACTCTGGGTAACAGGCCAGACCTGGCTGCAGACATGCATTTTAGCATTAGCTGTTGGTTTAGCCCAAAAAGCTAGCACATGAAAGGCAGCCGATTTTGTCACAAAATGTTAGCGAACCCAAGTAGTTCCCTGGCATGCTACAATAAACGGGTGTCTGTGTTTAGCCATTGACCGGTCCATGCATGGAATGTGTGTTGTCACATTATGCATTGCTGGGAAATGTAAAGCAATAATGTACGAGTTCGGTCATGGACAGATATTGGGAAATGCATGCATTGACATCCACATAAATCTGCAATCCCAGCCTGTATCGCCCAGGCAACAATAATGAACTGGACTTGGTTTGTCTTTGTAGAGAGCCTAATTGATGTTTACGCTAAGTCATCAAGCCCCCTGTCTCCAGCCACTGGAACTTCTCCCTTTTTTATATTTTTTGAGGGGAAATTTGCCAAATTTTAATGCAACTCTCTGACCCCTTTCAAGTAAGTCGATAGCAGTGGCGGCTAATTGGTCTCCCTCTCTCTCTTTCACTCGCTCGCTCACAGTGCCAGAGGAACATTGAGTGAGCTTTGTTTGTTTAGATGTTCAGACTGGCGATTGCCTTATTAGGAACATGTCAGTCAAACAGGACCTCCAGGCAGTGGGGTAGTGTTTTAGCCAATGTGGTGTATTGTGCACATCACTGTTGTTTACGATCGGATTCGATCATGTATATCTTTTGTGTTTGTGTGGCTGGTAGCGGTGCTTGTGTGTCTTTAGTTGTTGTTTTTTTCTTTCCTTGCCTTCTGTTCATCCTTGAGGCTTTCCTTAAGGTCACCCCCCATCCCCCTGGTGTTCCTGCAGCCTGGTGTAAGGGTGTAATCAAAGCGCAGGTTTATAGGCCCAGGTTCAGTCGTAATGCGGCCTCCGTCCAATAACCTAATGCACCTAACGCAGGGGACCCTGAGACCCCCAAGTGTGATGAGGTCACACCAAAGGTCAGCTGTCAACCCTCCTCCTAATCTCTCTGTTTGACCAGCTCTGATGTGTGTGTGTGTGTGTGTGTGTGTGTGTGTGTGTGTGTGGGAGGGGTGGTGTAAGATTGGATGAATGTCATGAAACCCCCCCTGCTTTATGTCAGAGTAGGGGACCGGAACCGAGGACATTGGAGATTGGAGGAGGGGTGGAGATGGAGATGAGGGAGAGTGCTAGCTGTCTAGATTCAGTCCTTTTTTTATGATTCATGCTAAAAGGCCTCATGAGCGAAGGGGGTTGGGGGTCAGGGCTGAATGGTGGGGGGTGTGGGTTAGTGTTGTTTTGGGGCTCCATTGAGTCCCCATAAAAAACCCACATCCGAGACTATTCCTTCAGCTGGTTTGGTTAGAGCATGAGAATAGGATAGCCGCAGTTGACATTGCCACTCCACACAATCCTTGGTTCTGTCTCCAACCAAGTAGACGGACTGACCAAGTCAAGGGGATCTATGATGATTTATTTTGTTTGATATGTTAAAAGACGAGACAAAAATAAGATGTTTCATTCACTGACTGCATTTCTGAATGTTATCCGTAGCAATAAGCGTCATCGGATACCCCGGCCAAACAGGAAGCCATAAACACCGCTATATTGTGCTTCTTTCTATGGTTTGGATTCTATTTCTATTGCTAGAACTCTAACCAACCATTCCAACCCCCCTCCCTTGTTTCAGATGTGGCTCCAGCACTGAATGCTAATGCTTCTCTGCAGTCAGTTGCGGACCTAGTGCGTACTGCAGACTGCCGAGTTGCTGGGGTGGTTGTTGGGGCTCACTTCTCGATAATGAAGAGCGAGTGTGTGTGTGTGTGTGTGTGTGAGAGAAAGAGAGGGGGTGTGTATGTTGTTATCCCCTTTATGGTGGTGCAGCAGTGCTCTGGGGGTCACACCGGGTGATTGTGTTGCACTCTGCACCCCTGTTTTGCAGTGGCAACTGAGGCCCAGGGTGCTGCAAGTCACCCAGCCTTGACATTGGCCATGGTCTCCTCCCCTGCCCCCTACACCATCATCCGCCCCAACCCCACAATTTATTTCTCTCTCCTTTGTGTCTGTTCCCATCATCCCCAGTATCTCCACCCCCACCTTCCCCTTCCCAGGGGAGCGCAGTGGGGCCCTTGGGAGCCTGCCATGGTGCAGATTTGTGGCCTTCCTGGCTTTTACGGGGTGGGGGTGTTTGTGGCCTGAGGTGCCCCGGTGGAGGAGGTGTCAGTGCATTTGTGACTGTGTCTGTGTTCGGGATAGGGGGGTGGGGTTAGGGTGGGTGGTTAAGAGCAAGTGTGTTTGCATATTCAGAGTGTCTAGTCTGGTGTCTCTTTTTCATGATAAATACAAGTGTGGATCCCGGGTTCTTTGGTCTATTGTGTGTCTGGAGTGGCAGGCTTGGGCCTGATGTCAGTGTGGCTTAAGGAAGCCATCAGTGTTCTACAGAACACCCAGAATGCATGCACATGCAGTGCATTGGTACATCACTGTGCTAATGCATAACCATCCCTAGTACTTTTACTTATTTGTTCAAATAGTCATGTTTAGGCACCACTAATGCCACTCAAAATCCTGTTATTTTCATGCGGAGTGTCTTAAATAACATTTTCTTGCCTAAAACTGGAATAAAAAACAGTTTTCGGTCACAACAATCCGTGGCCTTTGCTGGTTTTTAGTGGGAGGAATTGTTACTCCGTGCTTGATAGCACTTGCTTATGGATTCTTATGGATTTTATCTCCCCTTTGCATTCCTATGTTCCAGCCACTTGTCCTCTTCTATGAGTGCCGCAATGTGAAAAGTCCAAAGGCTCTGCTTTCAGACATAACAAGCTGAATGTTTTTCGATATTGTGATACCACAGTCTCTGCGGCGACTACGCCTTTGACAACAAGATAGAGATTGAGTCTATCTTTTTCATCTGGCTTCGCTTCAGTAGTTAGAAATGAAGGTGGGTTACCAGGGAGCGAGGAAAGTTAGGGTGCTGATTTATTTTATTTTTCCTGGGAAACCCGCATACTACGGGCTTAGTCTCGGCACTGCAAGACAGTGTGACGGTCCTGTGGGAGAGGGAGCCTGGCGTCCCGGCTGTAGACACAACAGAGCTGTGATGTTATCAATGCGTCTCGCTCTACACGTACGCAGACACGCACATACTTACATTGTCTGTGTGTGTGTGTGTGTGTTTATCTCTGTGTCACTTGCTAACCCATACACCCAGCACATACACACACACAAACACACACAGACACACTGATCATGCATGTATGGACCATCATGGCCATTGGCCTAGACATCAGCTGCACACTCACCCCACCCCCATGGCTCCTATCTTGGGGAGGTCAGGGGTCATGGAATTGTTCTAGCACCCCTCTTTGTCATTGTCCTTGTTTTGTGCAGACGGGTTTTTTATGTGAACCTATATGCTCTGCATTACCAGATTAAATAAAGGAAGCCGCGAGAAGCATAGCATGATTTCATTCTTCAGGCAGTTTATAAAATAGATATAGCTAGTTTCATGGTGGTATAATTTTGTACTGTATACTGATATTATACTGATGAAAATTTCAGTCTAGCCATCATTCATAATTATTTGACCTGGGAACAATATTAAACTAGCAGTTACCCAAATGGACTCATATTTTCTAGCTTCTATTGCTTTTAAATAAGATTTTCTGCAATGCATGTGTTGGTTATTAAAGTGTATGTGGCCATCAGGACTATACATTTTGATTTGGCTTACCATTGTATATAAAGCAATTAGGAGTAATGGGATCCATGGTGTAATGGTGGACGTGGTATGGCTTATATATTCTGGGTATTGATTTCTCCACTGTTCCCATGGGGCTAAGCGTAGTGGTGGGAGGTTGCGGCAGGCCGTGACCCTCATTTGGAAAGCCGTCAGGGATCTGATTGTGTCCCGTCATCCACACACCGTCTGGCCAGCTCCCCTTTCACCAGCTGCCCCCAGTCGGTCGCAGAGGATGGCTGCTCTATTGTGTGGGGGATCAGGCCAGCCATGTCTGGCCCTCAAAAAACCAGACCACATCACCCACCCAGCCACCCCCTGCCCCCTGTCCCCTGTCCCCCCCCCCCCCTTCCATTCCTCCCTCTCTATTCCCTGGCCCGCAGTGTCTGTGAACCGACCGGCACAGACTACAGGGCCTGCCTGGCGAGGAGCTGAGACAAAGTGAAAAATGACCCTCTCTGTGTCCCTGCTATTGTACCGCCTTCCTGTATTTGTTATTCTTGTTTTGGCTGCCCCCAAGCTTTAACCTCTAATGGTATTGGAAAAACAAAGCACAATGATGAAGTAAGGTAGGCTAGTGCACACCGCTCCACTCCTCCAAGACCACAAGATTTGTCGGTTTCCCAGACGAGGAAAAGAGCCGGCCATTGCTCCGAGACAGGAGACGTGACAGGGTTGTTTTTGAGGAAAAACTGCTGTGTGCAGGCAGATTCGTAACTTCTGCCAGTTGAAAGTATTACTTTAGCCGAACAGAGGGAGCTGAGCATCATTCACTTGACAGTAAACCTGTCTTAGTTGCTGTAGTCCTGGCTTCTGCCAAATCAAATCAGGAATAATGAATATTGCTAAACAGTAAACTCTAAAAAGTCTGTATCAGAAGTTTGTATCTAATTTGTCTGCAGTATTACCATTGGCCCTAGAAACCCTATACAGCCCAAAAGTTAGAGGGCCAGGCAATGGCACAATTAAGCTCCACATTCAACTCCTTCAGTAGACTGCACACCTGCCAAAGGCCAACAAAGCATTAGGACATTTGTCAAGCCTAACCAAGCATACTGTAAATCTCACTGCTGACAACATAGGAGTTGGATAAGAGGCCTAAGACTGTCTGAAACTGTAGATCGGCTATTGAGTCAATGTCCATCCAAAGTGACTTTCATGTCTTCATGTTTAAGGAGCTTTCTTGTTTAAGGAGCTTTCCTTGTCATTTTACAAAAGGTTTAACCTTTTCTAAACTTGGAATGTGAACAATCTGCTTGTGAAGTAAAAGGACCCTTACTCACTTCCAGGAGCCATGTTTGTCTGGGACCGGCCCTGACTCAACAGTCAGTCAGACAACCACTATTGTGTCTTGTGCTTTGCTACATGTTGAGAAATACTCTGTGGAGGCCTTTGAGTGTTTGCGGTTACTAGGCCCTGTGGATGCCTTTGGGTTTGGCGAGTGAACTTGTCTGGCTGGAAACGAAGCACGTGTTGTTTTTAGATGTGGCCCCCAATCTTTGTCTATTTAAGACCTGAAAATTGCTGGTTTGTGGTGCAACGTCTGGTCGGCGCTCTCGTTGTTTGGACTAGTCTGTTTTTCACATCCCGTTTGATAGTTCTGCATGTTTGGGCGGCGATTATTTGAAGTGCTATTGTACAGTAGAATCTACAGTGGCCCGGTGACACACATATGGTTTGAGAGCTGTGTACACACTCTGTCGCTCATATCTCTTATCGTTCACTGAGTCACTGGTGACTTAATCATTCAGTCAACACACACTAGATAGGCTAAAGGTGAGCCCGTGCTGAAATGGAACAAAAAGGAGCATTGAAGGAGAGGGGAGTGGGAACGGTAGAAAAGTTATTTTGTTGAAATGTTTTATCTCTCTTTGCAAACTATGAATGACTCGTATTGCTCATGGTGGTGATTTGCGCTGAGAGTTGACCAGTAGGTGAACTCCAACGGAGCCCGGCCACCCTGAATTTACGAGTTGTTCGGAGAGTCTCCATGGGACGGTTTGGTTACACGTGCATTTAGGGCATCCTCTGGAGCTCTCTGGTGGCGCGCTTAAATTGGACCGTTCGTATCGTATTGTATTGCATCGCAACTTCTACATCGAGTAATGCTTGCCACAAATAGTCCGATCACTTTCTCTGGCGATTCATCCTCCCTTTAGGGATAGCTGGGTGTATGTGTATGTATATGTGTGTGTATGTGCGGCGTTCCTCGTTTTTTCACAACAGGGGGTCCCATGCGACGGTTGTCAGGGCTTCCCTGCGGATAGAGACCACCAGGGAAGGATGCTACAGTGGCAGAATAACATTAACTTTAAGATGAAAGCTCTCACTTCCACTCTGGCTGCACGAAGAAGTGTTTGAACTTGTGCGTGTGAAGGAGCGAGAGAGGAGAGATAGAAAGCAGACACACAGGTCACTCTTTCCCCGATTGCGGTACATAGCCGGCAGAGGATATTAGGCGCAGCATGGGGCAGTGGTTTTGACTGGCGGCTTCGCAGCAACAGCAGCAGTAGCAGTCTAGAGCAGCCGCAGTAAGCGCGCACGAGAGAGCGAGAGAGAGAGAGAGAGAGAGAGCGAGAGAGAGAGAGATGCTTCCCCAGTCTGCCTCTCAGACTTACAGAGAGAACATGATGTACCAAAACCACTCTAGCTTTTTTTTTCCTCCCCTTAGTTTTGTAGTAAAAAAAAAATACAGCGTTGGATTCTGTTTCATTGGCCTATGAGTCAATCAGCCAGGGGGAGAGCGTGTGGAGGCTGGGGTGGGTGGGTGGGTGGGTGAGTTTGATGCTGAGGAGGAAGAATGGGGGATGGGGTTAGTAGTCATGGCAAGGTGGTTGGGGTAAGGTGAGCTGGCAGCAGAGAGAGAGAGAGAGAGAGAGATGGGGGTTCTGCAGCAGGTGGTGTCTGGGCTCCTGCAGGCTTATCCTGCTCAGTCTTACCGGGAGGTTAAATAATTAAAGAAAAGTGGGTGTTATGGCATGGTGGAAGTCTAGACGTGTCTGGTGCCCGTATGGGGCAGTTCTTTTAATGCGAGCGCTTTATCTGCGATTAGAGACCAGTTGGGGAGATGGGGGTTGGGGTGGTGGTGTGGTAGTGGGGACCTGCTTAGGTGACATCGGTGCGATGCTGATGAATCGCTCAGTGGCAGACATAATTAAATGCTCCCCGAGCCACCTCTGGGCTTGCGTTCCAGAGCTTCTCTGGTTGCATGGACAGCCAAAATACCCGGCACACTGACGCATGCAAAGCGGCACTGGTATCCGAGGCCTCTTAGCTAGTAGCCAGAGCTGCGGGGTTATGTTTGGGCAAAGAGTGAGTGGAAGCGTTTATTTTAAGTGGGTGTCTGGTCATTCTTTCATCATGTCGGTTCCCTGTAGCAATCTCCTGATGGCAGTTCAGACTGTTGGAAACTCCAGCTACTCTCTTTCTCTCTCTCTCTCTCTCTCTCTCTCTTTCACCTCCCCTGCATCACTCCATTCCTCCGTTTCTCTTTCTCACACCCCCATTCTTTCTCGCACATTTGTTCTCACTCACACCCATAGCATGCAAATGGAAAACTGTCTGACACATGGGAGGACGTCACAAGCAGGCGCCCTTCACAAAAAAAGCAGAATGAGAAACTGAAGGGGAGGAAGGGAAAGCACAGTCCCACACCATCCCTCCCTCAGTCCCTCCCTCCATCCATCCATCCCTCCTTCCTCCCTCTCCCAAACTCCTCCAGTCCCCCCTCCACTCGTAAGTGACTCATACCACGTTGCAGGGGAGCAGAATGTTCCAGAACGGGAAGCGTTTTGTCGGCGAGGAGAGGTGGGTCTCCCCCTCGTCTGGCATGGCTTTTTTGGGCGCAAAACCTAGCTGATGTCTCATTCGTTTGTTCGTTTGCTTGCTACGTTGCGCGTATGTGGGCATCTCGATTGTGCCTATGCCCACCACAGGCTACTCTGACTCTGATAATGCCAGGGGAGACGGAAGAGGGGGGAGGAAGATGAGGCACCTCTTCTCTCTCAAAGGTATCCCACAATGCCTCTCTTCTTTTTTTGCCATCCGGTGTCAGTCTCCGTGCCAGTGGCTAATGGGATTATGTCTTGTCTATGCGTCTGTCGTCTCTTCGTGCTGAATTGTGCCACCACTGTCGCTGTAGACAGAAAGAATTACTGTCTTCCCTGTGTATTCCTTTTCAAATCCATCAGCCAAAATGCACAGCCCACAGAGATTCATTCGTATTGGGCGGTATAGCATTTTTTTCTTTTTTTCTCCTTGTGTGTAGGTGGTATTGTTTTGCGTTTTCTGAACGTACGGGGGTGGTAGCTACTGCAATTTTAGGTCAGAATCTACAATATATTCCTTCCAATGTATCCCACTGAAATTCTGTGACCTGTTTTTACACTACGCGTCCCCCGTTGTATCCCACTCCATAATCAGCGCATCTTTTTGTGAGTTATGTAAACTTGGCACACAAAAGTGTAAACGCACTCTTCTTAAATTCCTGCAGTTCATCCTAAATTCAGGGCATCCAGTTCAGGCAAACATGCAGCTAGTTATCAATGATGATCAACCGTAGAAATTTTGAATGCAATGTAGACAATCTTTTCTATCAATCCTAGGACTAATGCAAGGAAAGTTATCTCTTGCTCCAGTATATTTCTTCTGGAAATGCCCTCCTAGAGTTTTTTTAAATGTGTACCAGCTGACCAGTGAAAGCAGTAGGTACATTAATGCAGCACATCTGCAGACACAGTTCAATAACTGCTAAATATTTCAGGTTATTGATGAAATATTCATTGCTACAATGATGCCAGACGGTTGGCCAATTAGATCCAGGTAAATATTTCACCAGACAGATTACGGGAGATGAAGCTCACCTAGCTTTGGCTAAAGCCTGTCTGGTTGTGTCTTGTAGCCAAGTTGTGTCATTCTCATGTTAGCAGGGAGTGTTTTTTTGTGAAAAGTCTATACCCTCACAAAGTCTCTGCCAATGCAGTGTTTCTTCTTTTGCACTGGTGTGTAAAGCAAGCATGTCAAAACATGGGTGTGAATCACGAAGATAGAAGATCAAATCAATATTTGGCTTTATGGCCTTGGAGTACATTTTAGTCTCTCCTCTGTGGAGCTGTCAGTGCTGCATACAGCAGTTTGCTTTAGGCATTCATTCCACAGACCTGTCTATGGAGTCCTTCCTGTCTGTTTCTGAGCTGTGTGTATGTGTGTGTGTGTGTGTGTGTGTGTGTGTGAGAGGGAGAGAGAGAGTGTGTGTACTGATGTATGGTGGTTGATGTGTCCGCACCACGCTCGTGCCAGCCCACCCACCCGTCTCTGCCAAGCCGTGCCGATGCAGTTGTCATGGAGACCAAGTCAGCCCCGCAGCAGGGTCACTGGACTTGAGGGTTGAGGGTCGGATTGGTTCCGGAAAACCCCACAGCCATGGAAAAGAGAAAAATACAAAATCTAATAACATCTGTGTAGCATTATAAATTCCATGAGCTTATGAATGACCGCAAGTACGCTGATACTAACTAATAACACCCTATATCAGTACATCAAGTTTGTTGCTATAGGAGTTAGCATATTGAAATGGCTGAAATGCAGCACACATATGTGCAAGTCTTAAATTCTAATTGTAATAGTGTTAGAGAATAAACTGTGTTGCGTGTGTGTGTGTCTTGTTATGTTGTATTTCGGGGGGAAGTGTTGGAAAGAAGAAAGGGAACGTGGTCCTTGTACGTATCTGCCATGTGACAGACTGTTCAGAGGAAGTGTTTTCAGGCAAGCCGCACGCAGATGGCATGGAAGACTCAGCCATCTCCATTCTGCTGCCTGTTTTCTGCTATTCTTTTCTGTCTCACTCACTCTTTCTCCTTCTGTCTCCCTCCCTTTCTCACTCTCTCCCTCTCTCTCTCCCTCTCTATGCCTTTCATCCCCCTTGGATCGTGAGAGCACAGCTGTTTTCCTTCTGTTATGAAACTGCAGAGAGAGAGGGAGGAAGAGTGCGAGAAGAAGAGAGAGAGAGAGAGAGAGGAAACAGGAAATGGCTTCATGAAATATAGATCTGGAGCCCAGGCTCGGTCGTCTCCTCGCCTCCTGCATGCACTGAAACAAAAGAGAGTGGGGAAACGCGAAAGGAAGGTGGAGAGGAAGGGAGGGAGACAAGTTTAGTCTAAAAAAAAAAAAAGGTTCCATATTTGCTGCTCTGCATTTCCCAAAGCCACAAGCTCCAACTGTCACCACACTCTCCAACTGTCTCATTCCAACTCTCACCCGACAAAGCTGGGCCTTCTTTACCCAGTGCACAGCCCTGAATAGAGGGTGAAAGTTGTCCATGAACTCGTGGGCCCTGTTCCCTGTTTGGGTCCAAACAGGGGTGGGGTGAGGGGTGGCGGGGGTGCCAGTTAGGGCTTTATTGTGACAGGTGTCACTGTGTCTGTTGATGGTTAACAATGCAATGGCCGCCGTACGCAACTGTAAGAGGATTGACCTGTCTGATCGCTCACTCAGGCAGCATGAGCCAGAATTAGCCTTGCCGGCACGCACACACAGACACAGACACACACACACACACACTAACACACACACACTAACTCACACACAACCACACCACCCCTGAGAATCCAGCCCAGCCTAGACCCGTTTTCATTTGTGTAAGAGTTGGGAGAGGCATTAAGGTTACCTCAGCGGTCTGTTTGTTACACTTTCATTTTTTTTGTTTCTGTGTGTGTGAACAGACATGTGTTTGTGCATGTGTTGTTTGTTTTGTCTAGTTGGTTCACACAAAAGAGGGCTTTTCTTTGGTGTGTATGCCTTTAGCCTGTATTATTATTATTTTTGCCATTACTGTTTGAGAGGCTAGTCAAAACACATTAAGCTGGAGGTGGGGTGGGATGGGAGGAGATGGGTTAACTAGCTCCCGTCACAGACGCCGATATTATCAGGTAGCAACAAGGGCGGCTAGCAGAATAAGCTCAGGATAGTTTAGGGAAAGTAATGTGTGTGAGTGTGTTTTCTGTTGGGTAATGGTGATAATACCACATTATCTGTATGAGACGAGAGATTTTTTTTTTTTCACCTCTTTCTTTCTTTTTCTCCATCTCTCCTGAATACAAGCCATTCAGAAGGAGTGGAGTGTGAGCCTTAGATTAAAGTGCAAATTGCTCCTAGTGCTCAGTCTCTCAGTCTGCCTCTCTTCTCTCTCTCTCTCTCTCTCTCTCTCTCTCTCTCTCTCTCTCTCTCTCTCTCTCTCTCTCTCTCTCTCTCTCTCTCAGTGTGTGTGTGTGTGTGTCTGTCTGTCTTTTCCTCTCTTTCTTCCACTGTGTGTGTCTCTCTCTGCTGGTTGGCCTACTCTGGGTCAGGACATGCTGTAACAGTTTAGTGGTGGAGAGAGAGGGAGAGAAGGAGAGAGAGCAGGGGAGGGAGGGAGGAGTCTAGTGTTCCCCCTCTCGTTGGACTATGGGATTAGTCCATTGTGGTCTCTATGGTTGAGGTGTGTCAGCCACCACATGTTCTCCATCCCTCCCTCTCTCTCTCTCTCTCTCTCTCTCCTTTTTTTCTCTCGCGCTTTTCGTCTGCTCGTTTCTGCCCTCCATTTTTTTTTTCATTCTCCCTCCCTCCCTCTGTCTCTCTGCAGCAGCCGCATGGCTCTTGGATTGGCTCCAAGGCCTAATCTGGTTAAGGGCTGCAGATTGGGCCGGCATTATCTCTCAGCGCTGGGTTAACTCCTGGGATGGGTCTGCTCTCTGGTCCTCCCCTCCAACCTCGCAACAGATGGGGCCTTGTCTCGCAAGCCCTCGCGCCAAGGGAGCCCGTGGCAGCACGCCAGTGCCCACCCCAGACTCTCCCGGCTCCGACGCTAGTGCCCGCTTACCTAACTCTGCCACACACAAGCCGGCCCCCTCGCAGCCTGGCTATGGGCACACAGCTAAAGAGGGAGGGAGGTAGGGAGGGAGAGAGAGAGGGCAGCCATTACGGAAAGATCCAGTCCAGGGAGCAGAAGCATGCTTGGTTGTCCACTGTGCACTTCACTTTGACTAAAAGCTACCATTCCCTGCAACGATTTGTAAAAAATCTAATATTGTGAATAGTATGTAATATTCCATATGCAATGAAAGTGGTTTGGAAATGGATTTGTGAATGATTAGGAATGGTCATATCACTCTATGTAAAAGCTACTAGCCTAGAATGCATAATTTGGCTCATGACAAGATTTTGGTTTAAGCTCCCATAATTCACAAAATGGTCTGTAAAGATGTTGAAAAAGTTCCTCTAACTCCTGGCCTACTCTTTCCTGTCTGAAATACAGAGGGAATTCAGATCTGTAGCTGGTCTGGTTTTGATCCTGCAGCAGCGTTGTGGGAGGGGGAAGCCTTGGAGAGGCCACACTGCTGCTGCACTACACCATTAAATGAGAGAATATGGGGCGGCTCTGACGTGCTCAGTATTTCTGGCTGCCACAGTCAAAGCCAGTCAAATGTATGTTGTGTGTCTGGCTGGTAGACATTTCAGTTTTTTTCCCCCTCCTATGAATTCCTGTGAAATTGCACGAATTCTGCAAAATGGTGTGATAAAATGAAAGAAAATTCATTTTCACTGTTCCCTCAGAAAACAAAAAGCATTATTACACCAGAAATAGCCTATTGTTTCACTTCTTGACGTCGAAAGCTGCGGCAAAGCTGCCTGTGAGGAAGGGGGGGGGGGGACCATTTCAACATGCAACGCGGCATTTACTACCAAACAAAAGCAGGCCTTTAGAAGGCTTTGAGTTTTACTACCTTTTTTTGTCCGTGTTGAGTGGAGCCTGAGCTGAGGCCCACTCTCCGAGCTGTGCTTCCCCCCAACCCCCCTCTCAGTTTGGGCAGACTTCCAGCCATCTCCTCCCTCCATCTGGGGTTTAGGGGCCGTTGGAGAGCCGCAAAGGTGTGGTGGTGAGCGTGTGTGTGGATGTGTGTGAAAGGTGAGAGGGAAATGGTGTCATGTCTGCCCTCTCAGCTCACACAGAGAACCGAGTGTGTGTGTGTGTGTGTGAGTGTGTGTGTGTGCGCGGCAGGGAGAGAGAGAGAGAACGAACTTTCGAGCTCCATGTCTCAGACGCTCTGTCCTCTCCATGCCCTCACCAGCACAAAGGCTCCTCTCACAACCAGCAAACTGCAGGCCTAGCATAACCCCTGTGAGTGTGTGTGTGTGTGTGCATACGTTTATGTGCGCTCACATCTGTGATTCTTCATGTGTGTGTTTACGTGCATGTGTGTGTATATGAGTATGCATTTGATGATTGTACGTGTGTGTATGCGTTTCTCTATGTGTTTGTGAGAGCATGTGTGAGCATATAGTCAGCCCATGTGTGTCTGTGTGCATGTGTGTGCGTATTGGTGTGTACCACAATGCATACCTCTCTTGCGTGTTTGGTGTGCCAAGTGAGCGAGTCGGTGATGGTGGTGGTGGTGGTGGGGAGGGTGGGGGCACACTGGTGAACAAGCCCTCTTTGAGTGTGCCCAGCCCATCTGGTTTGTGGAGTGGGGGGGTTGGGATGGTCGGGTCTGGGATGGCGTGGTGTCGTGTGGTGCGCGGGTTCCTGAGTTCAGTCAGAGGGCCGAGGCCAACCGTGTCTGCCCTGCTGGCATGGGCCACCGGCTGGCGGTGCAGACGAACAAAAAGCTTTTTATTGCCATCCGAGAACATTGCAAAACACACACACACACACACACACACACACACACACACACACACACACACACACACACACACACACAAAGTGAAAGACCGTGCGAGCGATGGATGGACAGATAACATCACACTCTCTTCATGTCATGGCAAAAGCCCTGAGCTTCAGCTTGGGGTGTCGACACGGATGAGAAATGCTTAGAGGAAAAGGAGGAAGGACTACAGAGGGGGCTGAGGAAGAGGAGGAATGGTCTCTGAAGATTTGTGGCACTCTTGTTGTTTATCAGTGTATCTGTTTCGGTGTTGTTTTGGTCGTTGTGTTGTTTGGTGCGGGGCGAGACGGGACTGCGTGTACCTTTTTCTTTCGGAGAGCGACCGAGTCGGCAGACGAGAGAGGAGGGAGGGTTACTGATGTGTTACGAAAATGCGAGCCAAAGTTTTCTGGCTTTCTCTCCCCTGAGTGCGAGTTCACCTTAGGTTTTCCCTTCGCTTTACTCACTCGCTGCACTGCGCTGTGTGCTGCATCCACAGCCAACCCTATGCTGTTGCTAAACCCCCCTCCCGGAAAATGTTTGGGACAACAGATATTTGGAACAACATGTTATCACATTCTTGTGGATTAGCCAATTACGTCATTTTGCAACTGAGACAGGACTAGGCCACGACTTCTCTCTCTCTCCCTCTCTCTCTCTCTCTCTCTCTCTCTCTCTCTCTCTCTCTCTCTCTCTCTCTCTCTCTCTCTCTCTTTCTCTGATGCCCTCTGGTGGCCAGTGGTGTATTACTGCACATCCACTCACTGTCTGCCACTGATGTATATATTTCATCCATGATTTAACACTGACATCTGTTTACATGTGAGTCGTGGATACATATTTATGATCTCTCTGGCTCTTCTCTCTTTGTGTTGCAGCTGAACTGGAGTTTCAGATAATAATCATAATTGTGGTGATGACCGTGATGGTAGTTGTGATCATCTGCTTGCTGAACCACTACAGGCTCTCAGCCTGGGCCTTCTTCACACGACAGAGTCAGGCCCGACGCCGGGAAGAGGCAATGCAGCCGGTAAGACAAAGTCATAAACATTTTCATCTGGTAACAGTCCTCCTATTTGTATGCATGTGTGCATCTCTGGGTTTAGCCCTTAGCTTTACATAATAAGATTTAACTGAGGCAGTTAGATGATGACCAAGAGGAAGTCCGTTCTTGGTGCCTACTGCACATTTCTCCCATGGTCCAGTTAACTGCAAATGTGCACATCCATCCATATATGCATGTGCAGAAACATTTGCCAGTGTTAGTGCCAATGTGGGCGAGTTTTTTATTTATTTATTTTAACCTATGCTTAATGTGTAAGCATCTGTGCTCGTGTATTTTTGTGTTAGAGTGAGGAAGGGGAGCATGTGTTATGTCTGTGTTTATATGTGCTGTGTGTATAATATGTTCTCGTGTGTGTGTGTGTGTGTGTGTGTGTGTGTGTCTGTGTACATGTCCATATGTTATGTGGAAAATGCCCCTTTGCATATGCTTTGGGTATGGTTTCTTTCTATGTGTATGTGTGTTATACATGTGTGCATACGCAATGTGTAATATGTATACATATGTGTGTATTTGTGTTTTCAACTGTGTGTGTGTGTGTTGTCTAATGTGTGCATCTGTGTGATGTTATGCTCCTGCGCCAGCTGCTCTCTGTAACTATCGCCAGCACTCTTCGTCTCTCTCTCCCTCCCTCCCTCCCTTTCTCCGTCTCTCTCTCTCTCTCTCTCTCTCTCTCTCTCTCTCTCTCTCCTTCCTCTGCCTCATCTCTGTCTAGACGCTCAGACCATTACCTTCCCCCACAGAGATGCATCATGGGAAAGAGACACCGCGCCAGGCGCAGTCTCTGCTCTCATGTTTATTGATGAGCTCTGTGTCTCTGTGTGTAAGTGTGTGTGTGTGTGTGTGTGTGTTTGTGTGGGGGTGTCTTAGATGTATGGGGGGAGCTGCAAGACCTTTCACCTTCATTATATACACAAACATACACATTTGAGAGACAGTGACTCTTGACACACACACACACACCCACCCCTCCTCCTCCACCTCCCCATGCCTGAGGTCTCATTGTGCAAGTCAGACACATTAACACTTTCAGAAAATAGCCTTTTTAATGAGACAGTCTGTCTTTTATTGTCAGTAAGCTAATATCCTTTTAAAATAAAAAGCCACTCTGTAACTCTGCTACATCCTGGTTGTCTGGTGATGGAAATATTTAATGTTGTCTGGTTTCCTGCACATACACCCCCAACCCCCCACCACCATCTCCACACGGCAGGATGTCTGATGTCTGCTATTGTCAAGCCCAGGGCAGTGTGGCTGTTGAATATTATAATTTTCATCAAGGTCTTGGTTTTCATACTCGTTTTTTTAACATACTTTGAACAAAGAAGCTAACTTTCTCTCCCATCTCTCTCTCTCTCTCTCTCTCTCTCTCTCTCTCTCCTTGCTCCCTCATTCTTTTCCTCAGGAGGGGTGCTCATGGCCGACGGACAGTCTGGTGGCACAACAAGGAGCCACTGAGGTGAGTTGAGACGATAGAAGGGAAGGAGACCTGGGTGTTAAAATGTTGCTTTACACAGAACTCAGGACTCCGAGTGTAGCAGCAGTGTGAATTAACATGAGAAAGTGTGCACCAAGATGGACAGAAATTGTGCTGTTTTCTTAAAAATTTTAAAAATATTTTAGAAATGTTTCATATTCAGCAGTGTCCCTGCTGTAATAGCAAGATTCTGTTTAATTTCAGTGAAAGTTATATTTATACATTTTTAGCTTATGTGATGTTTTATCAGTGTTGATCCAATTTCATTAACATTTATAGAAAGTTTATCTATTGGTCGATATTTGAAGTGAAAAATAAATATGAGAACATGGAGACACTGGTAGAAATGTAATCAGATATCAGTTTGTGTAGTAGTGAATTTTGCCCTGCTGCACCTCATATCGATTTACCGTTAAACTTATGAATGCAGCATAGTACTGTGACCGCCCGCATCTCATCAGCACTTTAGATTCCTGGGATTCATGGGATTCTAGACCCATGAACTGGTACCCACCTGAGCCTGACTCACCCAGCAGCTGAGAGATGGGAGGACATTTTGCCTCTGTTTATCCAGGCAGTGCTGACTGAGCACACTGTCTGTTAGCGCAGCAGCATCTTTACACTGCATAGCATAATAAATTGGCCATTGTCCAGCCACAAGGCCTCAAAATGCTAATGGTGGCAGAGTGGAATCTAACCAATGTGTGCTTGTTTTTCCTTGTCCTCTTTCTTTCTCGCTCTCTCTCTCTCTCTCTCTCTCTCTCTCTCTCTCTCTCTCTCTCTCTCTCTCTCTCTTTCTCTCTCCGCTTTCTGTCTCTTTTCTGTAGGTGATGTACGGGCCGCGTACGCAGGAGCGCTTCAACCCGCCCTCCTTTATGCAAAGGGACCGATTCTGCCGCTTCCAGCCCACCTACCCCTACCTGCAGCAGGACATCGACCTGCCGCCCACCATCTGTCTGTCGGACGGCGAGGAGCTGCCTCCCTACAAGGGGCCCTGCACCCTGCAGCTGCGTGACCCCGAGCAGCAGCTGGAGCTGAGCCGAGCCTCGGTGCGCGCGCCCCCCAACCGGACCATTTTCGACAGCGACCTCATAGACGTTTACGTGCACGGTGGAGGCGGGGGCACGGGCCCGCGGCCCCCCAGCAGCAACTCGGGCAAGAGCGCCTCCAGCGCCCGCATGGAGGGTCCGCCGCCCACCTACAGCGAGGTCATGGGTCAGATGCAAGGTCAAGGGTCGTCCGCCTTCCTCCACCAGCACAGCAATAACGCGCCGCCCTCCGCCCAGCGAAACGCCACCACGCCCACGCCACAGCCTCCGCCGCCGGCGGTTGTGGGCATCCGAGTCGGGCACCAGCAGACTGGTAGCAGCAGCGTAAGCACAACGGTGCCCGGCAAGGCAAAGGATAGCCAACGGGACTGATCCCTTCCTTTCACTCCCACAAACAAACAAACAGACAAAACAAACAAACAAACACACACGCACGCATATATACTCCCATACAAACATGTGGCGGTGAGAGACACAGGGAGGCAGAGAGAGTGGGGAAAAACTGAGAAAGAAAAATGAAAGCGAGAGAGCGAGGGAGACTGAAGGAGAGAGAGCGAGCGAGCAAGACGTGGCACTCTCTAAGACTGCCCCCTCCCCAGCGCTCCCCCTTGCACAATATGAACAGAATCGAGGAACCAAGCTTACAAATTATTATTTTTTGTATGTTTCTCTTTTTTTGCTAGAAACTGTGGGCCTTGTGTGGATGTTTTTTGGCTTAATAGCTATTTTTTTCTGTTTGTTGTCTGTTTTTTTTGTATGCTTACTTTTGTTTATTTAAAAGAGAAAAAAAAAAAGATTGTTGGCACAGACTTTTGCTTGAACGGCCACATGGGCCATAGGATTGAGGATCTGTCTTTCGTTTGTATTTTTTTTCTTCCTTTGTTCTCCTTTTTTTTTTTTCGCTTTTGGGATCTGGGCACAGACAATTACCCGAGTTCCAAAATTTGAGTGCCATGATTCACGCAGGAGTGAAACCACCAGGGGGACGTGAGGGGACAAAAAACCCGTAAATATTAAGTTGCACTAACTTAACTGTTTAAAGAGAAGAGCATAAGGCTACCTTTCATTTGGTTGTTCTCGTGCATCGCTCCCCTAAATGTGTTTTTTTAAAAAGCAACTAAGCATTTTGCGTTTCTTTTTCTCTTCTTTCTGTTATCTATTAAAAATACAGAGGGGATAGAGAACTTTGATCCAGCCTAAATCTATACACAACTGAACTGCAAAATGGCACTTAAGGGGTTAATGAAATCTGTTCAAATGTCCATTTCTCTTTCCTCTGAACAACTGAATTATACTAGCACGGAGTCTTTTGGATGGAAGTCATGATACACACACATATATCGCTTTCATCCTGTCAAGTAGCACTTTATACTTCCTGTCACCTCAGAGTTGTCGTTGGGTCCAAGAGCAGGGGACTTGTGGGAAATGTAGTCTTATGCACACCCATTCACTCACTGTCATGAGTGTGCATCTCCCCCACCACTATCCAGTAGATTATACACAAATCTTTTTCAGTTTTGTCCACCTATTACTTTCCGTTAGGCAGTCCTCTTGCTTACTTGTGTTGCGTTAAGTGATCATCTAGAGAGGTGTATGAAAGATGGCTATTACCTGTGTAAGGTTTGATCGAGGGACTGTGCCCCGAAATGGTGTCACCACAAATCGTGCATCAGACACATTCCCTTGTTGCTTTTCTGTCTGTCTGTCTGTAGTCTGTAGATTATTTGTCATTTTTAGCATTGCACCCGGAAAGAACCATCTAGAGACACAGACGGGGGGGAAAAAAGCAACAAAACTGAAAAGACCAACATACTTGTTTATGATTGTTAAGACTAGGTGATTATTGTGGACCCAAGGCTGGATGGTGTGGATATGTGACCTAATGATTAGAGAAGGACAAATCTGAGTTGACTCGAAAAAGGAACAAGAATATTTCAAAGAACAAACATTTACCCAGAACACATACAATGAAAGTTATGTGTGTCCCATCCAATGCCAAGAGAAAGTGTGTGTGTGTGTGTGTGTGTGTGTGTGTGTGTTTTTCCCCCCTCTGTCTTGAGTTTGTCTGACTTGTTTCTATTGTTTGTTTTTCATAGTCCCGCATATGCCCATGTCTATCAACCACATTCAGAATGCTTTCAGACGCGCTGATTGTTTTTGATCTGTACTTTGAGAACCACTGGTCTTGGGCTTCCAATCGATAAAAAAAGGCCCACAGAAAAAAAAAAAAGTTTTATCAAAGCTGAAGGTATTTATTTTGTTATGAAGTATTTATTTGTATGTACAACCTTTTGAGACAAGTGTTTTTTCTCTTTCCCCTTTCTTCCCCTACCAATGGCAAAGCCACTTTTGGTATATGGCTGTAGGCATAGACAACAATACAAGCTCCTGCATTGTTTTAAAAAAAACAAAAAATCCATATTTTGATGAGTGATGTTCCCATTTTTTCCCCTTACCACCATCATTGACAAAAACACCGATCATCTTATCCCCCACCTTTTTAAAAGTCATACTTAGGAAAGCCTGGTTTTGCTCCGTAAACTGACTGACTCCTCATTGGTTCTCCTTCCTGTCACTCATTCTGAGCGCACAGTCTGAGTTTTTTTGTCTGTTTTGTGTGTTTCGCTGCTGCTCTGCGCTGCTACTGCTGCTGCTGTGGTCAGATGTCCCATGTGTAGCCCTCTGTCCGCCTTTTCGCACCCCGCTGCCCCAAGCCCACACACACGTACACACACACCTCTTTAAGTATTTTACTCTATACCTTATTTAGAACGAGAACTAGCTCTCACGTATGTTTGTCTTTTCTTCTTTCTTTTCCACATTTATCTTTCTTTTATATGTTCCCTCATGGCTCTCTCCTCCCACTGTCGTAGCTTAGACCAGACGGGGAGTGTGTAATTATAATTTTTTTCTTCCTACAATTTTTTTTTATGTTTGTCGACCCGAGATGATTGCATGTTGTCGTCATTGATAGAATTACGTGAGCAAATTCCGTGCCTAATGGTCAAGTTTGAGCAGACATAGGAACCCACTTGCACTCAAAAAAGCCCCCACCTTCGTTGTGCCTCACTTTCAACGGTGCTTTTTTCAGTAGTTTGACTCTGTTTATTTGTACGGTGCTGTATATAACTTGAATATATTATGCACATATCCTACCCAATGGGTAGACAACCACAAGAGAACATGTTAATACTGTAATATAATGTATAGATGATATTAAAAAGAAAAATTTAACACGGTGGCATCGAGTTTTGTGAATGCCCTACAATTGTGCTTTGTCTTTTTGTAAAAACAGAGTAAAGTTTGCAAAAATAATGCTACGATATGGTCACATAATGAATACGAAAAATACTTCTTATATTTTTTCCTATACAGTAAATGCAAATCTGTTATGTGATGAAAACAAATATTCTGATATAAGGCAGTTGTACACAGGATAAATAGCTGCTGCTTTTGTTACTTCCAGAGAATAATTATCGATGCCAGCGCTTGCCATTTATTTATTTGACCTTTTTTGTGACTGCTAGCTGTTTGGACTTGTATTAACCACGCTCGAACTACAGCAAAAAGACAAAAAAAGAAGAAAAAAAATAACACAAAATCTATGAATGAATTGTACCATAGCTGATGGAATCTAAAATCTTTATAAAAAGGACATGACATGGGATTGAGGAAGGACTTCTTGTGAGATGGTGGACAATATCATAAATAGTTCCGAGGGCTGGTTTCACCCCTTTTTTGGGTCTTAATGGATTTTTGAACCAGCCCCTCCACAAAAAAGGGATTTAGATGATGCAAGACATACTACAGTAGTCAACAAGTTTTTAAAATTTTTATTTTCTATTTTATTTTACACATAATCAAGTCATGTGTGATGTGTAAACAAGCACTGCGATTACCTTTTGTGCGAATGATCCACAGTCCATTATTGATACTGTGCATGCTGATTTGTTCATTTCCTCTGAATCATTTTTTTTTGTTTTGTTTTTTGTTGTTGCAACCTTTCAGCATCAAAGGTTTCTTTTGTTATCTTTTTTTCTAATGCCAGGCTGTTGCATTTCCTTTATACAAGCTTGAATGAACGACACAGGCTGTCTGAATGGTGTGGTTCTTCTCTCAATTCCATGGATCAAAAGATTTTTTTTCCCGGAAACAAAAACAAACTGAAAGTCACAGTGCTGTGTTTTTATCTATTTGCCTTCATCATCATCATCATCATCATTATCACCACCATCATCATCGGTCATCATCTCTCACCACAGGACTGTATCCAACCTGGACTGAAAATAAAAACATGTCTGCTTTCTCTGCCAGAAGGAAACCAGTGACTGAGGAGCCACTGCAGTGTTCTTATGCCTTTTATTATTAATATTGATGATTATTATTATTAATTATTATTTAAGCAATTGTGATGTCATCCGTTTGCAGCCTGAGGTTTGTCACTGCAATACTTTTACAGGAAAAGGTGACTTTAAAAAAATACGAAAAAAATGGAGAGAAAAAAAATAAAACTGTTGCTCAAAGTACTGTTGTAGTCCTTCATGAAACAATTCCATGCTTGTTCTTTCGCTGTGATAAAATGGCTAGAGAGCGATTAAAGTTGGGGAAAAAAGAACTATTAGAATGGGTGTCTTTTGTGCTTTTGTGTGTGTGTCAACAATTTTGTTTGAGCCATAGCAGCATAATACTGTATATCAGCTTCACTGGACCTGTGCCCAAAGTTTTCAGCTCATGGCTGTTTCTTTGAGCTATAAGTACCTGACAAGAAGTGAACATTGGAATGTATGTAGCACATGACATTTAGATCACAAAAAGAAATGATTGTGGCATAACTAAAACCTTCAAATTGTGAAAAAGTCTTCAGGATAAATAAACATATGTGATTTAAGTGTCCCAATTCCTTTCACAGGGTATTCTCCTGAAGGGTTTGAAAAACTTAAATTCATATGACTGAAAGGGACAGAAATACTTACTGCTCTAGTACTTTCTAAACAAATTGTTTGTGTCTATGTCAAGGGCATTACTTCTGTTGTCCTCAAAGTCTAATATTAGGTTGTTGCTCTTTGCTTTGACAAGCAGCCTGCTGACATATTATGTTGGGGCTACATAATAGAATGATTTGTGCTTTTAACTTGACACAGTCATTAGGTAGGCATGTTATACTTGGTCTTAAGTGACATTTGTGAATACCCATCTTCACTTGTCTTCTCAAGCAGGCAGTTTCTGTTAGTAAAAAATAAAGAGGCAGGTAAGGAATAATATTAAAAACACTCCTGCATTTCAGTCTACTCCATTGGCTGATGTATTTCTTTCAGGTCTTTTATGCATTTATGCACCTAGACCTGAAGTAATACATGTGCTTTAATATCTGAGCCAGAGAAGCAACTGCCAGAGTAGTTTTTGAATTAAATTATTCATTAGAACAAATTTCTCTTTATGTCTATAAATTGTTTTATATTTAGACATACAAAACACCATCTCCACCTTTAGCTGCAGCAAGGCCATTCAGCTGGTAAATACAGCAAGGCCACAGATCAGTTAAAATGAGTAATATTCACACATTATTAAATGTTATGTGACTAGAGAAATTAATTCAGAACCCCAGTACATGTAGGTACTTTATCTCCAGAACTTTGTTAAACTCTGGTTTTCCTCTGGCTCAATGCAGCTTTCACAAACTCCCGTGGCCCACAACAGGTGTTCATTTGTGGCTCCTCTCGCCCATTTACCGTGCCAGTCATTGCTCCTTGGACTCAAATGAATAAAGGCTTTAGAAAAGGACCATCAGGCAGTGATAAAGTCTTACTATTGATTGAATTGTCGCCTGGGACATTCTTCTGTGGCCATTAAGTGTGTTTGTCTTTCCCTAGTTCCCTTGTGAAACCTGTGTCCAAAAGAGGCTGCTCTTTTCACAATCTCACCTGGCCCTGTGTGTCAGCCGTCATGCATCAAGAAAGAAAACCGTGGAAGCTTTTGTGCATCGTTGATCTTTATTTAGTCAGGACAGACCACATTCACCTGAACAGATCCCTGCATGGCAACTTGTCAGCTGTATGAAACACCTGGCTGGCCAGGCCAAATCGGCCATTCGATTTAAGCCACGGCTCATTCTCTCATAGGCAAACCAGCTGGGAGGGTTGTCATAAAAATGGTAAAACTGACTAAAATAAATAATTGATTTATTTGTAAGGATGTGGAGACAAAAATCATAAACACGGATATAGAAGGCTTAGAAATTGAAGGCTAGGTAAGAAATTGAAGGCTGGGTTGCCCTGACGACCTCAGTGAAACACCGTTTTGCCACAACTAAATTAACATTTGCACTCACAAGACTTTATATGGCATCACGGACAAACAGAGTACAATTTGGGCTATGAAAGTAAACATTTGGGCTGTCCATAGTTTAAACCCTGTTAGCAGAGAATAACTGTTACAGTAAAGAAAACAAAAAATCATTATTAAACATTTAATTGGTAAATTAAGTAATTTGATAGTAATTCTGTGGTAAATGGAAACTTACTGTAACTCTTTTATAGCATTTAAGAGATACGCAATCTTGTGACTACGGCACACCATTTACTTACACTAATTCAGTACATCTGAAGTTTAATTCTGCCTTATATTATTTTCATGAGTGAGAATTCTTGAAGAACAGGACACAAATGGAGATGGATTCAATGGTTCGGACCGTCACCGCACACAAGAAAAAAACGACACCACGGTCATCGCTTAAAGTGTGCAATATGTACCATCAAAACATGGGAACATCTCACACACACACATAAACACACAAGCTATTTTAATCATCTGGTTCCAGACATTAAGTCACTCTCTTAGCTTGTTAACAAACACAAATAATAATTCTCTGCCTTTCAAATATATCTGAGGACAATCGCACTTGTTGTCTGCTCAAGAACAGGAGATCTCTGAAAATGTGGTGTGAGCACCATAACAGACCTGTTTAAACACTACAGCTGAAGTGAATAGTGACCATGAAAGCACTTCCTATGAATGAGGGTGCAGGATTGGAGGGGGAGAGAGGGGCAATCTTATCAACATGACTTCTTAGAAGCACATGTAGCAATTCCTCATAACTAACTTCAATATTCTTTCCCAAATGTGCCAAGTGAGCAGCAGTTTTGCAGTAATGTGTCTGTGTGTGTTTCTGTGTGTGTGTGTGTGTGTGTGTGTGTGTGTGTGTGTGTGTGTGTGTATGTGGTTTGACTACTGATTATGTTGAGGCATCTGATTCAATTCAGTCTTTATAGTGCAAGGTTCTATAGCCTTCAGTCATTTTTTTTTAGTATGGCCTTCCACAGACCAGCACAAGAAAAAAGACGGAGACCTACTCGGTTTTCTTACGAAAAGCCACTTTGTCTTTGGTCTCTTGCAGTCTCTCAGAGAACTTCTCCTTGGTTTCTTCCATCCGCTCGGAGAAGCGATCCTTGGTCTCCTCCATTTTCTCAGAGAACCTCTCTTTTGTTTCCTCCATCTTCTCCTGAAGGTATTCCTTGACAGGTGGAGGAGTGGACATGTAGCCTTGCATCCGCAGATACTTCACCGAGAGTGATGTTCCACCCAAAGTCACGGTGTATCTCGCTGGAGTGGCAATCTGCACCAGACATAGTAATCATTGAAAACATCAACACACAGACTGTAAGCCTTTTTTTCCTGCTACATCCAAAAAAAAAAAAAATAACATATTTCTCTCTGACACTGATGCTAAAAATAATTTTGAGCCAAGGTCACATGTGTTGGATAAACTCTTGGTTTGACGTTTGGTTTGGTTTGATTTGTGTTTACATTGCTGAGGACATCTGAGCCAGACCTATTATGGTTTGTTAACAAACCTCAGACTAGATGCCCAGGAATGCCTTACCTTGTACATTGCGTATGCAGTCAGAGCGTAGCCACTTTGAGAATTTTCTAGAAGTTTAACAAGCTTGTCGGGAAATCCGATATACTCCAGAAATGGCACTACATTCACTCCCCTGTGGATACACAACAAAGACAAAGATAAGAGGTAAATAGGCATGTAGCATTTCTTTATTCCTACATTGACACTTGTTCATAGATGTTTTTAGGATTGCATAACCACTTCCCAAAGACAGTGATAAATATTAAATATTTATTTATATATAATTTTTTCATATCCTGGCACTAAATCTCTTAGCCTTACCGAAGTTTGCATGATTGAAGACAAACATGTTTTCTATATTGTAGATTTTATCTGGCAATATTTGAGGTCTAAGTAAGTATAAGTATATATACTTTTTTGATCCTGTGAGGGAAATTTGGTCTCTGCACACAGTGAACACACAGTGAGGTGTAGCACAAACTAATCCTGGCTACAACGGCGGCGCCCGGGGAGCAGTGAGGGGTTAGGTGCCTTGCTCAAGGGCACTTCAGCCGCGGCTCACTGGTCGGGGCTTGAACCGGCAACCCTCCGGTTACAAGTCCAGAGTGCTAACCAGTGGGCCACGGTTGCCCTAAGGTCTGTTACCACCAATGGATATGAACACATGGTAACACTTTACTTGACAGTATCGACATAAGAGTGACATGACACTGTCATGAACACATGACACTGTCATGACACATGAACCCTAACCCTAATCCTAACCTTTAACCCTAATCCTAACCCTTATCCTAACCCTAAACCTAATGCTAACCCTAACTTGTTATGACAAAAACCGAATGACACACAGAAGCATTATGTCATAAATGTTTATGACTTGTTTATGACACGTTGTCACTTATGTCGACACTGTCAAGTAAAGTGTAACCGAACACATAAATAAAACAAGGCGTAGTGGAATATTTTGGTCATTTTCATAGGACCAAAATGGTGTGTGGAGTACGTAGTAGGGACATAAAAAATGTACGCCAAGTAACCATACATGAAGATATAAAGAGTTTGGTTCCAAAACGCTATATATCTCCATTTTTGAAATATTTAATTGTGTATCTCTATTTGTTAGTTTAATATTTAATTGTGTATCTCTATTTGTTAGTTTGGATTGAGTAACGATAATTCAAATAACAATAACTCAATTACAGTTCCACTAAAATTACTTGGAAAACAAAATAAATAAAAAAAGATTTCATGAAAATTCATTAAAATGGAGGATATAGCGTTTTGGAACCAAACTCATATTCATATTTCATATTTACACATACATTTTCATGTTCCTACTGGCTATCCAAACATACAATTCTGGTCCTATGAAAAATGCTAACACGCCTAGTTTTAGTCTTATATTTTCATAACCACTTGTGGTAAAGATGTCAAATATTAACTGACATAATCACTGACACAATGACCATATGGGTGAATCATAATGAGTTTCTAACTCAACATTACTCTTGTTTAGCAATTTTTAAAAGTATATTTTTTTGGCCTTTTTATGACTTTAATGATAGTGACAGTGGAGAGTGACAGGAAGCGAATGGGAGAGAGAGCAGGGGTGGGATCCGGAAAGGACCACGGGGCGGGAATCGAACCCGGGTCGCCGGCGTACGGTGCAGGTGCCCCACCCAGTTGCGCCACAGCTGGGGCCATTGTTTAGTAATTTTTGATTTTTTTTCAAAAGGTATGGTTAGGTCATACTGAGAACATGTTTGCCTTGTATCCTTTAAAGTGGTGAGGCTTGGGACAATATTTGTCAATATATTAATGTCCAAACACTGCTTCTCAGATTTGTAAAAATATAAAGTGCTGAAGAAAAAAAAGGAACTAAACAGAAATTTAATATTACACGCCTTGGTGTTGGAACCCATTCGTGATGTGATTTATGGGAACAAAATCAGAGATACCGTGCTGCAACGACCTTATCTGATCTGACATGAAATGACCCATTAGGTGCAGGAAACTACTCAGAATGCTTTACTCAGGCACTGATAAAATAGTTGCTGCCACAGAACAATATACAGATTTGCATGAAAGCATCTCTTGAAGGCTCTTAAGTGGAGTGTAAATAAGGTGTAAATGGAATTGGATAGGCTACCTCTACTGCTATTCAAAAATGTGTCATACACCTGTAGATTGAGGGCCTGTCCACCCGGAGACGCTTTTTAGGTTAAACGCAGAGGTTTTGCTTCGTCTTGGCCGAGCGTCCAAACGAATCCTGTAAACGCAATGGATTTCCAGAGAACTAACAACTAATTTCCTAGCAACTTATTTATATGGAACTGAAGTACCTCTGCAATCCCATTCATCGTGTAGCCTTCCATTATTTAAGCTGACTGTGGGCGTGGTAGCATAGTGGTTAAGGAGTTGGACTAGCATGCACTAGCCAGAAAAGTTGTGGGTTCAATTCCTGGCTTCCAATGTTGTGCCCTTGTATAGTATAAGTATATATACTTTTTGATCCTGTGAGGGAAATTTGGTCTCTGCATTTATCCCAATCCCAATGAATTAGTGAAACACACACAGCACACAGTGGACACACAGTGAGGTAAAGCACACACTAACCCGGAGCAGTGAGCTGCCTGCTACGGCGGCGCTCGGGGAGCAGTGAGGGGTTAGGTGCCTTGCTCAAGGGCACTTCAGCCGTGGATGTGGGCATGGGAGAGCAGTGCTCAACCACTTCCACCGCCCACATTTTTCCTACTGGGTCGGGGATCGAAACCGGCAACCCTTCGGTTACAAGCCCTAAGCCTTAACCAGTAGGCCACAGCTGCCCTGAGCAAGGCACTTAACCCCGAGTTGCTCTGGGAACAATGGCCCTTGTACAGTAGTATAAATGACATGTGTAAGTCGCTTCGGATAAAAAAAAGCGCCTGGGTCCATCACACTTTTGGACTGCATCGGCACAGATTTTAATGAAATTTGGACATGTAAGAAAGCCATGAAACTGAAATTGCATGTGTTTTGGATCAATATTAAGGGAGATTTGGCCTAATGAAGTTTGAATAAATTAAGGGGGGGGGGGGACTATGACTTTGACTTAATGTATCTCCCTCAATTCTGGCTTCCACCGTTGTGCCCTTGAGCAAGGCACTAAACCCCGAGTTGCTCTGGGGACAATGGCCCTTGTAATATAATTGACATGTGTAAATAAGTCGCATTGGATAAAAAAAGCGTCTGCCAAATGAATAAATGACTGTGATATAATGTATTGTGATGAAGTTGGAGCTATTACGCCAATCTGTCCTCCTTATAATATCACAGCTTTTACTGATAGGTTTACGTCTATGCTCTCTTACATAACAACCCCAGAGTGGCACCATTTATCGCAGCATAGGAAGTTAGGCCCCATAATAATAAACTTGAGCTGTCTAGAGGATTTGCTTTGACGAAAGTGTGCATTCTCAGGAAATAATTAGCTCCTCCTGTCTTCCGTTACTTTCTGAGCTTTATTCTAATTCTGGGGTCACACTCACAGCAATAAGTTCCTGTCGCATCTTCCCAGACAGTTGTGTTTTTCAAGCCTGTCTGCCCCAGATAAGCCCTGACACGATTACGGAGTCAACTTTCCACACTGTGCCAGTTACTGTATGTCACCACGCACTCAAGAAAGACATGAACAGATGAAAAAAGCCAATTAGCTACTTAAGGCCTTAGGTATCAAGAGACAGGTGAACGTTGCCTATTCACTGCCACGGCAAAGCTGTTAGGGCGTCACAATAGTCAAAGTAAAAGACAAAGCATGCTTTCTCCAAAACAGGCTCTTGTCAACTCTGAGATTAGCAATAAACCGCCTAGACTGCTTGACCCCCTTTTCTGATGGTACACAGGATCCTACTTACTTCATGGCAGCATAGTAGAATGTCCCGAACCACACAGAGGACGTCAGCAGGTGCACAGGTATCATCACCTTGCCGTACTGCTTGAAGGTCCTCTTGAACCTCTGCACCAAGCCCATGGACTTGTCATGCAGGGGGTCTGGTTCTGGTTCTGGTTCCTGCTGTTCGGGGGGTTTCTGTGGCTGCTCGGCCCCACCCGAGCTGGCTTTCTGCGGGGCTAAAGTCCAGGCCGCCGCTGTCGTGTTTACATAGCAAGGGCTGCAGATCAGCCTGGGAGGGACCCGGGGTCTGGTCAGGGATCTGCTGGCCCAGGATGGAGGCCCTAGGAGCAGGCGGTGCAGGGCAGCAGCCCGCGTCATAGCTCTAGTGCACAAGAACCTCTGCATTCTCTCCACCTGCTATTGCCTCGTCCGGTCTCGGACCTGGCCAAATCAAAAACCGAGCATGGCCAGTTACAGCCCACATGTGGCATGGGTGCTATATGTTTCATTCACAGTAACTGAAGTAAGATTGGCAAGGAAACTAGGTCATCATAGAACTGTTAAATAAGGCCACAACTTTTTTTTGGTTTATTTTTTGCCAAAATCAAAAGGATAAAAGAAACTCTTAAAAGTACTTTTCAAGCAATGATCCATATAAACAATGCAAAAACATCATCACAGTCAATGCATTTGAGTATCCATACCTTATAAACGTATGACTCAAAGATGTTTCAGAAGTTGGAAATGCGTCATCCTATGCGAGGGTTTTATCCTGCCGGACACAAGCAAACAGGAAAACTACAGTAAATTTAAGCATTCTGACTTTCGAGGAAAGATTGCTGAGCTTGAGTTACTTGCCTATTCTTACCTAAAATAGCTTAATAAGACATCCGCGCCAAATCATAACTGTAACTTCCAGCAAATAAACCAAACAACTCTACAACATGTCTGTCAAGGCTAACTATGTCTGGCTGATCAGAAAAACAACACTTAGCCAAACAAACCAAGCTAGTCTGACCCTTGCCAAAATACTGACGACAGACAAGCGACCAACGTCAAACGCTGGGTGGCCTTAAACCTGGATCTGTCATTTAGCTGACTAACGCTACCGATACAAACTAGCAATAGCTGGGCGATTAAACGACCACCGATACTTTGGCTATCAACTGGCTACGAAAAATAAACAAAATAATATCTTAACAACACATACGTGCATGAAATGAACATGCTAGGGCGGTCATTCCATTGCGGCAAACTCAAAATAACTACAGGCCATGTCCTTCTGTCATTCGAGAATTCCACACAGGACGCGAACTTATTACACATGGACCTAGGACACCCAGTGCAGATATGGAGATGTAGTGTATTTTCATCCGGAGTTTCATTGTTCGCCTTATTGCCCCACATTGTACAACTACATCTCCCAGCTGGCTTCTCAAAATGGAGACGGTAGAGCGTCTACGGCATGATCTCTGTCTATGCATGATCTACGCATGGTCACGCTCTGCTTGTGGTGTGCAAAATCTACAACTCAAACAAATCTGTCACAACACGAACAGCTGTAATTGAGTTTATAAATTGGACATATTTCAATGAATTGACCTTGGTATGTTCTGGTTGGTATCCATATGCTTTCCACCGCGACGCACGTCTTCTTTTATTTTTCTGTGTGAACATCCAAGCCAACAGAGGGAGCAAGCTTTACATCCAGTGTCTTAGAATATGCCAACAAATACGCAACAAGACTGAACTCTCCGCTCTAACGTGGGATGCGTAATGGCGGAAAACTCAAGTTGTTAGCTACGAACCCAGTATGTGAGATTAATGCTTTTATAGATAACATACACCATGCAGTGCGAACACCGATTGCGTGTACTGTTTACCCATAAGCAGCGCTGTGTACACTGTCTGTACATGATGGTAACATTGTGCTTGCTACTACGGATGCTGTAACAAATGTAGTTACTCATAGGTCAGCTGCATAATGTGACAGGTTGCTTTCTGTTTGGTAAATTTCAGACGGCAAACTTACATCTTTGTTGACGGTCTGTCACTCCAGCCGTTTATCTATCTTAGTGACCAAACATTTCTCAACCCTGTGTATTAGTTTGCACGGTTTAAATCGTATTAATTTGAGTAGGGATTAGTGCGCGTAATGTGTCAAGAATACAGTGTCCAACAAAAAGACAAGGACGATTTTAGAAGTACTGTGACGTTAATTACCTGAAGCGATACTGTCCAAATGTTTCCTAATATCCTTGTGTAGTGAATAATTTTGGATTGCAGGAATTTCTATGCATTTGTTTTATCCTCAGGGCCAGGATATGTAATCACGTGAAATACCTGTAAAGAACCCGACGAGATATATGAAGCATTTAATTTTGATTCTCATTCCTATTCAGGAAACTCTGCTAAAGTAAAAAAGAAGACTTCTCTTAACCCCAACCATTAACCAAGGCGGATACATCTACATTAGTTCAAAAAAGCAGAAATGGAGCAGTTATCAGACGCTGATCAGTGTGCAGTTGAGGAACTTTCCAAGCCATCAGAAGCAGAAGGCAGTGGCAATGGATCATGCACATCCACCGAGGGCACCGCAGGTGACCCCAGCATCAAACAGTCACCTTTGGGCAAAAGAAAGCGACCTCAGGAGGAAGAGGATGATGAGGAATCCCCCTCTAAGAAACTGGTAGGAAATGGATTTCTTTCCTTGTAAGCAAAGGCCAAGGTAGTCCTCAGTACTGGGGCGACACATACTGCATGGTCAGTTTTTATTTAATATTAACTAACATTTTTTTCCTTCTCTTTCATTCCTGTCCTTTTTCGCTCTATTCTGAAGGTCACAGAGGAGGGGCATCACAGCAAGAAAGTGGCTTCCCACTATAACTCGCTGCAGGAGTGTGGTTTAGCCGAGCGAAGTAGGAGCAGAATTGTCCACATGCGGAACTTCAACAACTGGCTGAAGAGTGTCCTCATAGGTGAGATGGACAGTTTGTGTGAAGTCCAACAGTTACAATCAAATCTCAAGTCAGTTCAAATCTAAGCTGTCATGAGCCTATATTCAGACACCCATCTGAATCAGTTTAGTCACCGCAGCTGCTGTTCTGGGGCGATCTATCTGAGTGCATCTCTCAGTCTAAACTGCTTTAATCAATGCCCACTGGCTGTCCCTGTCAGCTTAATGTCGTCTGTCTGTGTACTTCTCCATCAGGTGAGATCCTGGATAAGGTGCGTCAGCGCCAGAGAGAGGTGTCTGTGCTGGACCTGGGCTGTGGGAAAGGAGGAGACCTTCTCAAGTGGAGGAAGGGCCACATCAACCGACTCGTCTGTGCAGGTAACATTACAGCAGAACGTTGAACTTGCCTCTCCGTCACTCTACTGCTGCCTCTGTGTCTCTCGTTGTGGCGAAGTTTTGAATTTGGTCTGTTCGTCCAACATCTGCCAGACAGTGACTCTTAGAGATGTGCTGTAGTGGGGTAATTTAAAATGGGTATTAATACTTATGTAATCATGTGCTCTGCTGGTCCTTTACTGACTGGTGCTCAGGACGATGTGATTCATAGGGAGTGCCAAATGATGGTTAGATATAATTATGATAACCTGTAATTTTACCAAGTTAACTTTGGTATACACTTCACTTGGAAGTAATTATACTGCATTTGTTGGAGGGTTGTGACTGGATGGTCATTCAGACAATGGTCTTTGATAATCCCATGGAATCTGGTGAAGGTGTCCAGAATGAGATTGTATGAAGATGGCGTTGCATTTTTGACCTGGCAAAATGTACTTGTGTTACTAGCAAAATGTTGCTTGGTATTTGCACAGAAGGTCGGGCAGTGATCCGAGTATTGTCCAGTACTATAGTAGTATGAGCTGTTTACATTGACCTTTTTCAAAGCAGTTACATCATTATTCTTCTGGATATAAGGCACAGGAACACAGGAATTGTATGTGATTTTTTACATAGATCTCCGTTTCTCAAAGTCACCGAGTACTGTTAATACAAAATAATACATTTAAAACAAAATTGTTGCTAGTTAGCTGGAGTTGCTGAATATGGGGGCTCACAGACATGCCCCCAGAGTGTAGCGCTGTAGCTGCCTGGCTGCTTTAGCTGTTGGAACTAGCAACTTGAGCTAGGTAAAACAGATTGTTTTCATTTTTTTTAATACTGACAGTACTCTGTGACCTCGAGAAACAGATCTATATGAAAAATTGCCAGATTTCTCCTTTAACATAAATATCATCTGCACTTTCTCTACACAACACAGAAATGTCCTAAATATCCGTAACCAAATATCTCTGGGCTAAGATAAATCCATTCTGATCACAAAGGCATCCACACTTCTAAATACAAATTCAAATACAATATCAAGTGTCAATGGACAGTTTCAGATTTGGAATGTTTGAATACCTCTCAATGTTGTACTCCTCTGTCTGCCTGTCTCCAACTTTGTCTGTAACCCATCAAACATTACAATATCAATACCAGGTATTAAGGGATTGGAACACTTTTGAGTTTTAAAAGTCCTCACTTTCTCAAGGCCCTAGTTTTTGTACCTCACAAATAGGTGCTTTCTAGAAAAGAGCTGAGTAATACCAGTGGGTAGGGGTATTGACCAATACAAAAAGGCATACACTAGCTATGTCTAGACAGCCCTGTAGAGTTTTACTTGAGAAATGAATGCATTGAATAGTGTTAAGGTCATTCTGCATTTTGGACAGATTTTTTGTAATCTTCTTTTGTCGCTGTCGTGTCCTTCATGATTCGCGCAAAACACCTTAGCATTCCTCTGTTTCAGAACTTGGTTTGTTCGGGGGACACTGCAAGTGCTGTTGAGATGGATGTGTGACGTGTTTGTGTTCAACAGACATAGCAGCTGTGTCGGTGGAACAGTGTCAGCAGCGCTACAATGACATGAGGAGGAAGTGTCACCCCAATGAGCGAATATTCTCCGCCGAGTTCATCACAGCCGACTGCACCAAGGTGAACACCCACCCACACACACACATATATATACACACACACACGTAACAGAAATGTGTAGATGCACATAACTGTCTTGCACACATGTACATACACCTACGCAGACAGAAGCACAGTGCCTGTCTGATTAACACATGTGGGTTGAAATCACTTTAATCCACCCACTGAGTGTCAAGTGTGTACGTGTGGGGACTTTTTTCATTTGATGATTATATGTCTCCACCCACTTCACGAGCCACTAAGGCATGAAAATATAAACGCTATCATCATTAATAACTATTGCTACTCTCACTGAGATGGAACACACACCCATACTCACACACACACTCACTTTTATGCCAACGTTTCTGCTAATAACAAAGTCTTTGTTCAGGAGCTGCTGTCAGAGAAGCTGTCGGATGAGAGTCTTCAGTTTGATGTGTGTAGCTGTCAGTTTGTGTACCACTACTCATTTGAGACCCAGGAGCAAGCTAACACCATGATGCGCAATGCCTGTGAGAGGCTCCGGCCCGGGGGCTTCTTCATCGGCACCACACCCGACGCCTATGAATTGGTGTAAGTACGCTTATTCGCTCCCTCGCTCGCTCACTCACTCGCTCGCTCCGTCCAAACTGAATGTCTTTGACGTGGGGACAAAACAAGGCTTTTGAGGACATCGCTTTTGGAAACACTGATTGATATTTTTTCACCATTTTATGGACCAAACAACTGTCAAGAAAATACAGATTAATCCATTATTAAAAGTGCTAGTTGTAGTCCTAGATGCCTGTTTCTTGTCATGTAGTTCAAGGGCTTGGCATGATAAAAAAAAAAACATGTTTAGAGGATAAAACATTCAGAAGTTATGTATTAAGTTATGTACTGTAATGTTGTTTTTCTTGTTTGTTTTATTCTATTCAGAAAGCGTTTAGAAACATCCGACACCAACTCGTTCGGGAACGAGGTGTACAGAGTCACTTTCCAGAAGAAAGGAGACTACCCTCTCTTTGGCTGCCAGTATGACTTCAATCTGGAGGGTGTGGTTGATGTCCCAGAGTTCCTTGTCTATTTCCCAATGTTCGAAGAGTGAGTGTTGACATAGTAATATTTATTTGTACATTTCTACCCAGTTCTAGCCTGGTGAGCCAGACCCACATTAAAATGTAGGGTCTGGGCACTCACCGTTCGCAGTGCTCAGTCTGCGGGGCGGGATAATCAGTTGTCTTTCAAATTCCCTCTGCACGCAATAGGATATTTGTTTTCAAGTAGCAGGGAATTCAAGCCAAACCGTTGCAACTCTGCCCACCAAACGACTCTATACACAATTTCAATGACCTAATTTCAGTTTCGATTTCTGGAGCTCACAAGCCAACGGAGAGTTGCTAGACTAGCCCTGGCAGCAAATGTAATAAAACGTCTAGATTTCTAGGCTAACCCAGTTCCTCTTGTGAGAATAAACTGCACATATTTACCAGCAGAGGGCACAATAATCTAAAAAGTCACTTCTCAATGACTTATCAGTTATTCACAGCCTCAAGCAAGGAAATAACTACTGTGAACTTAGAACACTTGCCAAAATATCCCCAGGCAGTCTAGCCTCAAAGCACATGTGATTGTTTAAGTATGCACTGACTTGTTAGTGACCTTGTTAATTCACAATCCCTGTTTCAGGATGGCAAAGAAGTACAACATGAGGCTAGTGTACAAGAAGACCTTCCATGAGTTTTTCCAAGAGAAAATTCAGAACGAGCAGAATAAATCCCTGATGCAGAGGATGGGGGCACTGGAGGTTAGTTCTACACACAAACCCACATACACACACTCTCTCTCTCTCACACACACACACACACACACACACACACACACACTCTCTACTTACACTGTAACTCACTCTCACAGTCTCAATCACACACTCACTCTCTCACTCAAACACTGCTGTGTATTATCTGAATTTGGAAGTCAAACCATTATTCATTCTCTAGCTTCTACACCTGATAAGTTGTGCTTGCTGGGACACCAACTTCTGTAAACAGCTTCAGCCCTTTTATCCCTTTGAAAGCCTCCCTTTGAGCAGTGATGGTTGACATGCCTCTGGGAGTGTTCGGTCACCAGCTACTGATGTTGGCTCTGTATAATCTTGCACAGCACACAAATACATACACTCACACACACAGAAAGGAGTCACTAATTAACAATCAACAGACACTTGAAAGAGAAAAACCTGTGTCTACCTTCACCCTCACACCACGTTAGAGGATGTTCTGATTGAGGTGCAAGTCTTGCCAGTAAACGAGGTTGGACAGATTGACTAAAGTATGAAGAATTCTCATTGATTGTGTTAATGGCTGCCAACAAATCAGTCAAATCACCACGCAACATGATCTCAATACACTTTGAATTATCCAATGATTAAATATAAAGTCTGTAATTGGTTAAATAATACCCAGTGTTTGGAAGTGATAATGCGCAAAACGTCCATTGGGTGATAAAAAAAAAGTTTTAAAAAAGAACTTTGAGTGCCTTCCTTTATTCATAGTTTATTTGTTCAAATGATGAGTCAGCATGTCCCTGGGTTGGCGATGATGGTGAAGGCTCAATGCGGATGGTGGACTGATTGGTGTTCCAAAAACTAACCTGGCAACCCTCTGGCCTCCAAAAGAGCCTCATGGTCTTCCAGCAGAGCTCTGGAAGTACAGATCACTCTTAAGCAATCTCACTGACGCTGACGAGAGTCCAGTCGTGCCGGTGCAGCCCTGAGATTTTTCAGACCAGAAATTGTAAGGACTGTGCAGATCAGCAGCTTTGAGGGAGATTTGTCGCTACCAGAAGTCCAGAGTTTCGGCACCAGTCATGCTTGGTCTTGTAGCCTGACGAGCCAGACCCACATTAAAAATGTAAGGTCTGGGGACTCACCATTCGCAGTGCTCAGTCCGAGGGGCAGGATAATCGGTTGTCTTTCAAATTCTCTCTGCACGCAATAGGACTGCGCTACAACTCTTGAGTCCCATGCGTTTTCCCACCAGCGGAGCTAGTTGGCTAGTTCAAACTTTTGCCAACTTAAAAAAAGCTTAACTAGTGTCACACTGTTCGCCAACAGCAACATCCACCTTCTTTGTTTTCAAGTAGCAGGGAATTCAGGCCGAACCGTTTCAACTCTGCCATCAATCATTATGTTAAGCCTGTCTAACGACTATACACAAAGTTTAATTTTTCCAGCTCGCAAGCCAACAAAGTTGCTAGACTAGCCCGGGCAGCAAATTAAATTTGCTGCCACTAGGGTGCGTCTAGATTTCTAGGCTAGCAGTCTTGGGATCAGATGCTGGAATGACAAGTTGCAGGTTAGCAGCTTAATGGACCTCTGATAGCATCAGATGCTAGAGATATGGTGCAGCTCTGTGAAAGTGAGGCTTTTCACACCATCAGTAGCTAGGCGAGGCGGTGGTGTTCATGAAGCCTTGGTAGCTTGGCTGTAGGCTGCCTCATCCATGGAAATCTCCAGTGAAGTACCCAACCACCAGTATTAGATTGCCAGGTGTGCTAACATCAGTACGTATGATGGATGCCGTGTTACCGTTAATGTTCTCAATAGGCTGACATTCCATGTTAACCATGTTCCATGTTAATGACAGCAAAAGAAGCAAAAGAAAAGCACTACCTAAGGCAGTATCACCTAACTACTCCATTACATGTGAAATATAAAGGAAAATGTAAATAATAGATGATTCATGTTCCAAATGATGAAAAAACAAAAACAATCTAGATTGAGCCGTGTCCATGTTTGTAGGTACTTGTGGTCTCACAGTGACTTAGAAGTACTTTATCTCCTTATCTCTCTTTCTTTTCTTTTATTATTATAGCAATACCCAGGTGGTGATGGGGGTAAGCTGGCTTCTGATAGGCCAGAGGAGTATGAGCACGCCAAGATGCACTCTGAACAAGAAAACACCAGAATGCCACTGGTAGGGTGATGTAGTGCTGTAGCAACAGTATACCTAGGCCATACTTGGTTTTACACAAGCTTTGTATGTAATTACTGTTCATTATTGGCCTTGAGAATAAAAGTAACGAAAGTGTGTGTCTAGACATTTTTCAAATGGACATTTTTCAAATGGCATGCTGCTTTTTGTCCATTATTCATTACTTTGTCTGCCTGAGTTATAATGGAGAAAAAGCATGGCATTAACAGTGTAAGCACAGTAGGTATCATTGGCTAATCTGTGAGTTTGTGGACTTCCAGAGAAGAAGGACATGATGCCTAAAAGCTGTTTGATGATTTTGAACTTAGATTTTGTGTGACTGAGAACCTTTTCTCAATGGATAATGGCATTTCTTTAAATAATGCATTATCTGTGTGGGGGGTCCTGAAGGGCTTAGGTAGTGGATGAAAATTAGAACTTTTATTGTGGTGACCTAATAATAATCCATTAGATGTGATGCCAATTTCTCCTTTTCTTCACAGGGAACTTTGAGCAAGTCTGAATGGGAGGCCACAAGTAAGAAACAAATCACTGTACCTGTTCACATTCAGTCATGTAGTTCTTTAGCTGCTTGAACCACTCTTTACATGTTTTAGCCCAAAGTCATCTTACTAACATCAGACTAATCTTTTTTTTCTTTGTTCTTCGCTCACATGTGCTTTCTTTCTTACTATGTTGTTTTCAGGCATATACCTGGTGTTTGTGTTTGAGAAAATGTCCTGAAAATGGAAGAGCTCGACAAGTGGATGATGCAAGAGGACTGTACTGATTTAATTTTTCTTTTCTTTTAAAAAAAGCAGCAACTTTTCTCTTTTCTTCTTTAGTTGATGTATTTGGCTTGTACAAAGATTGTCTGCACAGTGTTTACCTCGAAGAGATGGGGTCAAAAACATTTTTGTACGAAAGCCATTGTTTTTTTGTGTTTTGGATTATGGTTAAGATCATGACATACCTCAAATGACGATAAATAGCAAATATACTGTATATGTAACTTTCGCATGTGTATGGCATATGACACACACACACACAAAAATCACACAAAATGTAACTCCTTTGAGCACCTCTATGCTACCAACATCAATGCTGTGAGTCATGTTCAGCTGATGCTCAAAGACGTAGCAAAAATCTTTTGAAATCGTTACTGATTGCGCAGTACGCGCTCTGGGCACGCCACATTAAAATCAAAGCAAACCTATATGCTTTGTTGCGAATCAGCAAATGGTAAACACACAACGTGGTGGAGTGTGAGCTGCCCTCGGCCATTTATCTCATGGTATCTCATGACCGAGTGCATTTTCCATGGTCATCATGAAGTGGCCCGTCTTCGTCAGAGCCACATATTTGTTTTCTATGTCAGGACATAAACGAGATTGTGAATAAGAAACATGTCTGGGCTTCATTTCAAAGGATGTGTTTGATGCCTCTAATGTGTTAGTTGTTTTCCAGGGTTTATTGACTGTATGTATGTGGGAAGTGGGATGACCTTGCTAACAGGTAAATTCAAAAACAGTGTTTTGTAGATGTACGTCATTAGACTGTCAAGATCCAATTAAATGACTAATGCCATTTAATATACCAGCCACATGTTCTCTGAGCAGTTTCTTGTTTCAGAAGTCTCCTGTGCATCACCAGGTAGTCACTTGCTCAACATAGTGATTTTCTTCATCTGTACTGGCCTGTTCAAATAGACTTCAGGAGACGAGGCCCTTGCCTGGTATTAAGGCTAATATCCACCCAAGCTCCACTCATCAGTTAGGCTTGAAATAGGTGCCTTGGGGCTTTGGCGCAAGCATTGATGTTTTACCTTCAGTTCCCTGAGCACAAAATCAATACTTGCTAATCTGTTGTGCCCAATGAATTTGCTCTCAAGGAATTGATGAGGGAACATTATTGATAATGGTGATGATGGAACGACAAAGGCACGAACGTGTTATAGTTAGGTCTGTATATTCTGAACCTGCCTGGTCGCCACAATCCCATCCCTGAGTAACAATGCTAAGGTTAGCTTGGACAAACTAATTTGTTTGTGTGGTCGATAAGAGTGCTCCACAGCTTTGTAGGCTGTGTGATTAGCAAGAAGTAAATAAACCAGCCTGCGCCACGGAGCTGTGAGAACAACACCTCTCTGCTAAATGACCTGAACAGTTTTTTCGCCCGTTTTGAAGCACAAAATGACACTCACCCACAGAAAACCCCACCTCCCCCCCACGACCAACCCCTGTACCTGTCCTCTGCCAGCGTGAAGAGGACACTAGCCACCATTAACCCACGCAAAGCAGCAGGCCCAGACAACATACCAGGCCGAGTGTTGAAGGACTGTGCAGAAGAGCTGAAGGATGTTTTTACAGACATTTTCAACACCTCTCTGGAGCAAGCAGTCATCCCATCACTTTTCAAAGCTGCCACCATCATACCCATGCCAAAGAAATCATCACCATCATGCTTCAATGACTACCGTCCTGTAGCACTCACGCCCATATCATGAAGTGCTTCGAACGGCTAGTCATGTCACACATCAAAGCCACCCTACCCCCCACCCTGGACCCCTTCCCGTTTGCATACCGAGCCAAACGATCCACGGAGGATGCAATCTGCTCTGCCCTCCATCCAGCCCTCACCCACTTGGATAATAAAGACTCATATGTGAGAATGCTGTTCATAGACTTCAGTTCAGCATTCAATACCATAATACCACAACAACTCATCAGCAAACTGGACAAGCTAGGATTCAGCACCTCCCTCTGCAACTGGCTGCTGGACTTCCTGTTGCAGAGACCACAAGCAGTACGTGTCGAACAACACCTCAAGCACTCTGACCCTGAGCACGGGGGCCCCGCAAGGGTGTGTGCTCAGCCCCCTGCTCTTCACATGACTGTACAACCACTCACAGCTCCAACCATCTGGTGAAGTTTGCGGACAACACAACACTGGTGGGCCTCATCACTAAGGGCGATGAGGCTCACTACAGAGAAGAAGTAGACCTGCTGGCCAAATGGTGCAAAGACAACAACCTCCTGCTGAATGTCAGCAAGACCAAGGAGATTGTTGTCAACTTTCAGAGAGGCCACAAACAACTGCCACCACTGTCCATCGACGGAGATGCTGTGGAGAGAGTGAGCAGCACAAAATTCCTGGGGGTGCACATCAGCGACGACTTCTCCTGGACCACCAACACAGCATCACTGGCAAAGAAAGCCCAGCAGCGCCTCTACTTCTTGCACAAATTGAAGAAGGCAAGTGCCACGCCTCCCGTCATGACCACATTCTACAGAGGGACAATCGAGAGCATCGTGTCCAGCTGCATCACAGTGTGGGGTGGAAGCTGCACAGATCAGAACAGGAAGACCCTCCAGCGCATTGTTAACACAGCTAAGAGGATCATTGGAGCACTACTCCCCTCCCTGCAGGACATTTACACCACCCGCCTCACCCGCAAAGCACTAATGATTGTCAAGGACACAACCCACCCTGCACACGAACTGTTCAGCCTCCTGCCCTCTGGAAAGAGGTACAGGAGCCTCCGCTCCCGCACCACCAGACTTGCAAGTAGCTTCATCCACCAAGCAATCAGGATGCTGAACACTCTACCCACTCTCCCATCACTGACAGCCCCCCCACCCACCAGCCAGCCAGGAACCTAGGAACCTAGGATCCTGTCTACCCTAACCCTAGGCTCTAAACACTAGGCTTTTTAAAGGCACACATTTTTTTTTTTTGAAAAGCGTGATTTCCGCAAGCCAGCCACTTATTAGTTCCAAAAGGGTTTTCCCAGAACACAGGAGAGTTAGCACTGGCAGTCTGAATACAGATTTACAGTTTTGGACTACCTCATTCAATGTTGCTGTTGATGATGCAATGTGATATTCTGAAACTCATTTGATGTGTCTTTGATTTCTACAGATCTATTGGAGTGTGAAAAACAGAAAAATGCTAGAGCAAAAAATGGAGCTCTGAATTGCAGATAGAGCATTAAAAAAACATGAGGTTCAAATGCCGCATTAAACCAACATGAGTGGAAGACAGAAAATCAGAAAAATGAAAGCAAAAATGTGCAGCCATTAAGTGTAAACTGCACAGACAAACCTGTCGTCCTGAGGTTCTCCTGTTTGTTGCGCTGTAATGTCTCCATTCCCCAGTGTGCGGCCTGCCCCACACTTCGAGAACCACTGCTCTAGGGTAACTTGCTCAGCTTTTTCACTTGTGGCCACTGTAGATAGCATGTTTACATGTTACAGTTCACAAAGAGTATCTATGGTAGGCTACATACAATAGGTCTTTTGCCTTTCATAACAAATGACAAATAACCCACTTAGAAAAGTAAATGAGATTTTCAACCTCAAGACAAAATATATTATACCTACATTATGGGAGAATAGATGAAAACAATGTCCTGATGGCGGTGACAGTTTGAAGGTCACTGCTGTCCAATTTGCTCCACAGAATAATAGTCCAGCAAGGTAGCTGCAGCCATTTATCTAACTTTCATCTTCACAGCAACTTTTGCATATTTGCATTATGTGTACAACAACCAGTGGTGTCCCCAGCGTCTTCATTATAGCTCTGCCAATGAGTTGAATTTAAGGCTACTACTGACATTTGTACTGATATTCCCAGGTGGCATGAACGGACCATATTTGCAACCAGAGTAGGTGAGAACGAGGAGAGAGGAAGGTGTGTGTGTGTGTGTGTGTGTGTGTGTGTGTGTGTGTGGGGGGGGGGGGATTATCAGATGATATTCATATACAAGTTATGCTTTCAAGAGGCATTTAAATGGTTTTTAACCACAAAACCCCTGAATGTGCTTTACAACAGTGTTGAATATTTTAATTTATTCTCATTGTGCAATATTAAGAGTTATGCACTATTGTAAAGACCACACGCTGCTTACAATTAACAGAAAGCTGTCCAGTCATTTTAAGTGTTTTTTTTTTCTCATTATTTAAAAAATATATATATTATTCTCAGAATTTATTGTTTTCTCTAATGAAAAGATAAACATGAAACAAGCAATAATGTCCCTAATTGCTTTGGAGCGATAAAAATATTTATTATATTTTCTTAAAGCAAATTAAAGTGGCAGTTTTTGTTTCCTAATTGGGAGTCTGCAAACAAGTATTTGCCTGTAGGGCCTGGGCTACCTTTCTGCACAGACAGTATCGTTAGAGTCAGGTTCTAATTACCCACCTGTTGTCAATTATTCTGGTTTGTAAAACTGCAGTCAAACAGCCCACTAAACAGCATGTACCATCTGATGCATAGTCAAATAGCAACATCGCACAATGGATCAGTTTACTCATACTTTTATGATGGCACCCACAAAGATATATGTGTACTTCAGTGCATAATCCTTTCGGCGAGATTATTTCATGAGAGAAATACTTCATGGAACAATGGCACTGAAGGTACATCTGGTGATCCAAGTTGAAACAGCAATGTGTTCTACATTTCAATAAGGTAGCCTATTTCTCTCATTCCAAGAGGGTGTGAGTGAGTGTCTTTTGCTTGAATTTCTTCACCAGGATGCAGCTGTCAGGTGTGTGCTGGTGTGTTTTATAAGCCTATGGCCTTGCTTCTCTTTCACTTGACAGCTCTGTTGTGTTTCCCATTTTTACCACTGAAATCCTCCTGAGTCCTGCTCAAGACACCTCAAACTAGGGTGGGAATTTGACTTCCACAAATTGATTTCACAGATATGGACAAAACCCCTTCTATTAATACACATTGTCGACACAATAACATTCTTAATCATTCACAGGATCAAACAGTGAAAAAGGTTGCTCAGATGGATTCAGATGGAATATTAATGCAAACATTTGCAGAGATCAGTCCAGAGTGTCTTGTGTAAGGGTGAGTCAGAGTTCATTTTTGGTAAGTTGCTATGCAAGTCACTGAGCAGAAAAGCCAGATTGCAGTTTTTCTGCGTTGACCTTTTTGTCCTTACTGTCACCAGTGTTCATTATTCAAATACTCACACTAAACACAGAAACTTGCAAAAATGGAATGAATGTTCTGTGGGTAATCCTGAATCCATCTGAAAAAATACTGGACATCTTTGTAAGGTAGCCTAAATTTCAGAACTTTATATAGGGTTGATATCAGGTTTAATACATCCATATCCTTAAAGGAGAATTGGCATGAAGTGTAGTGAAGTGTTGTAATAACTCTTGTGGGCGTCCTCCTGATGTTTCTCCAAATTGACACCATGTGTGGGTATTTCTTAGCCTGACGAGCCATAGCTTTCTAGGCTAGGTATTTTTAATTTCAAGTGCATATTGTGCAAGTGAAACTAATTCTGAGAATTCTACATAATACAGCACACTTTAAGGAAGAAAGGGACTTAGTCTCCACACAACTTATCTCTGCTTTGGAGAAAATGTGTGCTGTACTTGATAATCTCCTTCATGTAGAGGTTCAGATTAGGGTTAAAGAACACCTCTTTTCATATGCACATAGAGGCTTTGTACAATGATACAGCTCTTTTTCAAGGACAAAGTTTAACGGGATTCATACGATTGAATTGATTAGTATAAACTGCTATTTTTAAGTACAGAATAACCTGCTAAGAATTTAAAAATTAATTATATTATTCCCTTACTTTGAAATAATTATGCTGTTACATGTTGTGTACACATCACAGTTACAGTGAGGCTCATACGTTTCTGAGCCCATGCTAAAGTTGACTAAAAAGAGGAATATAAAATCATCTTTTGGAAATTGATCTTAATGCCTTGAGGAAAATCTGTGGATGGACTTCCACGTCCATTGCCGTTCCCCACAGAATTTGACTGAACTTGAACAATTCTGCTAGAAGAATTGGCAAATATTCCCCAATCTAGGGGGAGTGCAAAGCTACAGTAATAGAGACATATCCAAACAGATTGATGGCTGTAATTAAAGCAAAAGGAAGCTCTACAAAGTATTAAATCAGGGGGTTGAGGACTTCCAATCCTGTTATTCTAGTTTTTCATTTTTTATACATTTTCAGAACTGTTGCATTTTTTCCCATTATTTTGATGTACAGCTAAATTTGTAAATGAAACTGGGTTTTGATTTCAGGCTGTATGACAAATAAAGTAATTATTTCAAAGGGGTATGATGATTTTTATAGGCACCGTAGTGTATGGTTTTGCAGATTTGGGTTATGGTATTATTTGGGGTAATGGGGTTATAGTGGCATGTTTACTGTAAAAAGAAATATATATGCAAAGATTTTGTGTGTAAGCAGTACAAGCAGAAGAACTGTAGTGCATTTCACAATGTGGAGAGAAAAGGTCTGTTCTTATGTGTCCTGTTTGGTCAGTGTTGGTAAACGTGTTTGTATTGAGTAATATGATTCAAACATAATCAGATTATATGGATGTGTTTGTGATAAGATAGCAAAATAAGAGTTTTTATAAAAACTAGATGTACCGCATAGCGGTACAAAATATGACCGCCGCTCAGTCCTGTACATCCATTCCGCAAAAATAAATCACATTAATCAATTTGTCTCCATCTTCTACTCCATCCCCCACTCTTGAAACTTTTATGTATGCTTGTTTGGCATGTGTGTTTGCAGGCCACACAGAAAGTAGCCTACTGGCGCTGCAAAGGTGAATAGATTTGTAGCTCTTGCCAAAAAAATTGTAGCATTGTTATAAAACCTTTAAAATCTCTACATTACATTACATTTAGCAGACACTTCTTGACCAAAGTGACTTACATATGTCAGCTATATTACAAGGGATCACATTGTCCCCGGAGCAACTTGGGGTTAAGTGCCTTGCTCAAGGGCACAACGGTGGAAGCCGGGAATTGAACCGTCAACTTTCAGGCTACTGCACGCTAGCCCAGCTCCTTAACCACACTACCACCACCCCGGTGATCTCTAAACAATCACAAGTAGGGCAGTTCATCACAGTCCATCCATTACAACTGGACTGATGAAAGGTACACCTGTAGGCTACATTGTATTTGGGAAAAGCAGAAGGTAGCATTATGTATGTATGTGTATGTATGTATGTCATCTAGTTCATATGATATTCAACTTAATTGTCAATGCACAAATTAAATACCAGTAGTCTAAAACAAAATGCAGTTTTACCCAGTGGTGCAAATAACTGACTAAATAAATAAATGTCCAAAAGGGCCTTCAGGAAATGCGTCTCTAGATACACATTTTAACGGGCTGCTGCTGCTGAAGAGCTGCTGTTATTGTTTGTGCAAATATAGGCTGATTCATGTTCCCTTGCATTTTGCAACTGTGAGGTCCATTGTTAGTCTGGTTTTCGCCAGACCAAGCTCAATCTTTTAAGAAATCGCCGGCAGATCAGGTTGGGTTCACCCAGCCTAGTCCATGGTAGGCGCCCGAAATATTGTTTAATTTTGCGATTGAGATATCCACGCACTGGCGCCAGGTCTGTGAAGTCTACGGCTAAAGCAGCCATAATGAAGAAAGTGTTATCGTTGTTTGGATAGGCTACTTCACACACACATGCTTTCAGCGTCTCAGTCTCACGGTAGGCTATAGCCATAGGCAAAACTGTATCGGACCGGTGTAACGTTGGTACTAAATCATCCATCGCAAAGAATGATTTTTGTAGCACGTGCAACAAATAGGTACAGTCCTGCCCTGGATACATCTCTCAACGTGCGCTCTAAAATTTGGTTAAATTTGGTTTAATTGGACATGTAGATCGTCACGGGTGTGTTGTTGACACAAATTATTCACTTTGACGAATTTATGTTTCAGTCCAAGTTACTTTACTTTATGACTGCTTCGCTAGCTTCGCTAGCGGCGGTCATAAATAGTTTTGACTGAAGTGTTTCATTTTGCAAAAGAAAAAGGGATTCTGCTAATTGTGTGTGTTGTGTTATTTGGGTGTAGTGTTTTTTTAGTGATTTGAAAAAAAAGGGCCCTGTTTTCAAAATTGTGCTTAAGCAATCGTAAAAAAAGAGTTTTAAACTAAAACTGCTTTAGCTCAAACTGGTCACAAGTGAGTGTTCATGCCATGTTCAGGTCTAAGTGGCCACAGGGACTCAGGTTTGTGTCCTGCGGTCATTTCCGGATCCCCTCTCTCTCCCACTTGTTTCCTGTTTATCTTCACTGTACTGTCTAAATGCAAAAAGTCCAACAAATATACTTAAAAACAAAAAGAAAATTTGATTATTTTTTATGAATGCACCACTGAGACAAATAGTCACAATAAGATATGAACATTATGTAAATCTTCTGTTGTAACCTATTTACATCTTTTCCCATTTAATTGTTTTGTGCTAAGAGATTTCCATGTGTGAGTCAGTCCTGTCTGTGATTTGGCATAGAGATAAAGACAGAGAGAGAGAAAGCACTTTTGATGGCCATAACAGGCAGACAAGAGTGTCAGCACAGGATTTGAAAGCTGATACGGAGGGTTGGAAGAAAGGCATTCATCACTCGGTGCTCAGATAACAATATTTCAACCTAATTATAAACACAGCTTACCGGTATAAAAAAGTTCAAATTATCACCACCCCATTCTTATTGAAATATTGTGATGTTTTCTTCATATTGATAGCGCCCTGGGGGTGAAGGTGTTTGCTGAACATATCTCATTAAAAGAGCTCTCAGACACACTTCATCTGCCTTTGATTTCAAGTCCCTTTGATTTCAAGTTGTGTATTTTAATTACCGGTAAAGTATGTGAAGAATTTGTATTCTGTTCACGATTAAGTCCTGCAATCAAGAAAGGGGTTCAGGTGTGGAGAAATCTCTGTATATGACAATTAGGAAAATTGTTTACTTATTGCTTATTTCTCCTAGTCTTTCCTTATGAGACAAACAAATCTACAGTATGAATGTCATGTTTAGCAAACTGGCGATTTCAAATGACATTTTATTTGCTGTTGTGAAGGGTACCATCCCACTAATTACATATTAGTGACACATTCATATGGATATTGGAAATCTACACTGTTAAATATCGTGTTATTGTACAGTTATTGTGTTTTTGAAGAGTTTTAAAGCTGAAAGCAAACATCAAATCAAGAGGTTCAGCAAAGACAAGACAGTTTGATTAGCCTACTGTACATCAAAAAGGCGAAAGATAAGAGGATTTAAAAATGCTGTGTGACAGTAGGTAGTATTGTACACAAAATTATACTTAGCACACCAGCCAAACATATCATGCAACCTATGGTATCATAAGAACAGCTCTGAGATATTATTGTGTACTGTGTATTGTGTATTATTGTGTAATACTGAGTAATGACATTTGCTGTATTAATATACCAGTGGAGCACTTTCTAAGTGGGAAGAAGATTGAACGTCTGGCTCCTGATATACCCCTTACTAAAGTACAGTGTAGATTTAAATGGTCAAGTATATCTCTTCCAGGTCAGGAAGTGATTGCACTTTTGTGACCGAGCACCACAAATCTCCACACAATCTTATTACTCTGATATCATCAAATCTTCAGAGTTTGGCAGTGTAGTGTAGAGACTCAAAAATATCTTTCGCCTTCCATCAATAAACTACAAACAGCTTTCATTTGCTCTTCTATGTTATTTGTTTTGCCTGGAGCCTGAAATATGGAAATGAAATCACTCGCAAATCCTGGAGCCCTCATTATTGGCCGGCCTCTCTGAAAAGAGCTTAGAGTCAGCTGCTCCACATCCTGTTCCAGGTCTAGCAAGCCTGAGGCAGGCACGACTGACTAAAACTTCCCACCGAGTTACATTCTAGATCCCTCACCTAGGGAGAGGCGTACAAAATCCAGCAAACTAAGAATAACAATCTGACATGGTTTTTTTGTACCAAATCATATAAGATAACATGTAAAATGGTCCAGAATAATGTATATTCTTTATTTATAATAATTAAGATGAAAACAAGTAGGGGTGTCCCGATTGTCCAAATCCTCGATTCGATTTAATTTTTGATTTTAAAGTCACGATTCGATTCGATTTTCGATCTTTTTTTTAACGCATTCCTTATGTTGTTTACTTTTTTTCCCCCATTTTCCTACTCTGTTTTGGGGGTCTTTTATTTTGAAACCGCTCCAACCATGAGGTTGTAAACAGAACAAACATTAAGAACACAGAATGATAATTAGATTGTTTCAGCACACTCCGAAGAGACCCAAGGTTGGTGTTCATGGAATATGCAAGATTAAAGGGATACGCCACCATTTGGGGAAATACTCTTAAAACGAATGTGTTGTCCCTATCTGGAAACAGAGATGTGTAAAAGAAACAACACAAGTTGTGTTGTTTTCGACGCAAGTTGTGTTATATTATTTTCAACACATTTTGTGTAACAAATAAATAGGCTAAAGGAAACAACACAAACTTGTGTTGTCCCTATCTGGACACAGAGATGTTTTCAACACATTCGTTTTAATAGCGTACACTCATTTTACACCTCCCCTCGAGTTAAACAATTGAGTTTTACTTTTCTCCAGTTCATCCAGCCGTTCTCTGAGTCTGGCTATACCACTTTTAGCCCCAGCCTAGCATAGATCATTGAATCAGATTAGACCATTAGCATCTTGCCTGAAGATTTCCGGTAATTTTCCTATTTAAAACTTGTCTCTTCTCAAGTTAGATAGTGTAATAAGATTAACGGAAAAATAAAGATTTTCTAGGCTGATTTCACATGGAACTATACTCTCATTCCGGCGTAATAACCAAGGAACGTTGCAAACTTACCATGGGTTCAGCAGCACATCACACAACACCTGAAAATAGTCCCTGTAGGCTATAACTTCCAGCAGCTGCAGCAGAATTTCTGCATGCCTTAAAGGTGCCATGTGTAAGAATTGAGGTAAAAATATCCAAAAAAATGAGCTACACGCATCAAAAGAATGAGAAGAAATAAGGGTGATGATGTAATTAAAAAAAATGACAAGGTATAGTGCTGCAGAGATATCCACCTGAATTAGCATGCTAAATTACTAGCCACAGCCCGACAGGTGTATACTCTTTGGTTCAAGTATGCCCACAAGCCGTGCGAGTTATTCGTGTATGCAGTTTGGCTGGCGGTTATGTTGCCTGCATACCGCCTCCCATGGCAGAAACTGGTATTATGACACCTGTCGGGCTGTGGCTAGTAATTTAGCATGCTAATACCTCAATTTTTACACATGGCACCTTTAAGGACAGTGCAACCGGAATTTTTTCAGACCCTTTCAAGTTTTCCACATTTCTCATCAATCTACACACAATACTCCAACACTCCACAAAAAAGCAGGTGTTTTGAGTGTTTTATAAATTTATGAAAAACGACTGAAATATTCCATTTACATAAGCATTCAGACCCTTTGTTATGATGCTTGCAATTGAGCTCTGGTGCATCCTACATCTATCAATGGTCCTTGTGATGCTTCTACAACTTGATTGGAGTCCACCTGTGCCTAAATGAATTCACTGGACATATTAGGAGATATAAGGTCAAACAGTTGATGGTGTATGTCAGAGTGAAAACCAAGCCACGAGGTTGAGAGAATTGTCGGTTACACTTTACTTGACAGTATGGACATAAGAGTGACATGACAAGTGTCATTCAGTTTTTGTCATAACAAGTCAGAGTTGGGTTTAGGTTTAGGGTTAGGGTTAGGAAATTAGAATTAAAATTTATTTTGCTTTGTAGTTGTTTAAACTATTATGCACTGGCCAGTTGTTCTCGCCCCACTATTCCCATCTAAAATTCAAATAAAATAAAAGTTAAAAAAGAGTAGATATGAAAAAGACAGAGTGGTTTAAAACTTTAGTTTAATTTTTCAGTCCAGTTTCCTCTATGTACAACATGTGACAGTGAGTGCAGGTGATAACATAAACTAAATTGGGAGTGTCTAAATTTAATGGGTTAGTGGGTGCAGAACAGTGACTATGGATATTGGTGATGAATAAGTGAGGGGTGAAATGTAGGTTTTCTTTAGGGGGTGGGGGTTGTAAGTGACGGGTGAAGGTGGTGCGTATGAGGAGGTCTTTGAGGTTTTTATTGCGTCTAAATGCGGAGATGAGTGTGTGGTGTTGGAAAGTGGGGTGTGTTGTTTGGAATTCAGTATAATGTTGTTTCAGTGTGTGGTGTAGGTGTTGTATGTTGTGTGAATAGGTGCTAATAAGGGGCAGGAGATGGGGTGGGTCAGGGTTGGGGTTAGGAAGAGGGTTGGGGTTAAGGTTAGGAAAAGGGTTGGGGTTAAGGTTAGGAAAAGGGTTGGGGTTAGGGTTAGGAAAGGGGTTGAAAGAGGTGAAAGAGACACAGACAGAGTAACACAAAACACTTACACACTCACACAAACTTAGACTTAGGGTTAGGGATAGGGTTAAAGGTTAGGATTAGGAGTAGGATTAGGGTCAGGGTTAGCATTCATGCGTCATGACATTGTCTTGTGTTCATGACAGTGTCGTGTCACTCTTATGTCGATACTGTCAAGTAAAGTGTTACCGAATTGTCTGTAGACAATGCAAGACCAATGCACTGCAAGACAGGGTTGTGTGAAGACACAGATCTGGAGAAGGATACAACAACACTTCTGCAGCATTGAAAGTGCCCAAGAGCACGATAGCCTCCATCATTCTCAAATGGAAGTTTGGAACAACCAACAGCCTTCCTAGATCCGGCCACTCAGCCAAACTGAGTAATCCGGGATGAAGGGCCTTGGTCAGACAGGTAACCAAGGACCCAATGGTCACTACGAATGAGATCCAGAGTTCCTTTGAGAAGATGAGAGAAGCATAAAGAAGGACAACTATCAGTGCAGCACTCCACCAATCAGGCCTTTATGGTAAAGTGGCCAAATGGAAGCCATTTTATGCCGGGAGTTTGCCAAAAAGCAACGACTCTCAGACCATGAAAAGTAAAATCTGGTCTGATGAAACGAAGACAACTATTTGGCCACAATTCCCAACGGCGTGTGTGGAAGAAACCAGACACTGAGCTGTACTGATGGTTATCCTTCTTTACGCTTCTCTAATCTTCTCAAAGCAACTCATCTCAGGATCTAATTCATAGTGACCATTAGGTCCTTGGTTACCTATCTGACCAAGAAGCTAGTAATCAAGGATCTTTGCTATAGTCACTCGTATGGTAGCTGAGGTAGAATATTGAGAATGTGCAGAGTGCTTTGTGTTCAAATGCAGCTTTTTATAGGTGATTTGTTCCGAAATAGTGCCAATCCAACAAAACATCACTTCATCCCCCCCCCCAGATGCTTTCCTGTATAGTGTTCCCCAGATTGCCTTTAAGCTTTCTTTTCAGACAATACACTTCTCTCCTGTATGGTTTACAGTCACATGTTCAGTAAGATAGTTATGGAAATAATCAGTGGTCATATAAAGGTTTAAAATGCTTCAAATGTCAAGTTATGTTATGTCAAAGTGACCCCAGAATTAATAAATCAATAGAATGCTAACTCTATAGGCGGTCACATATTAGACGTTACCATAGTTGGTACGTTTTCTGGACATTTGCCTACCCCATTGCTATTGCCCCAGTGTGTTAGCATTTAAACAAAATGTTTCAGCCATGTGGATAATTTCATCAAGGGTAATTTCTAGCAAACTATTCAATTAAACAAACTCAAAGTATATTTTGTGAGAGCCAAGTTGGTGCAAAACTTTAGACAAAGCGTGAGCATAATAAAATGTGAATAGAGCAAAGTACATCCACATTCCCAGCAGAACGCTACTCTTTTCATCACCCAATACTATGCAATTACTTTTTCCCTGTAATCTATCCATATTTGCAATTAGCTCCTTTACAAGCTAGTGTATGAATGAATACATTTTAATCGGCCATTTATCAAACAAGAACTATGCTGGCACTGCGCGCTGGCCTTTTTAGTTTTTAAATGGCTATTTTGTTAGCATTGGTAAATAAACACTTCATTAACATTAATTATCACCCGGAGAGAAGAAATACTCTTTTGTGATTGACTGGTGGGGTGGCTATTAATTCTGAATAACGGGACACCTATGAAGTAGATCTGGTAAAAAAAAGTTTAATCACCGTTCCATATTAATGCTTATGAATGGTAATCATATGTATGGTCATACAGATGCCTCTAAGACTGATGTTACTAACATGATGACTAACAATATGTTGGAGTTACACAGTCACTAATGATCTGTCTCTCTCTCATCTTAACATAAAGCAGATGGCATAAGACAAAGCATTAAAGGACATATACTTACGTCAAAGCCCAGCTCTAGCAGGGAACACGTGGAAGGGACCCCCGCTCACTTGGTGTCTCAAGCACTCCTTCTTAAGCAAATCACAAAAGGTGAACTGAGTGCTTTCAGCTCCATTCTCACATCATCAATGCTTTTTACAGATGTGTAGTCTCCCCCCCACCCCACCCAACACACACACCCGATTCAACAACAGCTGTTTCTATAGAGCAGGTAGATGTCAGGTCTGCAAGGCCAAGTTGGCTGACCTGGCTGATCTCAACATGACAACGACAAAAGATGTGCACAGAATCTGAGACAGCATTTACAAAGGGTCTGCTCAGTTTCTTCATTCGCTGAGCGCGTCTGAGTCAGACGTAACCTGGGCTCGACAGCTGCTCTTCTGCCAGGTAGCCCTTTCATCATGTCAGATGCCTCTACAAATTAGGCCCAAAATCACATTCATGTGACCATTTTCAAGACTTTTTAAATTAAAATTAAAAATCAAACCTTTCATGACCTTATTTCTGTTTCTTTAAAAATAAAGTTGAAGTGAAGTGTGTAGGAATCACAAGTAAATGACTAATTGTATTAATCCCCCCTCACCTCACTATTTCATATTGTTGCCAGGAACACACACTGCATCTTAGTTGGGCATCACAGTTCGAGCTTCTTTTTCTCTGAACCAGTGATAAAGCTAATCTTCTACCCTAAGAAATCCCCAGGGGAGTCTTAACAGAGAGCTATTGTTTGTCAGTCTTGGCCGCCAATTGTAATAACTTCATTAAAACCAGTGTCAGAGCACGCTCTACCCTCCATTAGAACACTTAGGTTTGATAAAGAACTCGACAACAGGAAGCTCACAGTCTTGTCAGTTTGAATAATTGCCGACTTAATGTGTGTGTGTGTGTGTGTGTGTGCGTGTGCGTGTGTGTGCATGAATGTCTGCATGTGTGCCAGGGATGTGTGAGCATATGCATACCTGTGAATGTGTATTTGATATTGTGTGTGCGTGTTTCATTGCTTCATTGCATAACTATGTTGATATTTCTCTGTGAATGCTTGTGCCCCTTAAGTTGTTTTTTGAGCGTTTGTGTTTTTTTTTTTTTTTTTTTTTTTTTTTTTTTCCAAGTTTTAAGCATCAGAAGTATCATCTAAAGCATCGGAGGGCCTTGTGATCTTTAGAGGCAATTTTAAATTCAGCAAGAGCTGTGGGTTAAAGCCTCTGGAGTTATGGTAAAAATATTTCTGTGGGACAAAGAACAGTTTGCCACTGCGCTGCAGTCACGCACGGCTCTGTGCGGTGGACCGCGTGATTTCAAAATAAAAATGCGGTTTCAAAGTAAGTCTTCCAAAACAAGGAATAAAAAACTTAAGAAATATATTACAGTTTTTCTCGATTGTTTACACACATTTTTCTGAAAGCATGCCTAATACTCTCAGAACTCTGCACACAAATCAAAAAACACACACACAATGGGCAAAACCCCTCAATTCTCCTGCAAAATGAACCTTTACATTCAAAACTATGTTATTTCTTCTCAAAATGGTATTTTGTTTTCAAATGACAAACACAAACCATCATATGAATAGACATTTATAAGAACCAGTTGAACACTGACATGCTCAATGTAAAACAGTATGATGAATGGCAAACACTTCTTCTCCATTCATCATAATGGCTTAAGCCTTTTTTGTTCAGTGTTACACTTACTACAGACAGTACATACATAAGTGTGTTTTAAAATATTTAAGAATATTGTTTTTATACTCAGAACACACAAATACACTAACAAATATATTTAATTTTTCCCCACAAAAACAATGTATACAGTGTACATCCCAAACCAACATAAAGTTGCACATACAGTGGTCTACAGTATAAGTATATGTTCTCTTTTGATTCTGTGAGGGAAATCTGGTCTCTGCATTTATCCCAATCCGTGAATTGAAACACACACAGCACACAGTGAACACACAGTGAGGTGAAGCACACACTAATCCGGAGCAGTGAGCTGCCTGCTACAGCGGTGCTCGGGGAGCAGTGAGGGGTTAGGTCAGGTCAAGTCAAGTCAATTTTATTTGTATAGCGCATTTAACATGCACAGAGTGCAACCCAAAACGCTCCACACATAAGACATTGTCATCGACACATAGACTAACAAAGACAATAGATGCCGGACGGAGCGGCGTAGTCGCCAGCGTACCCGTGACACCAAGACATACATTTAAGAAAAAACAAACACAAAAAATGCCGGATGGAGAGGCGTAGTCGCCAGGGTACCCGTGACACCAAGACATACAAGACAGACAACAAACAAATTAATAAATAAAAAAAATTAGTCCAATTTCGGTAACACTTTACTTGACGGGTGAGTTCATAACACATTCATAGCAGCTGTCATAAACTGCACATAAAGCATTCATGACTGTTTCATGAGACATGACTCAACATTCATACCAAATCTTTCATGAATGTGGAAGACAGAACGACAAAAATGTGTCAAAATAAAAGTCCAACAATTGCAAAGCAGCATTGCCGTTTTTGTACCTGATCACGTCACATCTGAGTCAATGGGCTACTCCAGTGCCAAAAAGACAGAACATGGTCAAGCAAATAATTTTTGTTTCATAAAAATGTATTTGTTTTATGATACCTTTGCAGATGATTTCTCATCTTTTGCTACTGAGAATGTCCAACCGTTCCAGGTTACACAAATACGGGTCAGCTGAATGTAGGCTAGTTTACCTCCCAGTGTTAAATTCAGTGATTATATAATATAATATAAGTGACATTCGATGTAGACTTCATAAGATATTCATGAAATATTTACAAAGGCTGGAGAGAAAAACGGCAATGCTGCTTTGCGATTGTTGGACTTTTATTTTGACAAGTTGTCATCGTTCTGTCTTCCACATTCATAAAAGTTTTTTTGTCACCAGACTTAATCATATTTTCATAAATAAAATTTTTCAGTAATGAACTTGCAAAGCAAAGACACTTAAGGGAATATGATAGTGTCATACAGTGCAGTACCTATGGCTTTCATTTGTTCTTCTTGCCCCACTTCACACTATAGCTTCTTAATTAAACAATTAAAAAATGTACACATGCCTTTTCCATTCTTGGTTGACCATGGTTCTCTGCTGTCCTGCAAAGGAAAAGCCATTCAACAAGTTGCGATATGTTTCCCACCAGACCACACAATGGGTTCTTTGTTTCAGGTATATGAAACAGTCATGGGTTCTCCATACCTGATCTAATTCTGCTTTTCTGGATGTACTTGTTGTGCATGTGTTATCTTGCCTGTCCTGGAGGTCATGGCTCGCACTCTTAGAGCCATTTTCTCTGTGACCTCATGTGTATAAACGTGAATATATGAGGCACTGAAAAACCAAACAAAGTGAAGTAGCCTATTCTCACATGCTTGTCAGCTACACTAATGGTGGTCATAATTAGGCCTAATTTTTACGTTCTTCTTAAAGTGACAGGAACTCAATTAGACCTACACACCACATATGTAATGACATTACAGACAAGTGTAACTTAAAAACCAATATGAAGTATTCAAATTACTGAATATTTTTAGCTATTAGTAATTATTCAGATCATGAATACTATAAATGATTAACAAAATATATAAAGCTTAGTGCATATGAATAAAATATTAAACCTAAGAGATAAGCCATCACTTTCTGTGTGTGTGTGTGTGTGTGTGTGAGAGAGAGTGTGTGTGTTTGTGTGTGTGTGTGTGTGGGTGGGTGGGTGTTCAAAGTTTCAAAGTTTAGGATCAGCACTGCACTGATGGTGTCAAGGTGGTGGGGGCCACCAAATCAAATCAAAAAAATCTTCACTTGGTATTGGTATCGAAACAATAATTTTGGCATTGTAGCAACACTAGTAGTGTGTGTGGAGGGGGGGGGGGGGGTGGTGGGTGGGGTGGCATGTCCACACCAAAGCTGGGACCAAACCTACCTGCTTTTGATTACAGAAAACAAAGATTTAGATGTGGGAAGTAGAGCATCTGTCACATGTTGTTTATTCATGGTCACATATAAGAAACAGACAGTCTCACAATTTAATCGCACAGTGACAAATCTAGTTTAGTCTAAGTAATTGAAACCATATAATTCAAGATGGCTAGGGAGGCAAAATGTAATTCTGAAGAGATTCTTCCTTAGAGCATTTCTATTTTTAACCAGAATTCTACCATAATCATTATGACCGCCGCTAGCGAAGCGGTCATATAGGGATTGTCAAAGTTTTTTGAACCGTGGCACTGAGGATGAAGAATCTTTTATGGTATGTTGGTCTCAAGGGCCCACATCAATCTGGCCCATAATCAGTCATTTGTGATTTGCACCCCGATTGTTCACAAAAGTTTGTGAAAACATGCACATCAGAGTACTGCTTAACTAATGTAAAATATAACTAGATGTACCGCATTTAGTGACGTACACCAACAAGGATTCCCGGGACACTGAAAGACCGGGGTACACGAAACTTGGTGGGCATGTAACCCCACATGGATAGCATGGAACCATCGTTTTTCGTTTTGATCTGTAGCCCCCCCCCCCCGCTGGACTGCACCCCCCGAAAGGAGGGTAGGGCAGACACAGTTTTCTGTGAATATCTCGAGAACCGTAGGGTTTAGAGGACCATTTTTTTTTTGTATGTTGATCTCAAGGGGCCATGTCAACCCATTCCATAACCACTCATTTCATGTATAGCGCCACCTAGTTAAAAATTAAAAAGCAAAAAATTAGGTGTTTTCATCACAATATCTCTGGCTGACACCCTACACACTAATCGCAAAACACCAATCCAACAAAACATTATAAATTACAATACTTGCAAAACTCTTCAGACTTACGCTCACTCCTCACATGTGCAAACACTAATTTCTTTACTGAACATCAATCAATCATATAGTCTAGGCTTACATAGAAATAAGCCCCCCCCCCCAAACACACACGTATGGAAATATATATAGAGGCTATGAAAGATAGAAGAGCTTTAGGTTTAGAGCAGCAGTGTACATTGGGAAAACACTTATTCAAAATGCAAAACATATCTGTAATTGAAAATACCCACACACATAGCTGAAAGCACAGAAAACTGAACACAAATCAGTTTGAGTCTTACACTTTTTGCCCATTGCTTACACACTAAAATAAAATGCTTAGACCAAAGCCTCAATACCTAAACGTCTTGTAGCATACTTTAAACACGGTGTAACCATACCACATTTTTTGCTTTGCACATTGTTTGCAATTCTGCAACACACTTATTGCGAAACACTACACACAATTCCTTACATTAGACATTTTGTTCAAAAGTGAAATCTCCTGTTATCATTGAGAAAACACTTACTGAGAACACTGAACACCAATCAGTCTGAGGCTTAGCACTACAAATAGACTTCAGGTATATTATATTGTACTGGTTCAAGTGTGCACTTTTACCGTCTTTTACGTTGAATACCCGTTTACAGTTCTGTATTTGCCCCTTTACTCCCCATTTCTAACACCTATCAAAGAATTATTTTCACTGGGCCAATGAAAAGTGTGACCACTAACCACAAACCTGTATGCCTCTTTTGCAAGCAATGGCAGAGACATTGAGGTGGGGTTGCTGATTGCTTTTTTTAACTTTTGTTTTGTTGCTTTTTGTTTTGTTTAGAGTTTATTCACTTACTGTATTGCATTGGTTAGTCTGATCCTTTTTCCTTTATTTCTGTAAGAATGTTTGTTTTTTGTAAAACCTTTTGTTGCAAAAAATGTCAGTTGATTACTGCAGAAATTGCTTTTGAGTTGCACAGAAGACTGAGTCTGAGAAAATGACAATAACAATAGAAACACAAAGACTAAGTATATAAAGTATAAAACATATCAGTGTGTTCCTGTTGATTTGGAAGAGTAATTCAAACGGTGCATGTGTGTATGCAATAATTACATTTTTAGAAAGGATTGTTGAGTTTTGATTGCAGTGTTTCATTTTGGCATAGATGTGAGTTGTTTATTTCCAAGTGCTATGTCTTATATGTGTGTAGAGTTTTCATAGCCTAATGAGCCAAATTTTGCATTGTGTGTAAGAAGTATAGGCAAAAACTGTAATAGCCTACTAGATCTCAGGTTAGCCACAGATGTACCTGTTCAGTTACCTGTACAATGTGTAGGCCTCCCTGTACAATTTCATAGTTTTACACTTCCCCCTTAGCCCCCATGTATAAAACCTATTGAAGAATTATTTTCAGTGTGATATGACTGCCAACCACTTGCCGCGATACCTCTTCTGCAAGCAACGGAAGAGGAATGCATGGGAAGACATTGACATGGGGTCGGTTCAAGGGTGGATATAGCACACAGGGCAATATTTCCCCTGTTGCTTAGTCTGAGAGGACATTGTTTGTCATGTAGGTGTGGTTATGTGGCCAGATCAGAGGTGAAACTTGTAGGCCTATGTATCTTGTATGTGTCTTGTATGACGCCCTGGGCGACCACCCGCCTAAGCGGGTACCTGATGGCTTGACCCTTTCTTGTCCTGTGTTTATTTGGCACTCCAGAAACAAATGCACCTATCCCTCAACACAGTCAACCATTTTCAAAATGAAACCAATTACTTTTGTTGTGCAGATTCGTTTTGTAGATATCTTTTTTTTTTTTTTTTTTACTTTTTCATAATCCAGAAAAATAACAGGAAACCAATGTTATGAATGAAATGTGCTGTTTTGGAAGCAATTCGTAGTATTGACTTTAGCATTAGTTATGCGATATTCCCCGCTCCAGTAAGGAGACGTGCTCAAGAGTTGAATCCCCCGTACGGTGTTCATTTTAGGACATCCTCAGACTCAGGTGTCAGACTCAGAAAAACATCGGTCATCTTCAGACAAAACTGCCTCAGCGTCAGAAAAACCAGACTCAGGTGTCAGACCCAGAAAAACATCTGTCATTTTCAGACAAAACTGCCTCAGCGTAAGAAAAACCTAGCTGTCATCCTCAGATAAAACTGCTTCAAACTAAACTGCCTCAGAAAAACATCTCTAAGGAGTCAGGTCTCAGAAAAGTATTAAGTATTAAATAAAGACAAATGTGCTATGCCATGATGTAATACCATATGATACCATTATAAAACGTTAGCAGTTGTCATTGTCATTGCACAACAATAATAGACAGACATAAAGATAGACAGGTACTTGAAATGTAATCCCCAGGGGACAATAACTGCAGCGTTGTTGAATTCATTTGATATGAGATATTATCTTAACTTATTTAGAGAAATGTGCCTTGTTGTTGGTACCTGCTATTTCATGTATTATCATAATGGTATTATATGGTATTACATCATGACATAGCACATTTGTCTTTATGGGGGTTTAGGAATAATGATGTGATGATAATGATGCAGGTTTCTTACTGGGGTAGTGTACAACTGGGAAACGGTTAGCAAAAGTAAGAAATAATGGTCCAGGTGTCGTTCTGGACTTTCGTGGTGGAAAAATGTTTAACCCACTTTTCCCTAGCTCATTGAATGTACCGTAATCCTACGAAAAACAAATTATTTTGCTGTATGTAGTACGTAGCTTACTCCGGTATGTGCCTTACAGCTGCTGCTAATGTTACTAGCGAAGTGAGGTTAGCTAAGTTACATCCATGGATTTCCTACAATGTGTATACCATTGGATCACTTTCTACCTTTACTTATAATTTCTACATCTAACCAAGCACCAAATATAACATGCCAGTGACCAGGCTTGGAATTTCACCATTCTGGGGGCAAGGCCACTTGGCCTTCAGTTGGGCATATTTGGTGGGGGGCACAAAGGCCACATGGGCACCAAGGCCAAAGTTAACTATACAGTAGTAGGCTATAAAAATGATGTTGTATTTAGCCTATTCACAAGGATACAAGGATACAAGGAAGTTTATTGTCACATGCATATAGTTACTGGAAGTAAGAAATGCAGTGAAATTATGTCTGGTGTCAGCCTAGTAGATTAAGTGGCAAGGGCTGCATAAAAAAGGTGGGGGAGGATTGGGATTGGGTGGGGGGCACCAACAAGGAGCACCCAAGAGCAACAGGGGCAAGGAAAAACTCCCTTACCAAGGAAGAAACCTTGGGCAGATCCACGGCTCAAGGGGCTAACCCAGCTGCCAGGGGTCTTGGTGTGTGTGTTGGGTGGATGACGGGGGAGATGGGATAGTGTGCTGTGTATGTGGGGAGAGGGCAGTGTGCAATATGTGTGTTGGGGAAGCTTCCTCATGAGACAATGTGCTGTGTATTGGGGGGGGGGGGGCAGTGTGCTGTAAGTATGTTGGGGATGTGTGTTGGAGAAGCTTCCTGATGAAATAATGTGCTGTGTATGTAGGGGGGGGGGGGGGGGCAGGGACTTACTATTGCAAGCAGAGTACTGTATGTATGATGTATGTGAGTGATGACAGTGAAGATGTGTGTGTGTGTGGGCGGGAGGGGAGTGGAGCAGTGACTGTGTGTGTGTAGTGTGTAGGTGGGGGCAGTGTGCTGTAAGTATGTAGAGGATGTGTGTTGGAGAAGATCCTGAAGACAATGTGCTGTGTATGTAGGGGGGGGGGGGCAGTGTGCAGCAAGTATGTAGAGGAGGCTTACTGTAGCAAGCAGTGTGCTGTATGTATGTGAAGTGATGACAGTGATGATGTAAGTGTGTGTGTTGGGGATGGGGGTGGGGGGGGGGGGCAGAAAGGCTAGGCAATCAAGGACATGGGTAGATGGAGGAGAAATCAAAAATAATAAATAAAAAGTTCTATGGAGATGTGCAAAAGTTGGAGAAAGTCAGATATGTGTGTGTGTGTGTGTGTGTGTGTGTGTTTTGACGTGTGATGAAATAAGAAAATAAATAAAAGGTCTGTAGCATAGGGAGAGGGATGTAAAAGTGCTAAAAGTCTTGTAGGTGTGTGTGTGTGTGTGTGTGTGTGTGGGGGGGGGGGGGGGGGGGGGTCATGAGTGCTGAGTAGTGAATGAGTGCAAAGTCAGTATAGTGTGAGTTCAGAGTTGGGGAAATGTTTGAGAGTGCCGAGGAGTGAATGTGTGCAAAGTCAGTATAGTGTGAGTTCAGAGTTCGGATGGCCTGGGGATAAAAACTTCTCCTGAGTCTCTCAGTTCTGGCTTTGTGACTACATAGGCGTCTTCTTGATTTCAGCGGTAGGAATAATCCATTGTTAGGATGAGAAGAGTCCTTCAGAATCTTTTGGGCTCTTAGGAGTACTCTTCTGGAATAGATATCTTGTAGAGCAGGGAGTTGAGTTCTTATAGTACGTTCAGCTGAGCGCACTACTCTCTGCAGAGTACTACAATCTCTAACTGTGGAGTTCCCATACCAGGTGATGATGCTACCAGTTAGAACACTCTCAACCGCTGAAGTGTAGAAGGCCTTCATGATGGATGTAGAAACTTTGAATTTCCTTAGCTGACGAAGGAAGTAGAGTCGTTGTCTGGACTTTTTCAGAACATATTGAGTGTTAACAGTCCATGTTAAGTCTTCAGTAATGTGGACACCAAGGTATTTAAAACTTGTGACTCTCTCTACAGGTTGCCCGCTGATCATTAGTGGGGTGTAACTGTAGTTCTGCTGCTGCCTTCTGTAATCCACTACCATTTCCTTGGTTTTACTGATATTCAGTGTCAAGCTGTTAGATTGACACCACTGTGCCACCTCATCAACCTGATCCAAGTACAGCTGTTCATTGTTGTTACTAATCAGGCCCAAGATCACTGTGTCATCTGCAAACTTGATGATGGAGGTATGACTACTGTTGGCTTTGCAGTCATGTGTGTATATGTTGTACAGCAGTGGACTCAAAACACAGCCTTGGGGAGCACCAGTGCTGATGGTTAATGAGTCAGATGTCAGACCCCCCACTCTAACCACTTGTGAACGGTTGGTGAGGAAGTCAAATATCCAGTGACACAGGGTGGTGTTCAGTCCTAAGGCCTTCATCTTTGTGACCAAGGTGAGAGGTACTATCGTGTTGAATGCTGAACTAAAGTCAATGAACAGCATCCTCACATAATTCCCATTCCCCTCCTCCAGGTGAGTTAAGGTGGTGTGCATAAGGTTTGAGATGGCATCCTCTGTAGACCTGTTGGCTCTGTAAGCAAATTGGAGGGGATCGAAGAAGGCAGGGAGGGATGAGCAGATAATGTTTTTCACAAGCTTCGTCAGGGCTACTGGGCGGTAGTCATTCAGACATGATGGACTTCTGTTTTTCGGTACTGGAACAATAACAGACTGCTTGAGGCAAGTAGGAACTGTCTCTTGAGCCAATGATGTGTTAAAGATATAAGTGAACACAGGAGCTAACTGAGCAGCGCAGGATTGCAGTAGACCTGCATCATTGTATGAAACATTACAAAAACATGAAACATGACATATTACATATAACTGTAAATCATCTGATCATCTAATAAAAACAGATATCTAGGCTATATATAACATTTATTTTATATTTGGCCTGCTATGAAATCATGTATTGAACAATTTAAATTTAAGCACAGCTCATCTTTAAGAAACTCAAATAGCCTAGATGCATGCTTAGCATTTTGTGATCAGGCTACTTTCACAAACTCTTAGTCAGCTGTCTTCTGATTTACCAATATCTAGGCGATATTTGTAACATTTATTTTGTATTTGGCCCGTTATGAAATCATGTGGAACAATTTAAACACATTGTAAAACTTAAAGCCCAAATTTGGAGACATCAATGCATGTCGAAATTTACTGCAAATTCAAAACTGGATTACTCTGGAACGGCTAACTGTACAGGGGACTGCTTTACACTTTTATGTTCGGTAAGGTCTGCTGTTTATTCTGATATGTGGTTTGTCATGTGTTAAAAGAAGGGTTCGTAATGTATTCCACCGAGATGAATGGGTAGGGAGATCATGGACGCAAAACCTTCAGTAGAATGTATGATTAAATTGAATTATATTATTTACTTTTCTCGCGAACCGTTCAACACAGCAATTATCGGCTAACATCGTTTAAAAGCTGAGAAAAAGCTCTTCCATGTGACATCACTTGTGATGTCTGTGTGATGAATAGGCTACTTCGCGAGAAGTTCAACTGAGAAGAATGGGTGAATTTGGACGCACTTTCTTGCGATGTCACTTTCTCCACTGCGTAAAAGACTCAATTAATTTGCGCTGTGAATGCTAAGATTATTTTGACAGGCCGCAGGCTAAATAAAAATCGCTATTAGTAGGACACAAAGCAGAATAGGAAAGAAGGGGGCACCAAGGCCACCGTGGCCTGTAAACCTATGATTTTCAAAGGGGCTTCACGGCCAACGCAAGGGGCTACCACGGCCGTTGTGGCCGCCGTGAAATTCCTACCCTGCCAGTGACAGAATAACGTATGAAGCATAATATTAAACTCACCGTTCTGTATCCGTCGTCCTCTTCTGTCCCCACAATAACTTTTCATTGGAGACTTTTTCGTCTGACTCTGTTTTTTCTGACAGCGTTTTTTCTGAGACCTGATTTTCTGAGACCTGACTCCACTTTTTCTGACAGCGTTTTTTCTGAGACCTGACTCCACTTTTTTCTGATAGCGTTTTTTCTGAGACCTGACTCCACTTTTTCTGAGGCAGTTTGGTTTGAAGCAGTTTTATCTGAGGATGACAGAGGTTTTTCTTAAGCTGAGGCAGTTTTGTCTGAAGATGACAGATGTTTTTCTGAGTCTGACACCTGAGTCTGGTTTTTCTGACGCTGAGGCAGTTTTGTCTGAAGATGACAGAAGTTTTTCTGACGCTGATGCAGTTTTGTCTGAAGATGACCGATGTTTTTCTGAGTCTGACACCTGAGTCTGAGGATGTCCTAAAATGAACACCGTACCCCCGGCCGCCCCTCCTCCTTTCCCTTCTATGTGTGAGACCTCAGAAGCAAGCGATTGACGTGCAAACGAGCGATAGAAAACTGATTAGCGCAAATGAAAGCAAAATACTCCAATTTATTTTTGTAAGTGTTCGTGCCGCTCCCCATGTGTCATGAAAAAAGCTCCCATGCCAAAAACCACTACTGACACTGCCTTTACCATTCCTCCAGAGAAATCAGCTTGCACAGGTGACTCAGAAACAGCGCTGACTCGGAATTAGCCCTATGTGTCTTTTTGCCAGTGCTTTTTAAATAATTAAAAAATATATAGCCTATTTACTCTTGTGTCTGTTTCAAGTCTAATCAACTGTGTTCTTGAAAACTGGTAGGTGTAGGCTAATGTTTAATTCCTTTAGATCATTTTAGACATTCCCCTTCAGTCCTGACCCCCAATACTTCAAAGACCTGTTATTTTGCTGTCAGTTAGACAATATGCAGATTATTTTAGACTATGTTTTAATTAGACAAACTTGTATTTTTTCTCCAAGATGAATAAACCGCCTAGTCCTGACAGAAAATGTTCTTCTTTGCACTCCCACTCTTGGATAGGAATGTTTATTGTCAAAAGGATAACTGATCCGGACCTATTTTGGGACGATTACGTCGTAGAATTGATATTTCACAACACCAGAAAGGTAAATTAAACATTGTGCACCACGAACGCTTTTGCAAACTGGCCGACTTCTGTTATGTTTCACTGTTATGCGGACTATGCTGTTGGTTTATCTGTGCGAGTGTTTAATCGACTCCAAGATGCGGGAGGTGGGGTTACACACGCACTCCGCTTATATAGGCTACCAGACCTACGCAAGACCACACAGCAAAGAGGGTTCATTCCCTTGGAAGTCTAGCCTACGTTATCTTTGAGAAGCTGCTCGAATTACTGACTAGATTTCTTGCTCACGTTCCGCTCATCAACAGGTGCTGGAAACGTCTCGTTCTCGAGGGAAACGGTGAGTGCTGCCGACCGCGCGTGGCTTTTTAGGTGGCCGTTGGTCTTTGGGTAGGCTACTTAATTCTTGTTGTAAACCAATTACCTACACTTATTTTGAAATTGATGCCTAGACGGAAAATGCCATTACCTGCTGCAGTCTAATCACATGGCTTTTTCAAAATCATAGATTGGAGTGAAACCCTTACGTTAGATGAAGTGTTTAATTTATATGGGCGCTGTCCATTGTCCGGTACTGAAGTACAATACGAATTTGCAATGATGTCGGTGAACTTAGAAAACCCAATTAGGAAATGGTTTAGAAAACTAAAAGTAGAAATTCAGTTGAGAGACACCTAATCACAGACTATTTCAAAGAACGGTCTTTGACCAAATTACCTCCCTGAGACCATTAGGCTATTCTTTGTATCTTGAAAAGCTAGAAATAGCAAATGTGAAGCAATCATTCAACATTGTTTTAGTGCGTGGGCTCCTCAGTGGCATTCTATAGAATTATTGGTTGCATTCCCCATGAATGACAAAAGAGCTCCTGGGCAGTAAAAGGCATCTTCGCAGACATGAACACATTCCTCAGTTTACTTGAGAATCGGCCTACAAATATATCATTCAACTGGAACATGACATGGTTATGAAATCAAGTCAAATGTGGCTTGGAATGGCAAAGTAAACATGACTCCATCATTTAAATTCAACAGGAGGATGAAGAATGTAAGAACAACCCCCTTGGAGCCAATTCCTTCTGGACTTGTTAAAATAAGACTTGCTTTTTTCAGTCTAAGAATACCCTTTCTATCTTATCTCTATCTGTCATTTCCTGTCTAACTCTATGTACACTATGTATGTGGACATACATATTCCTACTCACATTCTTTCCCTCTTTCTTTCCCTCTTTCTTTCTCTCTCTCTTTCACACTCTCTGTCTTTAACTCCCTTTTCTTTCTGTGTATGTGTGTGATGCATTTTAATAATGTTTAACAGTTTAATTAATGAGAAGCTATGCAAATCCCTTTGCTTGGGTAAATAGCAAGTCTGTAATGGGGCTATTCTTGCAAACTACAAAAAACAGGTGCTATACTGTTTTTTGAGCAAAACAGCGTCTTGGTGGTCCTCAAGGCATGGTTTAAAACAAAATGATGATTTTCAATATAATATGTCCATTTGGACTATACATCTTGCTTCTTTGTCAGTAGTCATTTTAGTATGTGTGTTCTCTTGACTGGAATTGAGACAGCGAACAAATGCAAGAAAGGCTCAAGATCTATTGCTCCCATGGGGTTAAGGCATGGCAATTAGAGTTGCACCAGTACTGTGCTGTAGATCTATACTTAGATCTGTGCTTTTTATAAAAGGAATAGCAATGGCCCTCCTCAGCATGTCGCTAAACAGGAGGCTACCCCATGTAGCCCCAGGGCTTCTTAAACGCACGGTCCGTGTGATGCTGAATGAAGGGGAATCGTGGGTGATTTGATGCTGCTGAGAAAGACTGCTGCTACTGCTGGGGCTGCACCAGCAGTCCGGTCTGAGTCAGCCCTGTGCGGGGGCGTGAGTCAGAGCCGGCCCCTGATATGTGGAGGTGCGCCACCGCATCGCAGCCGGCAGGGCAGACAGGATTGTGCTGGAACACGACATGCCAGGGGAGTCAAAGAAGATCATAAAATAGAAAAGGACTGAGAGAGAGTGAAAGACAGGGAGGCAAAGAGAGAGATGTGAGAAAGGCAGAAAGAGAAAGAGAGAGAGAGAGGCAGACAGAGCACATATCCTTCTGGGGAGTGACCTACAATACACTAATGGAAAAGACATGAGTAACAGGAAATTGATGGAACGAATGTTAATATATGAACATGGTTGCTACTTTAGGTGATAGGTGAGCACACAGAAGGGAATAAATTGTGGCTGCAGGTGGGTGGCTAGCCTGGCCCCACCCGCCAAGTAGCTCTACTCATTTTCATCTCGCTGAGATACTAGTCTGGCTCCTGTCCATGCGTTTATGTTTCCCCAGCCAGCAGGATGGTGGGCCAATCAGTGATGAGGGGATGACATTAGTTTTGAAATTGAAAGTGGCTGTGGGCAAGGTAAAGAGTAGTAGCAACACCTGCAAATGTAAAAAAATGCAGTCAGAGGAATATGTAAATGTAAGCAGCAAATGTAAATACATTGTTCTGCTGATGCTTTATTAGCAGTTCCGCCACCTCAGATGAATTAATAATAAATATATTCTTTCATACCAACGATATAGCGTGATGATATTGTTAAAATAAATGGTGAGTTAATTTTTCGCGTGTACAGAGGTGACCAAGAAGCTAGCAATTCTTGTCCAAAAAGTATTGCTACACCACAATACTCAATATGTTGTCCAACGGTGAGTCATTTTTCCCCATCGCATCGGCACTGGGTTCTCCCACCTGCCAAATCCCACTTTAACCACTGAGAGCACCCATACACTCTTCACAAAGTGAGTGAGTCTTTTGAAATCAGGCTAGGAAGTGACAGGCAGGGGTTCAGTTATTATACAGTAATAGGGCTGGGTTTATCCTTATGGACCTTCTATAAGTAGCCTGAGAGCATGCAGGGTGACTATATCCAATCATACTGTGTATGGGCTTTCAGAATCATGATGAAAGACATGCTTATTATTAGACCCATCATAAAAGCAAAGGAAATAAAATCCTCTTAACAGGCTTGGGTGAAATAGACAGCCATATGCAACCCGGAAGCCCATGGGCCTGAAATAGCACATTGAGATCCTACATAGATTTGTCATGGAGGTATATCCTTGACAAGAAAAAAACATATATAGCATTTAATGCTTTGAAAGGTGCATGCATCTTTTCATGTTGGCCGTATATAATTTCCCATTTTTCTGACAACTTGATCTATTAAGATTGCAGATGCCTGCCTGCCATCTGGCTTGGCACTTTCGTTCATAAGATAAGTTCATAAGATTCCCCAAAAGGTGCTTTCAAATCCAGGTTCATACAGGAATGACAAAATAATCATCCTCCATTAATGAAAAGGGGCTTCAGAAATCAGAAATGAGCTTTAGCTAAAAAGCCTCTATCAGAATATGAAAGCTGCCACACAGTACACTGGGATGAAGGCTGTTCAGTCGAACACCATTGGACCTCTGTCTTCTAATGTTTCTTTAATTAGTACAGGCTTTTCATGTTGCTATGCGTGTCCCCTAGACTACCAAATCCTGCATTTATATTTTTCCTCTCTCCTTTTTATCTATCAAGGTGTAGCTTGAATGACATTAATATCGAATGTAACCCCCAGCGCCCCAAAAAAAAAAAAAGATGCAGAGTTAAACTGCACTCTGAAATCCCTTCAGCAAATATCATGGCTTTCAGAAACTCCTCTCTCTCTCTCTCTCTCTCTCTCTCTCTCTCTCTCTCTCTCTCTCTCTCTCTCTCTCTCTCTCTCTCTCTCTGTTTTTGTCCACTTTTAGAAGAGTGCGCGTTTGCTGATAATTACCTCTTGTCCCTACTGTAACTTCTGCAGAGCCTCCATCTAGATCAGTGCTAGTGGACAGACAGGAACTTTTCTATGACCAATTCATAAAGACCTTTTTTTTGTAAGAGCCACTATTCCAATTCACCATTTAAGGCGTGAGCATAATAACCAATGACAATGCTTAGATTTCAGTAGAAACTGAGGTCATATGATTGTACATAATGATGATAATCACCTTCCTTAGCGCTCTGTAAATACATTGGAATGCATCAAATCAATATGGCAGCCTTTCATACTTGCTCTAAAATGGCAAGATCTCAGAAGAAAGCTGTCTTGAGAAGGAAATGAAACAAACTCAGTTGACACTGTGTATGACTTTTTCCTGTACACACACGCACATGCACGCATACACGCACACACACAAGCACGCACGCACGCACGCAAGCAAGCACACACACACACAAATGACCACATTGAATGCACACACTTGTGGACGCACGGGTGTGCTCACATGCACCCTCATATAAACCTGCATGTTCAAAGAATTGCACTCTGTGTCCACTCAACATACCAACTCCAATCTGATTTCAATTCAGCCTCTCTACTAGAGTTGAGTAGCTTGATTGAACACAGCGGGTTGTCTTAAAGGTGCAATCAGTGATTACACATGACGTCACATTGTTTATGTTTGGTGACAGTTATGGGATTTTGGCAGATGCCAACACAAGGCAAAGCCCTGCTAATAGGTTCATCAAACTGAGCCCTTATTTTAGCAACTATTTCAATGAAAAATGTTGCAAAGTAATCTGCTGACAGTGAAGTATTTGATAGCGTTGGTGGAGGATTGAGAAGAGCTCTACTCTACCTGTGATCTTAATTCATCCGACCCAAAATTCACATCTTTATGCTCAGTTTGCAATTTAACAACACACTTCTAGCAAAACTGTACTCATTGGTGTCTATTATTTACACTAGTTGTCTTCCCATATTAAAACACTTTTAGATAATGAGTTCAACTAGCAATCAGACCAGGACCAATCTTAACAAGGACCAGGCGATTCCATGATGCCTAGCACCAGACAACATTGTATGTAATGTGGATGAGATCTTATGGCCATACCTAGACAGAAGGCCTAACTGGATATACAATTATGGATCACATGTGATGTGGTGTTGCTTGAGGGAACAGGTCATGTCCTCTGTACAGCACATCTTTTGTTTGTTCCATTTGCACCATTTTTGGCAGTGATAGAAACAGAAGCACATTGCACTCAGCACAGAAGGTGGCTGCGGCTCAGGAAAATACATCCCATGGGCTCAAAGTAGACCACACTTATCTGGACAGATATTTGGTGTTGATCTGTGAAGGATATGATGTGTCAGTGCAGTGCACTAGGAGTTGTTGTCAAAAGCCTTTTTGTTTTGTTTGGTGTTTAAAAGCAAAAGGAAAAAAAAAGAACGACCTCAGATGTCAATTCAGCATTCTCATTGCAAAATGTTTGCTGCATCACTGAAAAGAATGGTCTTTGTTTTTAAAATCTTGATTTGTTTTCATCACTCTTCAAAAGAAACTTTGGGCTAATTTAAGCGGCAATTAGGGTAACTAAAACACCCCCCTTGCGCTATGACAGAACTCCACACATCAAATACAATTAAGATTACAGGCACGGCAGGCAGCTGAGGTGGTGAGCCGGCTTGTCGATAAGGAGTTGGCATTGCTTACAGCGTGAGCGTGAGCTGCCTGTCACTCATTAAGCGGCGAGCTCTGGCGGTGGCGTGACGCTGGAAATGCAAATGAAGTCTGTTTGCGATGCGATTTACTCGAAGAGACGAGCGGCAAGGCCTCATTAGAATCATTGGCATGTGAGCTTCGGCATCAGCAAGCGATAAAGAAAAATGGCATCTGTTTTTATCCAGAGAAGAGCGGCATGGCACAGAGTGTGTGTGGGCTGTCTGGATGTCGCTGTCATGCTGTGAAGTGGCCTTGTCTTTAGGTGCTGATAACAGGAGCAGGCTGACATTGCCATGGATGTCTTTAATTTTTACAAGCAGGTTATACATATTTATATGCTGCTACTTTTAATGGGATTTTAACCTTCTCTGCATATTTCTTTCAGCTTATCTAATAGCAAATGAATATAATGTTATTATAATAAATCATAATTTAACCTACAGGGTGTTCAATCTTTTACTGCAACAGTTAGTGAATGGAAATGATTGGGAGAGAAGGAGATGGAGAAAGGCTATGATTGGGTAGGACTGTTAAATGGCCCACCATTTGCTGAAATGGAAATAAATACATAAGCAATTATCTTGTTACAACTTTGTTAGTGTAAATAATCCACTGTTAAAACATCCTGAAGACAAAAAATTTGATTATTTTTCTATGCAAGATAGTTTACCTCACTTTGAGGGTTTAAAAGTAGTAGGCCAACATAAACTGTTGTCGGAAACATAAAATAGCATATTGAGCCGGTCCGAGGTAAAAGCAAACAGTTTACTTTGACATTCACACTTGCTCCACTGGATTCCATTGTATAGCCATTTTGCACTTGACAATTGGCATTCTACCTCAATGCTAGAGATATTTTCACAGAGTTTTCGTTGCATAATGCAACTTGTTTATTGTATGATGGTGTCTTGGATGCGGTTGTACCCTCTTTCCATTCGGGTCCAAACTTCTGTCCGTTTTCTCATCCAAAATTATGTCGTTCCACCCCAGTGCAGAATCCCTGGGGTGTAATTATAGAGGGCCTGGAAAAGAAGGCACTCTGGAGCACAGGCCTCCACTAAAGCTCATCAGAAGCTATCCTCTGCTGAACAGAAGGTCCCAGGTCATTTGAAAGAAACGTTCAGCCTGCAGGGTTCCCATCCTTCTGAAAAGACAGTTTCAATCCAGAAGAGATGTGATGGGGAATGAGATTTGACAATCAATCTGTGCCATATCATTCCCCCAATAGATGAAAAGAAGTGCCCATTATCAGATCCAAATCATTACCCTTTGTTACAGGTAATTGCTAAGTAATTGCTGTAGTCATCACTTTTAGGTGAAGCCAAAAGCGTCTCCATAGGCATGCATTCAAGAGTATAGCACTGTCTAAAAAGGACTTCCAGACAGAGGAATAAAACTTTCTTCTACTTCTTCTCTTGCTATGGATTAGGTACCATGGTAACCATAGCACCATAGCTGTATGAAGCTGAAGAAAATGTATCGTAAAACCCCCAATTATCACCACTTTTGTTCAGAAATTCTAAAACAACAATGTTTTTTAACACTTCAAAATAACATTTGCTAAATGAACCTTACATTTTTCAGTAGCCATAGATGTGTAGATTTGAACAAAATCTGGTTTGGTTCTTAACAGGAGCATTTACTGCCTGAAATATCCGATTTTGTTTACCACGCTCGGAGTTATAGTGCTGGCCTGATGGGTCGCCTATTTACGCCGTTTCAACAGCACATGAACAGTTAGACCGAGAATTCTCGTCATGAAATTAAAATTCCACTGGGGCTCCAAGCCTTACAACACTGTTTACAGCTCTTCGAGTCACGGTAAAATGTCATTTTTGGTACATAGCTAATTCAGATCAACCTATCGTGGGTGGTTGCGTTTCTTTAGGAGTCCGCCGTCTTGGTTTGTATAGAAATGGATATTAAGTGACACATACACGCAAGACAGCGGAAATACGGGACCGACGGTAATAGGGGGAGTTCCGATAGTGAGCAAGTGTGCGTGAATGAGCAAAATCTGTGGAAACATAACTGTGTAGACCTACTTTTTTCCCTAAATGTAAGGTGGATTTTACAAAACAAATCATCATGATTATTAAAAGTGCTCTAAGCAATGTTGGTAACGTCACTTCTGTTGACGTTCAAACAAAACTTCCTTCCCCTCCCTCCCATGCAATGGAAACACGCATCTCGTCGGTGATGGGTTGGAACAGTTTGTTATGTTTTTGGTTGGAGGTTGGACCAGGTTGTTTTTGTTGCCATTTATTCAGTGCACAGGCAGCTAGCGGATGGTGAGGTGATGTTTGCTGTATGTGACAAAAAATGTTTTAGCTTAGAAACTGTGTAACATTGCTTAGAATACCTTTAAATAAAAATAACTATCCCAGTGATGTCATGTGACCCTTTTTTATGATGAGTTGTTAATTAGTTTAGAAGTTGTGATGTTTTAAGTGTTACAGTTGTGTCATTAAATGAATCATTTCCCTTTTTCAGTTTGCGGTTGTTCACTGGACAATGCTCTGCCTACATCAGTGAGAACTGGAGAAGAGCCCCAACGCTGTGTCTGTTCCTGTTCCCCCCCGCACTTGACCCGACCTGCGCCCGAGACGCAGGCCCAAGATGAACGCCTCCGAGATCACCACCCTCCCCCTCCCCCATTGGAGCCTGTGGCTGAATGCCAGTCCCGTGTACTCCCACCCCAACGCCACCGCCACGTCTGCGCCCATGGCCAAGCCCAAGGCGTGCGAGCAGCTCAACATCGCCACCGAGGTCTTCCTCACACTGGGCATTATTAGCCTCCTGGAGAACATCCTGGTCATCTGGGCCATCATCAAGAACAAGAACCTCCACTCGCCCATGTACTTCTTCGTGTGCAGCCTGGCCGTGGCCGACATGCTGGTCAGCGTGTCCAATGCTTGGGAGACCATCGTCATCTACCTGCTGGCCAACCGGCAGCTGGTGGTGGACGACCACTTCACGCGGCAGATGGACAACGTCTTCGACTCCATGATCTGCATCTCGGTGGTGGCGTCCATGTGCAGCCTGCTGGCCATCGCTGTGGACCGCTACGTGACCATCTTCTACGCGCTGCGCTACCACAACATCATGACGGTGCGTCGCGCCTCCTTCATCATCGCCAGCATCTGGACCTTCTGCACGGGCTGCGGCATCGTCTTCATCATCTACTCGGACTCCACGTCGGTCATCGTCTGCCTCGTGTCCATGTTCTTTGCCATGCTCGTGCTCATGGCGTCCCTCTACAGCCACATGTTCATGCTGGCTCGCTCGCACGTCAAACGCATCGCCGCGCTGCCCGGCTACAACGCCATCCACCAGCGGGCGAGCATGAAGGGCGCCATCACGCTGACCATCCTGCTGGGCATTTTCGTGGTGTGCTGGGCGCCCTTCTTCCTGCACCTCATCCTCATGATCTCCTGCCCGCGGAACATCTACTGCGTCTGCTTCATGTCGCACTTCCACATGTATCTCATCCTCATCATGTGCAACTCGGTCATCGACCCGCTCATCTACGCTTTCCGCAGCCAGGAGATGCGCAAGACCTTCAAGGAGATCATCTGCTGCTACAGCCTGCGGAATGTCTTCGAGAACGTCCTCACGCTGCCTATGACGGACCGGACGGCCAGCAACCAGGTCTACGACACGTCTCAGGCAGCAAGGAACGCCAAGCGGTCATAAGCTGGTGTAAGTCAATGCTTGGAGGATTTCATATCATGTGATAAGCTACACCTGCAGTGCCACTTGGACTCAAAGGATGGATGGATGTAAACAGGACTATTCACTATCATGACAGTCAATAAAATATTACATTCTTAAAGGTTGTCATTTGATAGATCCATCAATTCATATTCAAATACTTTTAAGAATATGGTGAAAAAGATCATTCTGCCACATCTTACAGACTATCAGTATCAACTGTAAATATCTAAAATAATGTCAACATTAAAGTTGAAAAGAGCTATCTGAAGGCATAAACTATCATAGTGTAATACTACTGTAAATGTGCTACAAGACATCAGGACTTCTTATAAATGCGTGTGGTAAACTAGTTGTAAATAAATGGTGTACATTGTTATAATATGTAGATTGTAAGATTGATATATCGTCACCTTGATATGACACTAATCTACTGTGAGCTATCTTGAATGTAACATATTTTTTCATGCATATCCATGCATGTTTATATTTCCTTCTGATCCCGTCAGACGACTCTTTCCTGGGATTTCTCTGGTCCATGTACACTTAGGTGCGCACATTGAGACCAAACTGCAAGTTTTCTTCATTTAAATAGGCTGAATGAGTGAATACAAAATCAAATACGTCTGTTTTTAGGGGTACCAACAAAGTTATATCTTTGTAATGCAAAAACAAATCACATTCTTCTTTCTTCACTTTGGCCTATTCCATAGGCATGCAGCTCTTACATGAACAAAAACATTTGAATTTCATCACTTTTAAGATAGATTTTTTAAGAAGATATAAATGAGGAAGTCTCCAAGAATCACATAATCACCTTTCCCAAAGATGACCACAAGTGTGTAAGCCCCAACCATTCCATATCCAATATCTGCCTTTTTTGTCATTGCATGACATGTGCCTATACTTACACAAATGCAGATAAATGCACAGAACTACCATTACTTGTGGGATAAAACATTTTATCAAACACTTTATCAAAGCATTATTCTCTGAGGGCAAGATAAAAGGACAAGGACAGCTCATCATGGATAACTGAGAGATGTGGGGTTTTAATGACAGCAATTAATTATATTGAATGATCCCAATGTTATTTATTCTGCAGTGTTATCACAAATAAGTGGGGAAAAGCCTATATAGCTACAGTACATATTGATAATAAATATAGTGGAAACCATTCAACGTCACCAAGAAACTACCAAAGATTTGAGTATATACCTACTATAATAGTTAATAGTTAATTAATAATAGAAAAATGATGACTGTGTCAACAACATCTTGTTTTTGGAAAATAACTTTTACAAAGTCTTGAAGTCTTAAAGTCTAAATCATATTTATAAGCTCTCTGACAGAGAGGGTTTGTACCTTAAGGGATGAATGAAATTACAGGTTGTCATTTTACCACTGCTGATGATGAGTTACTACCTTTTAACAATGAATGGCAATTTTGGTGCTTTTGATGCCAAGGAGTGTCCACTCTGGTATAAGTGGGATGGAAGCGTAGGGAGGGGGTCAAGCTCTCAAAATGTTTTTTTTAGAGAGAAAAGTGATAGCTTAAATAACGGTGCTTTGCACTCCTTGTCCAGTGGGGAAATGATTCACTCTGATTACTTTGATGCGTGTCAGAGTTGAGATGCATCTGTTTAGTGATTTCCATATTTATGAAACGTTTGAAGTGGCACTCTGCTCATTTTACCGGTCTCACATATTCACCCAATGCAACGGCCAAGACAGGAGCGGAGCTGATTGGTGCGGCTCCTGTCACAAGTCATTCATCCATACTTCCCTGAAAACATTTTGCTTGCTTACTCTCTCCAGGTTCAGCAGGTTTATATGTGCATGAGGGCTTTGCTTTGAATGTTTTTGAAAGGCGGCCACTTGTGTAGCATAAATGTCTGCTTACGCATGAGAGCATGTGAGGAGCTTGACTAATCTAAGCATGCAACGGGGAAAACACACTCTTGTGAGGGAGGATGGCTGGAAGCAGTGGCTGAACAAGAAGATGTATATATTATAAAATCAACACGAGGCAATGACTTAGCACATGAGGACAGTTGACTTATAGCTGCACAGCAGGACAGCAAAAACAGTCTGAAAACCTCATTAAGTGTATATAACGGGAGAATTATGAAACAAAGGAAAGTATGCATAAATGTATGTATTGACAAAAAGCTATACATTTTTAATATTCATGTGCAGTTTGTGCTCTTTTGGTCTGTAAATCCAAGTGCCGCATACTGCTTACTTGTGATTTGTAAAGGTTGGGTGGACTGGGCATGGTTAAAACACTTGCTATGTACAATTTTAATACGACCTTGAAAGACAACAGTGAAGAAAACAGCAGAACTGGGCTTTGCGCTCGTTATTGCTTGTTATTTGTATTGATTTACAGCTGACATTTTTATATTGCCCGTGTTTTTTGTGAGAGAGAGAGAGAGTGTGTGTGTGTGTGTGTGTGAATGTGTGTGAGTAAGTAAGAGTGTGTCTGTATGCGTGTATGCATGTGAGAGAAGGGTGAGTATGTATATATGTGTGTGTGTGTGTGTGTGTGTGTGTGTGGAATGAGGGGGGGGGGGGGGGGGGGTGAATGTCCTTCATTGGAGTCTGAACATGCTCCTGCAGCTGGGTCGCAGACCTTGTGCTTATGTTATTGCTCCTCTTCATTCTGATGAAATTGGACTTCATAAGTTCAATTCACTACGATAAAAAACAAGACCCAGACCCAAACACAGGAAAGGATAGAAATGGAATGATGGAGAGGGAGAGAGGGAGAGTGAGAGAGACTCTCAGAGGACACAGTATCTACAGTTCATCTTTCCTGACCTTCAACTGTGTTGATTGATTTGACCATCTGTACTGTGTATTAAATGTGATCTCCTGATTGTGCTTTAGTGATTTCTATTGTACCTGATATCTGTGCCTTGTATCTTCTTGCTTGTTTCAGGTGCTGGAGACAATAAAGAACATAAAAAAGCTTGTCATCACCCCTCATGTACCATGTCTTGCTTGTCAATTAACACACACATTATGGAAATCATCTGTTTTAGTATAGTAGAACTAATAGTTCTGACAGGGCATCAGGGAAATATGTCATGGTGTTCCTCCCCTAGGATCCATCTGTGCTTCTGCTTCAGTACTTTCTGGTCAAGACTTAATTGACAAGTAGAAAGCATGGTTGTTATGGAAGCAAGATTACTGAGAGCGTCCTCACTAAAACGATTTTTCAAATCACCCTCGACACACCCCACGCACCGTTATCTCCGCGCAACTAAATGAACACATAGGGGACACACATGTGACAGCTCAGAGCAACATACACATTATCTTACATAACCCACCATCTTTTAGTCTGAGGAGAACCATGTAGAAGTGAAATAGTAATTAATTTGTTTTTACATTAGCTTGTCTGATCATTGCTATATTAACAATGTAAAGAGCGTAGGCCTAAAGAGAAATTGCACACATTTTAATTACCCGGCTAAATCTATTCTGCTTGGTGCATCTATACATGTAGTATTGTATAGCATTTGTTTGGTTAATGTATGACAAACAAGTTGGGGAGTACGATGAGAAGAAGTAGGCACATTTGATTTCTGTGTTGACTTATTTTGCTATACAGCTTGTTATAATTTCCTATCATGCACCTTACCCATTTAATCATTTCTTTACAACATAGCTTGAACTAAATTTAGCTTCAGTTTTACCATTCTCACAAGGGTAACTTTTACAGTAGTTCAACTTCTTCAACTGTGAAGTTATTGGTAGCTAACCATCAGTGGACTGCCAAGCTGTCTTATTACTGAACACCCTCTTTCATGTTTGTCTTTGATAGGCTGTCTGTGTGGCTGGTGTGTCTGTGAAACCTCGTCCTATTATCCTTGGGAATAGTATTGATTCTGATAGCCGTGCATTTCACAGTGGAAATTAGCATTAAACCCGAGGAGAGTTCTATTACAGTCAATAAGCTGAGGAGGCTGTGATGTGATGTCACACCTTATCCCAACACACTGTTCTGTTATGATGATGATGCATGCTATGTAAGGTCTGTATAAAAAATGTTTATATAGTATATATAGTTTTTAGTATTTTAGTATCATGTTTATCGTCTACTGCCTCTATTGTACAGTAGAGTTTTTTAATTTTTTTATTTGTATATTACTTTTTCTGCTGTAAGTGCATGTTGTGTGTGATGTCTGTATGCTACTGAGACCTTGAATTTCCCCTTGGGGATCAATACAGTATCTATCTATCTATCTATCTACCCCTCATGCATCGCCCCCTCCCTAGGCGTGTTCAGAAAAAGCACACCTATTCACTGAGGCCTTTGGCCTCTAACCCCCCTTCCCTACCCTTCCTTTTTTGTTTTTGTAAGCAGCCTTGGGTCAAGTCAAGTCAAGTCAAGTCAAGTTTATTTATATAGCACATTTCATACACAGAGGTCATTCAATGTGCTTTACATAAACAAAACCAAACGATAATAACAAATAAAAGCATAGAAGGGCAATATAGTCAAAGAATAGTTAAAAGGTAAAGATCATAATAAAAAGAAAACATAAAACACAAGGTAAAATCATTTAAAAATAAAGAATAATTAGTAAGCAAAAACAAAGGCAAAAGTAGTAAAAAAAGTAATAAAAGACAAAGTAGAATAATTATCGAGGCAGATTCAGAATTTGTAACTCGGCACAGTTAGCAGAAAGCGTCTGAGAACAGTTTGGTCTTAAGTTTAGATTTAAAACTGGCTACAGTTGGGGCCTTTTTAATGTCATCCGAAAGTTGGTTCCACAGCTGAGCCGCATAGCAGCTAAAAGCTGCTTCACCATGTTTAGTTCTAACTGTAGGTTTTACTAGCAGGTTTTTCACCTGGGACCTGAGAGGACGAGAAGGTGTGTACTGCTGAAGCATGTCTGACAAGTATTTAGGTCCTGCTCCATTTACTGATTTATAAACAAGCAATAGTGCTTTAAAGTCAATTCTGTGACTTACTGGAAGCCAGTGCAAGGACTTAAGAATTGGAGTAATGTGGTCAGTTCTTTTAGTTTATGTTAGAGTCCTAGCTGCTGCATTTTGTATCACCTGAAGCTGTTTAATAGTCTTTTTAGGAAGGCCTGTGAACAGTCCATTGCAGTAATCAACCCTGCTGGAGATAAATGCATGAATGAGTTTTTCTAAGTCATGTTTTGACATCAGCCCTCTGAGTTTGACAATATTTTTGAGGTGGTAAAAAGCTGATTTAGTTATCGCTTTCATGTGGCTGTTGAAATTTAGATCACTGTCAATTAATACACCAAGATTTTTAACAGTATCCTTTGCCTTCAACCCTTTTGTGTCAAGGAGAGTGGCAACCCTAAGTCTTTCCTCATTTTTACCAAATATAATTACTTCAGTTTTTTCTTTGTTCAGCTGAAGAAAATTTTGAGACATCCAGGTGTTGATTTGTTCTATACACTGACACATAGATTCAAGAGGACCATAGTTGTTTGGTGATAGAGCTAAGTAAATTTGTGTGTCATCTGCATAGCTATGATATGAAATCAATTCAATTGGGTATCTTGAAAGGCGCTATATTATTATTATTATTACAGTTTTTCTCAGTTGCTTTGGTGCTTTTCTCACATCACTATTAACATTTGCACAGCAGTTAGTGCAATTCTCAAAACAATTAGTGCAAACTGCAAAACCTAGTGGATGACCTGCAAAAGCACGTCACTTGCTCAAAATGGATAGTCCATTCCTCAAAAGCAGGTATTCATGTCAATGAAACTGTCAGTGTCATCAAAATTAGAAGTCTTGACACCATCGTTTATGAACAAGATAGTCAAATGGCTTTGTCATGTTTTCATTATGACAGTTCTCTCAGTGTTTTCCAATGCAAAAAAAGGTCAGAACTCGGTGACACTACCTGAACATGCTCAAGACAGCACTATACAGCACTTGCACAGCCATTTGAAAACTACAGTAAAGTTACACATTGCTGTAGTTAGGTGAGTAAGTGAGTACAAGACACTGAATACGTACATTTTTACTGTATACTCTTTGCAATTCTAAAGCATTGTGACAGAATTTGATAACTAGTTCAAAAATGTTGTATGTAATGACTCAAGCAATGAAATGAAGACTATTAGTTTTATTTGGAACGACTATTCAGCATTCATAAGTATAGTTCATTTTGACTGACATGACATAAGCAAATGATAATGTTAAAAAACAGCAGAGAATTGTATGAAAGCAACTGATACATGTCCAAAAGTATTTGCAATTTGTTCAGAGGAAGGAGAAATTGCTACTATGATGTGCACAATTGACTAAATGTTGTGGAGGTTGAACTAATAGTTATGAGAATTTTCATTCTGATCTGAAAAAAGCACCAAAGCGACTGAGAAAAACTGTATTATTATTATTATTATTATTACGTAAATGCATAGGAATAAATATGAATGAGTAAGTATTGGCCTGTTATGTTTGCAAAGACCCCATAGCTCATAGCTCAAGCCAATCAAGCTAACCAAGTCAACATCATGCTGCCCACAACTTTCTCATGGCCACTGCAGTCTCTCTGGAATTGGCTCCCAGAGGTCTTTCTCTTCCATCCCCTGACTGAGCGATGTGCTTTCCAGAGGAGCGCGGCTCCTCGGGTGGTCTCATAGACGTAATCCATCCCAGCCCTGCCTGGTGAATCATATGTTCGCTGTTGATAAAGCGATGTGTTGTGGCTAATGCCACGCTGCTGGCTGGGTAAGCCCCACTGCCATGAGCAACGGCTGGCCCACAGTGTGCACAGTGTGTTATTTCATGTGACCGCCTGTAGCCGCGGGTGCACAATCCACTTCACATGCAAAGTTTGTGTCATTACTGGATGGTGCGTGTGGCACAGAACCAAATTGATTTCAGCAGCAAGCGCTGTTGGGTCAATACCCCCTGTGCTTCTTTCATGGGCATAAACATAGTTTTTACAAAAAAGATACAAACCCAGTTGCCAACAGTTCATTACAGTCTGCCTAGAGAGATTCTTTGTTTATTGACAAATGGTTTTCACTCAAGAACTTGTTGAACATTTACTGAATATCACCTTAACCAAACTTAAACCCTAACCTTAACCATAAATAGTTGTTAACAGTATGTCAGTACATTGTTTGTTTAGAATCTGAGCATCTATGGATAGTCTATAGGAGACCATCCAGTATGAGACTTACCTCTTAGCTCATATCCATATGCATAGGAATAAACATACCTCCCAAAAAAAATCACAATTTTTGCCAACCAATTCCTAGGCAACATTAATATCTCAGGTAGGTAGGTAGGTTTCCCTCCCCTTTTTAAAAACCAAAGTGAGTATGGGAATAGAAAACAATCTGTTTCCAGTGTAGAGCCAAAAATGTCAAAATGTTATCAGTCTGGGGGATGATAAGCAGAGAAAAATCATTTGTGGAAAACCATGTGACATCCTGCGGGCATTAATGGATGCGAGGCTCATAATCTAAACAATGCCTCTTCTCCCTGCTGTCTCGAGGAGAAGTAGGCTAAATAAAAAAATTAAAATAAAAAAATAAAATAACAGAAAAGGCTTCCGGCTCACTGAATGCATTAGTGGAGAAGCGACGTGAAATAAAACCATCTCACAGCCTGTCATGGCCCAGCAGTGCATGTGGCGTGCTATTGAGATGAGATTTTTAAAAAGGATCAGAGATATAAGCAATGTACTGTACCGGCATGATTACCCATGGTGATATTTATCATCAGTCCTGCCGGTTATTAAAAGTCCTCATCATGTGTTGGCAGAAAGTTCAGAGTGCTGGATTCAGATGCCAGCGTGAAGTGTCTAACCGGAAGCCTGCTGTGCTCTTGCTTTGTTCTGTTTAGTCTGCCTCTCTTTGACATAATGTGTTTTTATTTTCTTTTTACGTCATCATCAGTATTCTCTCTCTGTCTCTTTCTCTCTGTCACTGATGTGAGAACCACTTTTCAAAACAAATGAAGGAACTGGAAGTGGTCGAAGGAAATCGTGAAGCTCTCTGCTGCACTGTTGAAAATATAACAATTAATTATAGAACCCCGGGAAACCGGGAATATCAAGACTCTTTACACTGACACACACGCACACACACTCACACACACAGATACTCACAAATGTTCAATGTCCAACAGGTATTTCAGTGGCCTAGATTGTGTTGCCACTGTATGTAGTGAATGTCCAACATGAGTCACATCACATGAGGTGTTTATGGAAATCATGTCAATTTGTGGCAATTCAATATTGTTGCTGTCACCTTTCCTAATTGGCATCCGCATGTGCCTATGTACTGTGAATAATAACATAACATGTCAAGGCTTTGCTTATGTGTTACTGTGCAATCAGGTATTCTAGTTACAACATGCTCAGCATTGGCCCGTGGCAGGTGCTTCTGGAGCTGTCATAATTGGTGAGAGCTCTCCTGCCATTGTTGCCATGAATATTCCTCTCATCATGAAGTTCATGACATGAGAGATGCAGGGCCCATGACACAGATAGTCAGCCTCCTCACCTTGCCAGTGGCACCATTATAAATAAATCACTCCATTCGTTCATTACTGCCACCATTGCAGACTTCCTTGTTACCATTCACCATAAAAAACAACAACAACAACACTCTTTATTCAGATCAGTGTGACCCTTGGCACGGAATTACTGACTGGCTAGCTGGAGTGGCCTCATTCAAACCCATCAACCAGGTGTCAGCTGTGCACATGATATGCAGATGTCTACACACACCCAAGAGAGGGGTGAAGTCCTCCATTCCTGCCTAATGATGATCTTCACTTGACCAGAATGCCAGTATGATTTGATGGGGCCAGTGTGCGTTGTGTTCCCTTGATGATCCTCTTCAATTCAACTGGCTGACTAGTGATTTAAATGTGCAGATGAATTGGAATCTTTAATTCCACATACTTAGCATGTGAGGAATACTGTCTCTCAGTCATGCACCCATTAAAACCTCTATATAGAACCTTCACGTGAAGGGTTCTACCTACTGTAACACACAAAGGTTCTTGTGCAACTTTAACATATGAAACGAATGGCCTCAATTAAGTATAATTTTTTTTTACATCCCTGGCAAAAGTTTATAGAAGACTTCTTTTTGAATCTTGCTTTATGATTGTGTCATGAAATAGTGGTCATTTCCTCAAGCCACTGCTCTGGCTAGACTTAAAGCACAGCCTCTTGATTGATGATGACAGCTAATGCTTTAGTATATTTTAAAAGACCTGCAGGATATGCACTGATCAAATCAGAACAGCCTGTTGTGGTATATATGGCTATGGCTGACATCCTGTGGAAGAGGACATCTTTTCAAGTCTAACGTTGATGGACACATTATATCAAGATGTTTTCTTCATTTAATCACCATCATTAAAGACAAGGCATGCACTGGTTGTACAGTCCTATCAGAATGATGTCATTAAAATAACATGAAACATACAGTATGCATTGTGGATCCAGTAGGCACACAATATAGTGGCTATGCTCTTTATACCCTTTCAACAATAAAAACAAAAACAATGCTTGAACGTTCTATTTGGGCCCCAATCTACTTCCTCTGCATTAAGATAACATATGGAATGTTAAAAAGGAAGTCTTGTGGGGCCAACTATGATGCTGATAATGGAACTCTCTTGAAAGGGTCCATATGCCCTTCAGTGTGTTCATCAGGGAACTCATCATGAAAGGAAAAGTGCATTATTCTTTTTCATATTCATTACGGGAATAAATAAAACATAACACTAACGGCAACAGAGGAAATGCGAACAGAAACAATACACAGAAATACAGCATGCCAACGATTTAGTGCCACAACAGCAGTACATTCATCTCACAAGTAAACTGAATTCATAACCTCAAACAATCATTTAAAATATTGATGAAAATGTGCCACGATATGAAATAGGCAAGGACATGTATTAAAGGAACCATATGTAAGATTGTGGCCAAAACTGGTACTGCACTCACTTTCAAATTACTGTAGAGCGGTGTATCCCTTCCCCCCTGACTCGAGGTTGCCAACCCGGATGCCAAAACACTACTGACTTTAGTAGATAGGTAGAGGGTGGCGCATCAGGACAAAACACAACATGACATGACAAAACACAACATCTACTCTTAGTACTACTGTTGTCAGTGATATAAGTATTTGAAATGAACATGATTTCCTAAATCTTGATTCTGACCTCTTAGCATTAATTGGTGGTCAGCACAGCAGGCTATCATCAGAGGACCGCAGTGGGTTAGAGGGGATGTAGAGCTTGGTCATATAATTCAAGTGGTGCAGATCCAGTAGACCAGAGTGAGGGATTGGAGGGATTCAATTCTGGCTGCTATAGGAAGCCCATGAAGAGTAACTAGCAGAGGAGTCTGCTCTCTGGCTGAAAGACCAAACATGCTGCAGTATTCTGAACCAACTATAATGGTCTCACTAGATTCTGATGAAAAGCTGTTGATATTTTGAGTTCAAGAGCCAAATGTCCTGATACATGTTGATTGGCTGGAGTTGTGTATAGTCACTCAGTTCACGTCCAGAGCCAATCGTGTGAGCATGTACAAATACCATGCGACCTCACTTAAACGATGAAAAGTGCAAAGTCTTAACCCTTACGAGCCCGACCGTTCTAATTTCGTTACAAAAGTAACTATGATGACTGATTTTATTTCTGAAATCTTCCCCGTAATGCTGACAACATAAGTTGCAATTTGATATGATTGGTTAACCCTCCTGTTATCCTTGGGGTCAATTTGACCCCAAGCAACGTTTAACATCATAAAATATATGGTTCACTTTTTTTTTTTTGCTTCATGTTTCATGACTTTTCCTCAATTGAAGGGTACAACAGAGTTAGCATGAAATTTGTACAATAATATGTTTTCAATGTCCTATACAAATATTTTGTACATTGATGTTCCTTGGGGTCAGTTTGACCCCAGCTGTATGAAACATAGGATACATGAATATTTGACACATTATGGATATTATTATTTGAACATATTGTTATTATCATTATTACATACACAAGTACTTATTACATATAAGTCATTTTGGCAGGACTGTATAAGTCAAAAGGGGAAGCAACAGCAAGCATTTGGGCTGCTGACACTGGATGGGCAATATTGCCAGCCAGGGTTCCAAGGTTCATAAAGGGGGGTGGGATTGTTTTGTAGTAATAATAATAATAATAATAAAGCTTTATTTGTATAGCACCTTTCATACACAGAATGCAGCTCAAAGTGCTTTACATTTGAAGCATGTAACACAATAGTAGTCAGTCAGTCATTATCAATCACTTTTCTTTGCTGTTTATGATATGCTCAGCAACATATCAAAAATATAGAAAATGACGTCATAAGACTGGCAGCCTTAACCCTCTTACCCCCCACAAGCACGCCATATGGCAACTGTGGCAAGGAAAAACTCCCATATTCCAGGAAGAAACCTTGAGCAGAACCTGACCTAATAGGGGGAGCCCATCTGCTTCTGGCTGGCTGCGCCCTCCAATAGTAGCAGATGTAGAATAATCTGAAAATGTAGTCTACAGGATAAGATGAGTTAACTAAAAGCTTTCCTGTACAGGTATGTTTTCAGATCTTTTTTAAAAATATTTACTGAACTCGCCTGCTTGATGTACAGAGGCAGGGTGTTCCATAGTTTGGGGGCATAATGGATAAACGCAGCTTCTCCACTTTGTTTGTGGAGCACTTTGGGTACGATTAAAAGATTAGAATTGGATGATCTAAGTTTCCTTTGTGGTTGATAAGATATTAAAAGCTCAGAGATATATGAAGGTGCTATGCCATTCAGAGCTTTGTAAGTAATTAACATAACCTTAAAATCAATTCTATAGGAAATAGGGAGCCAGTGCAGTTCAGCCAACACAGGGGTGATGTGTTCTCTCTTCTTAGTCTTAGTTAAAAGTCTAGCCGCAGAGTTCTGTATGAGTGCCAATTTCTTTAGATGTTTTTTGGGAAGACCAGTGAAAAGTGCATTGCAGTAGTCTAACCTGCTAGTGATAAAGGCGTGAATTAGTTTTTCTGCATCTTGTTGAGTTAAAAAGGGCCGCACTTTGGCAATGTTTCTCAAGTGGAAATAGGCTGTCTGAGTAACTTTACTGATATGGGGCTTAAAACTTAACTCTGCATCTAAGATGACACCGAGGCTTGTTACTTTTGGTTTGACCTGGTGTGCCAAGTTCCCCAGATTACTAAGAATAATATCTCGCTTTAGTTTTGGTCCAACCAGAAGTACCTCTGTTTTGTCATCATTTAGTTTCAAAAAGTTTTTGCTCATCCACTGATTAATGGAGGTTAGGCATGCAGTGAGGGAGCAAAGGCCATCTGGGTTAGTTGGCTCAACAGAAAGATACAATTGGGTATCATCTGCGTAGCTGTGGAAGTTTACATTATGTTGACTTATGACGTTTCCCAATGGAAGCATATATAGAGAAAATAGCAGGGGACCAAGGCAGCTCCCCTGGGCCACACCAAAAGGCAAGTCATGTTTTTCAGATACATGATCTCCTAGACTGATATAAAAATCTCTGCCAGTAATGTAGGTTTGAAACCAGTTTAGAGCATTATCAGAGAGACCCACCCACTTCGCAAGGCGGTGAATTAGGATGCTATGATCAATGGTGTCAAATGCCGCACTCAAATCCAGAAGAATAAGGATTGAGACTTTGTTTGAGTCAGTAGCTAGTCTGAGATCATTGACTATTTTTACTAGAGCCGTTTCTGTGCTGTGATTTGATCTAAAACCTGATTGGAATTTTTCAAGGATACTGTTTTCGTTGAGGAAGGTATTTAACTGATTACAAACAACTTTTTCAAGTACTTTGCTCAAAAACGATAGATTTGATATAGGCCTGTAGTTGCTCAGATTGGTATGGTCAAGATTTGACTTTTTAAGTAAAGGTTTCACAACAGCGGTTTTAAAAGCAGTTGGAAATATACCTGTTTCTAATGAGGTATTTATTACCTTGAGAAAAAAGGGAGCTAAGCCATCATATACTTTTTTGAGGAATGTAGTAGGGATTGGATCTAAAACACATGTTGAGGAGCCGGTTTGAGTTATAATTTTACCAAGCTCAGATTGAGTAATAGTGCTAAAGGACCTTAATTTTGGGGGGCTGTTTTTGGGTGTACTATCAAACATATTACTTGTGTTACCAATAGCCTCCCTTATAGAAATGACTTTGTTTTTGAAGAAGTCTGCAAATTCTTCGCATCTTAGAGAGGATGCCTGACTGAGTGTATCAAAAGGTGTTTGATGCAATAGCCTATCAATGGTAGAGAACAACACCCTAGAGTTTCCACTGTTTTCAGCAATTACCTTAGAGAAGTGGTTCCTCCTCTCATTCCGAATAGCTCTATTATAATTTGCAATTTTTTCTTTTAGAATGGCACGGTGAACCTGTAACTTAGTTTTTCTCCATGTTCTCTCAGCTTTCCTACATGATCTTTTTAGATCATGGATATTTTCGTTCATCCAAGGTGTCAGTTTGCTACAGGGCCTTTTTTTAGTCTTTAAGGGTGCCACTCTGTCAAGCAGAGCGCCTAATTCACGATTGAGAGCCTCTACCATTTGATCAATGGGATGATGTAAAATATCTAAATTTATGGAGTCTATAAGAGCTATGAACTGCTGTTCTGCTCTAATGTCCAAGAGTCGCGATTTGATTGCAATTTCGGGATGAATTTTTGGAGTATGTAGTACAATATTAAAAGATACACAATGATTGTAGGGCTTTTGGTGGTGGCTATTACACTCTTGTTAAGAACCTGTCACAAAAAAACTGGGTAACAATATGAATTATAATCATTTTCTGAGGGTTTATTTAGCTGGGGTCAAATTGACCCCAAGGATAAAGAGTGTCGGTAAGATTTGAGGATAACACAAGGGTTAAGGTGTTTATGGCGCGAAATGTTTTGGATACCTGAAGATGAGTCTTGAAAAAATATTTTCACTTGAGTCGGTGCATTTGACGTGGACAGCCGGATGCCACCTGCACTTAAGTTGGAGTTTACCTCGACTGGAAACCACACAGCAGTTCTAGTTATGGTTTATCTTAATTTGAAGGGGTCTCAAACTCAAATGAGCTGGGGGCCAATTCTGCCAACGTCATCTGATTGGAGGGCCGGCTATTTCTGAAAATGCGATGTTCTTTTTTTCAAATACCACACAAAACTGCAAACAGAAAGTGCAAGTGTTTTTATCTAGTTTTAGACACCTGTGCTAGCAACCTTAGCTTATAAATAAAAATAATGATACAGTAAAATAAATATTAATACAAATTATAAAACGTCAGGGTTAAGAAAGCAACACCATTGGATTTTTATATCAAAATTTCAAAAGGCCATGGCTTGAAAGTGGTCAGAGATAAAGTCCTACTGTAAATGTAAAAATCTTTGAGTAAAACAAAAGTTTATAAAGGGGGTAAATTTACCCATCTAATTTGCCACTGGATGGCAAGCACCTCAAATTATGCACCTTTCAATAAATACTGGATGAACATATTTGAGCAGGTTTACTTTACTTTTTTCATATTACCCACATAACAAATTAACAGGAAAACACCTAAGATGTATACCAACACCTAAGATGTATATGGTTTCTAAACCACAAGGCCTACTATAAAGTATTCTGGTTAAATCAGTTCCTATCGCGGGTAATCTGAGTACCCAGAAGTTTGCATCATATTGCGGGTGACTTTGTAGTTTAGAGCCCTATTTCTACTAGCCCTGCTGTCTGTACCACGTCCATTACGGACACTATCATCACGATTACCACTGCAACCTCCAAGCTATGTTGGGCAGAGGGTCGAAATAAGCATGGTATGCTTAGTGGACACCGTCGTATACACGCAGACGCACCTCCATTCAATAGACGATCGATCATAATCTCCAAAAGGATATTCTCCTTCAGATTTAGAATAGGTGAATAACATAGCCTACCTAAGACTTCATCACACGTAAATGTTTTTCAACATTTGGTGTAGGCCTATTTCTGCTTCATTTCTGCTTCAATTTATGCAACACTATGGTCTGCATCGCTTCCGCGTCATTACAAATGCACGTCTTTGTGTTTCTCGTGTGTAATACAAGTATTTCCTAAAAACTTTGCGCAGCGATTTTGGGTTTGAATGAAGCTCTGGATGTCTAGCACATAGTGGAGCAGAGTACAAATGAGATGTCGTCACCGTACTTGGAACTATCGTCTATTTTAATCAGTATCGTTGTTTGTCACAATTAAAAAGTCTCAAGGGCCGGATTACATTATTATTTTGACATACGTTGCGGGCCGGAATTGGGCCGGACGCGGGCCGGGTGTTTGAGACCCCTGCCTTAAATCATGTTATTTGACAGTAATATGCTTTCTCATCAGCGTCAACATTATGGCTTTGGCATTATGGGGGCTAGTGCATCATCACTTAACTTTAGCTAGCTGTATAATTCTGAACTGCTTGCAATATTCTCGTTTGCTTTTGATGTCAGTTATTAGTGGGTTTGATCCAGTGCTGTGGGCTTGCGGAGAAAGCCCATTATTGTTCTTCTTAAGTTTTCTTATTATTAGTGGGTTTGATCCAGCAAGCCCACTATAATGTAATCCAAGCACATTATCGTAGGAGTCGATTGCCAAGTGTGGAGTAACACGCTCTGGAAATTCACAATTTCGTCGCCGTTTAAAAAAAAAAAAAAAAACATAGCCCAGTATTTCTTTTGAAATTGAAATGAAGTTGTATGGACTGGACTATGTTTTTTTTTTTTTTTTAAACGGCGACGAAATTGTGAATTTCGGCAATCGACTCCTACGGACTTTCCCCTAAAGATGGCAGCAAAGATGGCCAGCAAGCCCACTATTGTTTTCTTATATTTTCCTATTCACCCACTTTTTGTACCGACTACTGCTCCAAGACCGTTTGAGCTATCGACGCGGTTCGAACTCCAAAAATTCAGGCCCGAACCGGTGTAGCTTGTTTCTTACTTTCGTGTCGCTGGCCCTTGTCGTTTTCGCGTTATTCCCGTTTTTCTGCGTTTTTGGGCCCCATTGAAATGAATGGCGGAATGTTCAGGATTCTAATTTCGATTATGACATCACAGCTCTAATTGCTTAACCCTTAAAGGAGTACCGTCACACCGGTGTGACGGGAATGTTGGGAAATGAACGTTCTAAAGAATATCTGGGTTCAAATAGAATTTTAGAACCTTCAATTGTTGCGGAACTTAGAATGTTCAAAAACCTACACCCAGAGAGGGTTAAAGCGGAGCGAGAGGCGCAAATGTTCGACAATTTCCGCGTTCGATTATTGCAAGGGGGAGGGGGGAAAATCCCCCTTTATGCAGACCAGAGTAAACCCTCGCTGCACTAATGTCAATGGAGAGTTGTGGAATTTTACCAATAAATTGGTCATTATGTCTTTCTGGATTTGTTGAGGGTTTTTTGGAAAATTTTGTCATAATCTGTAAGTGTTTGGGATCATTTCAAGCCTAAAAGTGTAATTTTTTAGCGTTCGGATTTGTAATAATATAACTTAATATCAGACCATGCTGCTGCCAGTTACTGTCCGGTTGTTAGCATGCTAGCTAGCCTCTTAGCTAAGGTAACATTTTAAACGGAGAAGTGTAATTTCTTTGAAATGATAACTAGCTGAATAACATTACTGACATTAGTTAAAGTGGATAGTTTATACTCAAGTGAATTTGCAACAGTATATTAAGTTTAAGCGAAGTCCTTCAACTACTAGTCACTTGTTAGCGCATAGCTGTATTGCCATAGCTACTCCCATCCACTTGTATAGCATTTTAAGCTAGCGTTAGCTAGCTAGCTAGCTCAGTTCACATGACTAATTAAATTATTCATATCATGTCCTAAAGAATGATTCATATGTATCATACATGATTATAGACAATAATACTGTGAACACAATTATGTTTATCTGTTCTTATTGCTTATTAAGAGAGAAAGTTTATTTAGTGACGTAAGGTGACACTCCCACTTATGCAGACCAGAACTGTCCCGTTTTGCTCCCATAGTAACGAATTACGTTGCTCTATCTTGCTAGTAATCAAGGATCTTTGCTACACCTTTAAGGGTTAAGCTTGCACCTGGCAGAGTTCTAAGCCATCTGGCAATGTCTAATGGGCTGGGCTGGGCTGTCTGTGTATATGAAGGTGTGTGCATGTAACTTTTGACCCGCATATCCGATTTTCATAAATGAGGTACCGTTGGAATACTTGGATAAGGCTGAGTTCCATGCCCTTGATCAAACCCACTCTTGCAGTTCCTCGGAACCGCAATTCTAGTTTTCATTTGACAGTTTCATTTAAAAACCTGTTAGTATATAACCTGTAGGTAAGTTTGTTTTCTAGTACCAATTTGCTTGTTAGGTAAGCATTATATTGACAAGACAGTATAGCAAACCAAAGCTGAATAAATCAATGGGCGCCGCGTTTCAAGTTGCGTTACGTTCTGACATGAAATAAGTTGAGCAATATTTTTACTCCTCTCAATATGTAGTTGTAGAAAATAAGATGTGAAATCACATATTCTGTCAGAAATGTAATGAACTTTTTGCCTTTCCTCGGGTTGTTACCTGTAGTGCAGTCTGTAGTGTGAACTATTTTAGCTTGCTAACTTCTAAATGACAAACATCAGATGTGCTTGTCTCAACATTTTCTAAGATGGCATGACTTGAAATAGATGAAGCACAACTCTTCTCAATATGTAGTTATAGAAAACATGATGTGAAATCACATATTCTTTCTGAAATGTCATTATTGCATTTCAGCAGTTTGTTACTAGATGAAATGTAATCTGTCTTTATCTTGATGCCAGCCAGGCAATCAGATTTAGGGTAGCTAAACCCATGTGTTATAAAATGACTTTTCATCCTTAGAAATATTCTGAAGTATTTTCTGAGGATGCTTCAATAGTTTAGGCTACCTCTTCTTTTGTGTGCATACATGCACAAATCTGTAGTTTTGTGATTTTAATTTTTACATTAATAAAGGTATTTGTAAGATTTCGCTGTTGTTTCAGATGGAGGATGACAAGACCTACACAGACCTACTCGCAAGCCTGAAGAGGTAGCCGACTGCTCATGAGCTTGCGCTCACAATGCTGAAGACAATGAGGGGATGGAGGAAGAAGGTATAGATTTATGTGCCGTGTGTAGGATGGTGCAGACTTCCACTAAAACACTGTGTGAAATAGACTTGTTATGTTCTTTTTTACTCACATTGTTGTCCCAGGCATATGTGGTTTTACCAACCGGAAGGAATGGGAGCTTGTGCTTAGTAGGCCGTCGTATGCAAACAGTGCAGGGGCATGGGACAAAGACCTCAGAAGAGTTTCACAGGTTTCTGGGATTGATCATTTACATGGGGTTCACTTCCCTCCCTAATATCCATTGCTACTGGGGAACCAAGTCTTGGCAGGGATCAGGGGACGTTGACCAAATGATAAATATATATTGTGTACTCCAAAAAAACGCAGAATACCAGAAAGCACTTTTTCTCCATTGGCATTGCCGTTGTCAGTAGCTTCTTGTTATTTCAAGTTTGACAATGCAATGCAGAATCTGGTGTTGAACCTAGGTTTTGTAGCTACAGCCAGAAAGACTTTGGAGGAAATCTATCACAACAGCCGGCAGGCATTTCCGTTGAAATTTCAGCCTCACCTTCAGCTGCTCCAACTACTACTCTAAAGTAGCTTGTATGGCCCTGGAGTGTAACGGTAGGCGAATTTGTTTTATTGATAAACAAATTGCTGTCAGATTTGGCATTCTGCAAAAGTTGATGCGTTTAGTAATGAGTCATAGCTCTTCTGTGTTCAACCTTCAGGATCCCCACCCCACCTTTCCCTATCCTCCTCTGTAACGGCTCGTGTCCATTATCGCGGCAAAGCCCACCGCGCCGCACATAGCCCATTGATTTCCTATGGAGAGCAGCAAGGCGTGGTTTATGCTTTCGCAATGCACCTTGGGAAGGCGGTGCGCCCATTCGAACAGAGTCAAGAAGTTGGGCTCGGCTGAACTTTATGCAAATGAGAGCGGTTAACGCGAGGCGGTTAGCCAATGAAAGTACATCTTCGGTAAACAAGTTCTGTCCTTTGCTCTAGTCTTCCGGTCCGGAACAATAGCCTGCCAGAAATATTTGTTCCGCCTGATAATCGTGCTGGTTTTATGAAAATATATTAAGCTATATAGTGGCGAAGAAGTTACGTTTAGAACAAGTTCGCCACTGCACCCTATCAAAAAGACCTTGTTGGTGACTTGAACCAAGACAGAATGTGCTTTGGAGGAACATGTCAGTGATATTTATGAGTGTTTCAATAAAATAATATTTTGTATAATATTAAAATCATATTACGTTAACAGTAGTAGGCTACCTCCACTTTAGTAGCCTACGTTAGCTGGCATTGTGTAATTACAAAAAATAAAACATTACACTATACACTTTAGCCTATACACGCCCACAAGCGGCGACGGGAGAGAGGGCTAGGCGTCTGCAAGCGTCTACGCGCCGCAATAATGGACACGAGCTATAAGTGTGTGTGTATGGGTATGAGTTTGTGTGTATATGTGTGTATGTGTTTATTCTCCACAGGCTTGTTCTAAGTATGTAATCCACTTTCAAATGTTTAGAACACATTGAGTTTTGAGTGATGTTGATTGTATTCCTAGTTTTTCATAAATAATAACAAATGTATTTTATGTCTCTTTTCCAAAATGGTCTTCAACGAATACAGTATACTTACTTCCTGTATTACTGGTAAGGTACAGTATGTTTTTTTATGTCATTCTTATTGACTGTAGCATTTGCTTATATACAAATGAATGGTTTATTCTTATAGACCAAATAAATCTAAACCATTGTTTCTGACTTGATTATTAATTTTTTATGCTTACTTGCGTTGTTGGTGAGAAAGTGAATCTGAATTCTGTCAACATTCTAAATCCCGTTTCCTGCATTTTTTTTTACACTGATCACTAAAATTATCATAACTTTTGAAAGGTTGATGATATTCCAATACAGTCTTTTTTGTTAAATAGTCCACAACTTGCTGAACATTTCATACCCTCTATATTTTTCTCTATCTTGTAGAGAAATATGATGAAAATTCATTTTTATGTGAATGAAATTAAATTTTGACAAATTCCGGATATACATTTTGAGAGGATTTTCAAATACTGTTCATTACTATTTCAACATTACCATATATATTTTACATCATTTCATAGAACTGATCCTTCTGATTACAATGGTATGTATATCCCATTGATGGTATGTATTATACTCAAGAAATACGTTTTTTTTTGTGTGAGGAGGTCATCCAGCACCAAAAATGGAATGTTCGGCATGGGCATGAAAGGGTTAAGTCTAACCAAAGCTAATTTTATAAAAACAAGTTGCTTATTTAACATTGTTGGCAAGAGCTAAACAGCAAACACTGATGAGTCAGCTTAATGCTTCCTCATGCCACACAATAGCTGCAGCTCATGCACAAGAACTTTCCTTGTTAAAAGACATTGCACTCTGACCTCCATTTATTATACAGCTTTATAGAGGGTTTTCTTTTTGGCACACACACTGTCAGCAAGAGGATTGTAAGTGGTAGTTGTAGTTGTAGTGGAATTTGACAACAGGTCAGGTGTGCTGTATTAGAATCACAGACAATAATACACTTAAGTTTGAAATTCAAACCTATAACAATATTATGTTTATGCTTATAGTTCTTAGACAATTTTTTATGTCAAAAGCAACTTACAATTACATTTATAAACACATTGACACTAAATAAACAGTTTAAAAACCATAAGCCCTATAGCCTAAATAACACAAAAAAAACCCCATCAACATTAATAAAACACTCAAGAAAAAATCTAACAGAATAATAACAATAATTGCATACTTCGACCTGTAAGAATGAATTAGTTAGATACACATATGAGTCTAAGTCTGCGTGAAGATCGCAAAACTATAGTTAACAAAGAGCATTAGATAAATCATTAGACCAATGAGGAATCACTATGGCCTCTTACTGTTGATGGAAGGCAGATGGAGGGTGATATCAGACACTCATCAGAGGATCTCAGTGGGTGAGAGGGGATGTAACACTGGCTTCATGGATAGACAGGTGCAGATCCAGTGTCACTTACTTAATAATAATAATTTAGATTTACAATATGGTCTGGTCTTTAATCAGCCAAAAAAGACATGCAACTATTCTGTTACTGCAATTAGTGTCACTTACTGGATCTGCACCTGTATATCCATGAGCCAGTGCTACATCCCCTCTCGCCCAACAGGACACACACACGCACACACACACAGAGCTCTACACAAGCATTGCACACTATAAAAGAGGGCATCATGATGTTCACAGCAGGGATGGCTGCACAGTATACTGCAAGTTTTCAGGGGTTGAGGAGACCTTTTTGAGTCAGGGATTTGAATTTAATTCTGGCTGCTACAAAAAGCCATGGAGAGTAATTACAGTAACAGAGGAGTTGCATTTGTCTTTTGGCTGATTAAAGACCAGACCATATTGTAAATTAAAATTATTATTATTATTGATAATAATAATTATTATTAAAATGTATTTTAATGTGACCATAATGTGAAGATCAAAGACTGGTAGTTGCAACTGCATAGCCAGTTTCAAGCTCCTGACTCAAAAACAGCACACCGATGTGCATCACAGAGGAAGCAGTAAACATGAGAGGAGAGAAAGCCATCAGACATAAAAGGTCTCCTCAACCGCTAATAACTTGCAGTATAATGTGCAGCCATCCCTGCTGTGAACATCATGATGCCCTCTTTTATAGTGTTTGTGCAATGCTTGTGTAGAGCTTTGTGTGTGTGTGTGTCTGTGTGTGTATGTGTGTGTGTGTGCACACGCGCATGTATGTGTGTGTTTGTGTGTGTGTGACAATGCAGTGGGAGTTGAAACCCCTCCCATGATGATGATGTGTGTTCATGCAACAGTTGAATATACAGTGTAATGCTAATGCAACAGATCTGCAACACTTCATCATCACACTGCATCAGCAGCAGGAGTGAAAGGCTACTTGGGATTAAGTCAGAACCTCATTCCATAACTCTATGAAATTAGTACACTTAACTAAGGACAAACAGGAAACTACTATCAATCCTGAACTGTACTATTTGAGAGAGAGAGAGAGAGAGAGAGAGAGAGAGAGACAGAGAGAGAAAAGAAAGAGAGAGAGAGAGTGAAAAGAGAGGTGCTCTCTCTTCTGTGTAAAATACACACAGAAGTGTAATGGAATGTAACATCGAGAAGAGGGGAAAAGGCAAGACCTTCCATGGATCTTATTAGGGATGACACCTCTGGTTGCCATTGTATTGTTCAGCAGAGGTACAGAGCACATTTCTACATTACTGTTTTATCAAATTAATCAGGGATTTCAAATACAGTTTTTGCTTATTGCTTACACAGTTTTTGCAGAATTTGTCTCATTATGTCAAAACTCTACACACAAGTCAAATAAGACATAGCACTTGGACATAAACAACTCACATCTATGCCAAAACGAAACTTAACAATCCTTTCTAAAAATGTAGTTCTTGCAACAAAATGATACACATGCACCATTTGAATTACTGTTTCAAATCAGCAACAACAAACTAATGGGCTTTATACAAAACACTGCAATCTTTTCTATTTTCTATTTCAATTCAAGAATAGAAAGGCTTCAGTAATCATCTTACAGTTGTTGTTTTTTTTTTAACAATTGCAACAAAAATTATATATATAAAATTATATATATAATATAATATATATATATATATATATATATATATATATATATATATATATATATATACACTCAATGTAAAAGTACACAATTGAACATGTACACAATGGCTTACCTGAAGTCTATTTTTAGTGCTACAAATAGACTGATTGATGTTCAGTTTTCTCTGTAAGTGTTTTCAGGTATGTGTGTGGCTGTGGGTATTACCAATGACCAGATTTGCATTTTATAGAAGTGTTTTTTTCCCAATGATTAACGTTACAAGAGATTTCATTTTTGAACAAAGTGTCTAATGTAAGAAACCATGTGTAGTGTTTCGCAATGAGTGTGTTTCAGAACTGCAAAGTGCAAATCAGAACATGTGCTTATGGTATGGTTACACTGTGTTTAAGATATTCTAACAATAATTTTTAGTGTGTAAGTGTAGCGGTTGATGAATGTACTAACCCTTAGCCCCCCCCCCTTTCCTTTGTGTAGGTACCTTGTATTAGCATGCTTTATGAAGGTTTGGGATAAACTGGTATTTGGTTAATGTGGCAAAGCATTTTAGGTCAACTCCAGTCCACTAGGGTGCAATGGGGTGTGCCAGATCACACTCACCAGGGTAGGCAGGATAAGATAAGGAGTTGGGGATCTTACTTTGAACTCCATTCGCCTTATTCCCCCGGCTGCCATAACGAGGCTAAGGGGTACACTTGCCATTACACCTCAGTCCAGCAGATGGTGGCGGTAATGCACTCTGTTTGCAAACTGCCAAAAAAACCTCACAGATTAAAGAAGAAGGGTTCACTGGCCTGTTCTTCTTCTTCAGTGAATTGTTTTGTTTGTTTGTTTAGCAGTTTGCAAACGGAGTGCATTACCGCCACCATCTGCTGGACTGAGGTGTAATGGCAAGTGTACCCCTCAGACTCGTAATGGCCGCCGGGTGAATAAGGCGAATTGTCTCCATGCCTGAACACCTGCCTTCTTTGTTCTTTTCCTTTCAAGTGTAAAGAACTTGGTTTGTGCTGGCCCAAGTTCCCCTAGGCTTGAGGTCGGCTACATAAGCAACTGTATTACTTTCTACTTCGTACTTTAGCTACTTTTGTTTTCAAAACGAACAAGAGAGACTTATTTTTGACCAACTTATTGCTACAAAATATTTGCTAACTTGCGATGCATCAACAGCAAACGTGCAGTAGTGTGCTTGTGTCGTGTGCTGCATCTTGTTCTCTCGCTGATGTGGTTGTGGTGTGACTAGCCTGACTAGACTTTTTTATAGGTCAGTACTGCAGCATTATGCTCCTGGGTGCATGCTGTGACAGAGGAGTGTACAAGTGTCTATATTTGTCCACAACAAGGCACAAAATGTACGGTTACACATTTGCAGAATAACCAACAACAATAACCAATACTTTGTGAATAGAAATACGGCCATATGTTAGGCTAATATGTTATATTTCATGTCAAGAAATTATTCTAAGATGCCCTCAATTCAGTCGGGTAAACTCATTTGTCATGTTTGTAAGCATACTAGTTTTAGATAAAAATACTCTTTAATCTGCGTTATGACTTATAAGGTGACACAGTACCAACTGCATGCAATAATGTATCAGCTCATTAACATGAACGCAGTATGACCTGATGCACTGTAATGTGTCTAATTTGTGTTGCACGCAATTTGTGTTGAACGCAGTATGACCTGATGCACTGTAATGTGTCTAATTTGTGTTGCAGAGGGTTTGGGCGTGAAAGTGTTGTGAATCAGCCTCATTTCTGTAAATGAACATACTGCGTACTTCTTATGGTCATCTGTGATTTTTGTACCCATGTGTACCCTGTGTGTGTCTTTGGTCTGTATGCAAGCATCCTTTGTTTATCCTCGAGTTCAATGAAAGCCTGTCTAGAGTCCTTTGCCTATCACCAGGTGTGAAATGTTAATGTTTGTAGAACAGCATGTGTCCAGGCCTCTGAGGAACTTCCCAGGAAAGGGGGTAGATTTAGGGGCCGTGCACACGACGCAGGTTTTTGTGAAACCGGTGAGGTTTTGTTAACGGTTACGCCTTGCATGTACACGACGCCGGCAGTTTAGGAGACTGAAACCGACAGCTTTTGACACCGGCTTCCGAAGTGGGAACTTTTGAAACCGCCGGCTAACTTTCGCTGTGTAGACGCCTGTAGGTGCGAAGCCGGCAACTTTATGACGACATAGCCCCACCTCTCAACTCAGCCACGGCACTCGACCTGACATGCTTGTCAAAACAAACCAAACCATTTATTTATCATATTAAAATGTTTTTCTTTCCCCTGTCATGATTTATGTGCACAATGTAGCCTATCAGCCTTTAGTGGCTAAGTTAGAAGCACACGTGAGCTTAACTTAGTTAAACATTAGCTTACTGCATGTTAGTGTTTTCTCCAGTGGTGCTCAGACCTAATGCAATGCGTAGGCTAAGCATTTGAAATTTTACATAGCAGTCACCTACCTTGAAAATGAACTTTATTAGTTTAATAGTTGAATTGAAAACCGAATTGTCTGTAGTCTCCTTATTTCATGCGACTGCTTAACCAGAGCACTTATTAGACATTCTCTGGCTTAACAAACCATAGACATAATATACATAGACGCCGCATTGGCTGCTGGAAACAAGAAATGCGGCCGCCATCTTGGACCGGTCATACTCCTCATTGCGTTGCAGCAGAAAACACAAGATGACAGCACTGTGCAGCATGTTCCTGCTCAAATCGGCGGACCATACTCGGGGGATTTACTTTTCACAAGTAAGATTTAACATTACCGTACTATTGGTTGTATTTTGTATTTTCGAACAATGTGGCCTGTATCATAGCTACATGTATGACCTTTGCAGCAAAAAAAACCGCGTGAAAATCTGTTCGGTATTCAGTGAGATATGATTAATTAAGTGTGCTGACAGCTCATTGCACCGGCCAAACAGATTACACTGAGTGGAGTGGATGACCGGTCCAAGATGGCGGCTCCAAATCTCGTCAGCGCTAGTAGGGAGCAGCGGTCGATGCGGCGTCTATGTATATTATGTCTATGTAACAAACTGTTTCAACAATGTTTTCTTCTATGCGATTCACACGAATTTATCGTGAAGCTTCTGCACAGCGGCGCCATCGACTGGTCTGGCATATGCACTACAGCACATTTAGCCGGTTACACCTCTGTGTGTACACGCGAGGTTTTTTCTTGCCGGAGTCGTTAAAGGTGTGAAAGCGGTAAGAGAAAATCCACCCGGCGGTGTCGTGTAAACGGCCTCTAAATTAAAAGACAATAGAAGCTGACCAGACCTAGGCCTAATCCTCATCCTCCCTTTCTATTGCATATTCAAACTGGGTTGGACCTAGAGGTCACTCCTTCTCTTTGTGTGTAACTTTAAATATGGTAGACTGTTTCTGTATAGGCAGAGAAGTTAGAGAATACTGAGAATCTGGTGAAATCCATGATGGGGTGAAACAAACATGTACTTCTCTCCCTTGAGGGCCACTGGCCCCTCATTGAAAAGAATAAATGCCTGGATCCTGATCTTGCATCGTCCTGATTGAGTCTTAAGAGAAATATGGTAGTAAAAAATATACCATCAGTTATGGAGGTTCCAACCGTGAGATTAAAATTTTGGATTTAAATTGGATTAAAATTTTGCTGAGAGATCTTTAACATCGTGTTTGACGGCACACTCTTAAGGTAAGGTAATTGATATTTTCTGGTGGTGAGATATTAGGGAGCTGAATCCTAAATAGTTCTTGTCAGACTATCGGGTTCCAGCAGGGAGCTCTGTTGGGCGTTAGTAACAAGCTTGTTTCGCTCCTGTAAATGGCCCGTAAGTATCACTGAGAATACTTTCGTCTCTATGAGACTGGCGTTAGAACAATAGTTCTGGAAATAGCCATGTATGTTTTAGACAGAAACATATTCGGTCCTATGGACACAATCTGGAGCTTATCGGATTAAGCTTTTCAGGGTAGCCAGGGTCTTGGCCATTCCCCACTTTACGGCTACATTTGGGGGGACTGCTTGCCTAAGAATCTCTCACATAAAAAATGAAATTGCATAAGAGGGTTGCTGGTCATAACAGATGTATGAAACCATCTTTAGATTGTGTAACTAAGATCACAGGTTGAAGTAGCCTATAAAGATGTTGAACTGAAAGTGTAATATTACAGTTTTTCTCAGTCGCTTTGGTGCTTTTCTCACATCACTATTAAGATTTGCACAGAAGTTAGTGCAATTCTCAAAACAATTAGTGCAAACTGCAAAACCTAGTGGATGACCTGCAAAAGCACGTCACTTGCTCAAAATGGATAGTCCATTCCTCAAAAGCAGGTATTCATGTCAATGAAACTGTCAGTGTCATCAAAATGAGAAGTCTTGACACCATCGTTTATGAACAAGATAGTCAAATGGCTTTGTCATGTTTTCATTATGACAGTTCTCTCAGTGTTTTCCAATGCAAAAAAGGTCAGAACTCGGTGACACTACCTGAACATGCTCAAGACAGCACTATACAGCACTTGCACAGCCATTTGAAAACTACAGTAAAGTTACACATTGCTGTAGTTAGGTGAGTAAGTGAGTACAAGACACTGAATACGTACATTTTTACTGTATGCTCTTTGCAATTCTAAAGCATTGTGACAGAATTTCATAACTAGTTCAACAATTTCGTATGTAATGACTCAAGCAATGAAATGAAGACTATTAGTTTTATTTGGAACGACTATTCAGCATTCATAAGTATAGTTCATTTTGACTGACATGACATAAGCAAATGATAATGTTAAAAAACAGCAGAGAATCGTATGAAAGCAACTGATACATGTCCAAAAGTATTTGCAATTTGTTCAGAGGAAGGAGAAATTGCTACTATGATGTGCACAAATGACTAAATGTTGTGGAGGTTGAACTAATAGTTATGAGAATTTTCATTCTGATCTGAAAAAAGCACCAAAGCGACTGAGAAAAACTGTAATAGTTGGGCGTCGAATGACGTTTTCCACCGTTTAAAGTAAAGACATTGGAGTTGGTATATGATACTGTGTTCTTCAAATTGATAAAAGTACAACTAGTTTGAAATTGGATTGATAATGCAACTTTTAAATTATGGAGACTTATGATGGATGATTAGGATCCAAGTAATATTTGCCCCATCTGCAAAGATGGAGTTTTCTATGTTCAGTGTTATGTGTTGCAACATGATGAGTTTGTCTTGTCTTGTCTGTCTTGTCACTGCTATTGTCAACATGGGCCCTAAATAAATGAATGAATGTGTGAGTGTATGTGCTGGCCAGCATGTGTAAATGTGGAAACTTAATTCCAATGGTAATAGCTTTGTACCAAAGGGAACTTTTTATAAATGTAACACAGATTTAATTTCTTTGGTGATCTACAAGGTCATCATCATGGTCATGTTTTTATAATGTTTTGAATATTGTTTTATGAATTTCTGCCATGTCAGAGTGGCTTTGTTGTTTGCTTTTTTTACCTTTGTCTTCCACACTACATGATTGCAAGTCTCTTACTCTTTGCTTTCTTATAATATGCTTATAAGACAAATTGATTTCCAGGTTGGCTGGTGATTTCTTTAATGGTGAGCCAATGTTTAATGCAATCAAGACTGACAATTGTTGTTATTTCTGTTTGTTCTATTTTTTTATGTTGTTGTTGTTGTTTTGTTTTATTTTTATTTATTTCTTTTCATGTCTGGCATTCTGACCAGGGCAAGTCCAGATTACTGTTACTTTCCTTATCTTACTGTATTTTATTTCTATGGTTTATATGGGGAACACAATGGTAAACATTTGCAATGAGCATGTATCTAGTGTTATTGTCTGTTCCTTTACACACTTCCTTTTCCCCTCTGTAATACTAAGTTTGACTCATGATTACTTAGTTTATTTTTTCTCTAGTCACTTAAAGCTGAAGATAATAAGTTATGTACTGGTTTTTGTTGTATGCTCCGGTCTAAGAGCACTCTGTAAGTTTTTTTGTTGCTTTAAAGCACCTAGGCTATACAGATGCTGGTAGTAACTAATATCATTTCTATTTCTTTGATTTGATTCTCTTTGACTTTGAATTTTATTTTTTGTTATTCTGTTGCACCTTTATTTCTTTATGTTACGGTTTATTTCATTTGATTTCCTTTTCAGTTTGTCCTGACTAGGAATACTTGTTGCTCAGATGATATGGTTAAAGATTTCCCAATTCCATTATAGGTGCTAAGATAACAGGAGGATCATTTTTATATAATCCCCATTTAAGCCTTTCCTGGCTGTGTTGTTATTTTATTTTAATTTTATTTTTTTTCCTTGTTCTCATTGGTTTAATTTCTGATGGTCTGTTTGCTTGCTTAACTGCTGATATATTTTATTTTCATTAGAAAACCTATGGGTTGAGATTTCATTTTTTATGTTGTTTGTTTGTTTGTTGTTTTGTAATGATTTATTTCATACATTAACAAGCTTTGCTCCTAGCCACCCATCACTGGATGATATTTGATGTCTACAAGCAGAACCGTACCATGTTATTTCATACAATGACGTCTTCCTGTAGTTTGTTTTGTTATCAGTTTCGGAGGCGGATCTGGTGGACAAGGGTGTGCCACCGATCCGAAGGCGGATGGTTGATAACAATGGATGGTTGACAACAATGGTGATGTGTGTAGATAGCCTGTTACATTATACAGTAGGTTGAGGACTTGGGCTCCTCAAGAAACTTTACTTCTCAAGAACACTGTTTAATAGATTTGGACGAGATGTTTTGTTACCACTGTCATAAGAAATGTTTACATTATTACTAGGAATTATGTTCTGAGGCATCACAAGCCTCAAAGTTCATGTGCTGTATTATTTGCGTGTTTGGAGGTATAACTGAGAGGTCAAGACAGACCTCACTGCAGCTGACGTCATCTTTGAAAAATGTTGAACTCCACTGAATGATCATTTGCTTATTAGTACTGGAATGACAGCTAAAACTTCTTGCTCCAAGACATGTATTTTCAAGATCTGTTTACAGACTCTGAAGTCGCAGACCCAGAGACATCCTAACGACGCATGTCTCACTTCCCCCGCTGGCTTCTCATGGGACAGAAGTGTGATGGATGGGACAGAAGTGTGATGGTGGAAGACACAGCTTATCGAAAGGGGGACAGCCCTTTGATCTGATATCCAACACCACCCCTGAAGACCCCAGCAGCACAGTGTTCCTGGGAGAGCAGCATTTGGAAGCCTTGTGTACCATCCCACAAAAGGACCTTGGTCAGAACATCACGAGAAAGATTGGATCAATTTAGAATAGTGGACCTGCTGTGGGCAGAATAACCCCCAAAAAACAGCAAGGATCCGAAGGTTCCAGGTAGTCGACCCTGACCTTCAGACTAGAGAATTTTATTTTGTTGGTATACTTTAACTGGAGAAGGAAAGATTGAAGAAAAGAAGAGGAACACAGGGTGTGGGGGAACGCCCCCTATTAATAGAGCCAAGCGCCGCCTAAGCACATTTTGCACACACATACACATTCTAAACATTGTGCACCACATGAAAGCAACCCACCTGTGATTTTATTCTATTGCATTGTGCACCACAAGAAGAATGGAAACTGGCTTTGGTTGCATTTTCTTAGCTGTTTCTATGGTAGATGATGTCAGTCTTTCTACTGTTGTTATTTTTATTCTCCCATGATCTGTAACCTCCTTCCACACCCTAAAAGTCCTCTGTTTATTATAAGCTGATTCATATTTTATGTGAATAGTTTAATGATTCTCCGTATTTATTCTCTTTATGACTTGAAAAGGGGGATTTGAAAGTGTTGTGAATCAGCCTCATTTCTGTAAATGTACATACTGCGTACTTCTTATGGTCATCTGTGATTTTTGTACCCATGTGTACCCTGTGTGTGTCTTTGGTCTGTATGCAAGCATCCTTTGTTTATCCTTGAATTCAATGAAAGCTTGTCTAGAGGCCTTTGCCTATCACCAGGTGTGAAATGTTAATGTTTGTAGAACAGCATGTGTCCAGGCCTCTGAGGAACTTCCCAGGAAAGGGGGTAGTTTTAATTAAAAAGACAATAGAAGCTGACCAGACCTGATGAAGGCCTAATCCTCATCCTCCCTTTCTATTGCATATTCAAACTGGGTTGGACCTAGAGGTCACTCCTTCTCTTTGTGTGTAACTTTAAATATGGTAGACTGTTTCTGTATAGGCAGAGAAGTCAGAGAATACTGAGAATCTGGTGAAATCCATGATGGGGTAAAACAAACATGTACTTCTCTCCCTTGAGGGCCACTGGCCCCTCATTGAAAAGAATAAATGCCTGGATCCTGATCTTGCTTCATCCTGATTGATTCTTAAGAGAAATATGGTAGTAAAAAATATACTATCAGGCGAAAGGTGGACATTTACGTATGGCCCTACACACATCTGTGCTCTGGAGGGATCATCAGTTAACCCTCTACCCGAAAGTCACAAAATTGCGACAAACAACGTCACTGATTACAGTAAAACAGACGATAGATCCATGTACGGTGACGAATCTCACTTGTACTCGCCACCACTAGTTGGCAGACATCCAGAGCTTCGATTCAAGCTCAGAAAGTTTTAAGGAAGCACTAATATTACACGCGATTACACACAAGAAAAACACAAAGAAGACATTTCCTCCATAACGCGGAAGTGATGTGGGCCATAGTTATGCACAAATTGAAACAGAAATACACCAAATGTTGAAAAAAAAGTTCACGTGTGATGAAGTTATTCACCTATTCTGATTCTGAAGGAGAATATCTGCATTTTGGAGAATATGATCGATCGTCTATTGACAGTGATAGTCACGGTGTGTCTGTGAATGGAGGTCTTCACGTCTTTGTGACAGTGTCCACTAAGCATACCAATGTACTAAGCTTATCGACCCTCTGCCCAATATGTGTCAGCCCCCCCCCCCCACTGGAAGGAGGGTAGGGCGGACACAGTTTTCAGTGAATGTCTCGAGAATTGTAGGGCCTACATTTTTTTGTATGTTGGTCTTAAGGGGCCATGTCAACCCATCCCATAACCACTCATATCATGTATAGCGCCACCTAGTTAAAAATGAAAAAGCAAAAATTAGATGTTGTAATCACAATATCTCTGGCTGACATGGTGAAAACTGAAAACACATGTGCATAAACAGATACACAAGCACACGCATACATTCACAGTAATCATACGTATGACACATACACACACAGTAGACATATGTACGCATGCATGCACATGCACACACACACAGGCGCATACACAGGCACACACACAAGCACATGCACGCACGCGCGCACACACACACATCCACACACACACACACACACACACACACACACAAACATAAACACATACACGTACACGCACACAATTCAAGAATTTCTCAGAATTATGAACAGGCAAGATGGGGGTGGGGTTGTATAAAACGTATTTTAAATGTGAAATCTATAAACTAATCATGTGTAGGTACCTTGTTGTCTAGCAGATACCAGTGAGAATTGACTGTGCATAATGCAATTCAGTGTTACAGTTAGAATCATATATGCCTTTCACCTTTTGTTTTTAGCCAGACCAGCAGATACCCTGACTTTGCTGAATTACTGAAGCTAAGCAGGCTTAGTTAGTACTTGGATAAGAGACCTCCTTGGATCCAAATCAGTCTGGGTTCAAAAGCGGCCACTCTACTGAAACGGCTCTGCTGTCTGTAACAGAAGCCTTAAAAGAAGCCAGGGCGACCGCTCGGTCATCAGTACTCATTCTGCTTGACTTATCGGCTGCCTTCAATCACCGTATCCTTCTCTCTATACTCGCTGACATGGGAATCTCCAGTTCTGCTCTCTCCTGGTTTGAATCCTACCTCACAGGACGCTCGTTTAACGTATCATGGCTTGGTCAGCTATCTGCACCTCACCATCTCACCACAGGGGTCCCCCAGGGCTCAGTGCTGGGCCCCCTCCTCTTTGCTATCTACACCACCCTCCTTCTCATACCACTGCTATGCAGACGACACACAGCTCTATCTGTCCTTTCCACCTGATGACCCCTTGGTTTCAGCACGGATCTCGGATTGCCTTTCAGACATAGCTACATGGATGAAGGCACACCACCTCCAGCTGAACCTCTCAAAAACGGAACTGCTGGTCATCCCAGCTAAACCTACCATACACCACGACATCAACATCAAATTTGACTCCCTGTCTGTTTCACCGACCAGGACTGCAAGAAATCTAGGAGTTGTTCTCGACAACCAACTAAACTTCTCAGATCATGTTGCCTCAGTCGCCCGGTCATGCCGTTTCACACTCTACAACATACGGAAAATCAGGACTTACTTGACTCAAGATGCTACCCAACTTCTGGTTCAGGCAATAGTCATCTCACGACTCGACTACTGCAATGCCCTCCTGACAGGTCTCCCAGCCTGCGCAGTGAAACCACTTCAGATGATCCAGAACGCGGCGGCGCGCCTGGTCTACAACCAACCCAAAAGGGCACATGTTACCCCGCTGCTCATCCAGCTACACTGGCTACCTATGGCGGCCCGCATCAAATTCAAGTCTCTAACGCTTGCCTACAAAGTAGTCTCCGGTTCTGCTCCCACCTACTTGAATGCCCTCATACAGACTTACACTACCTCCAGACCGCTGCGCTCCTCTGATGAACGACGTCTAGCTCTACCACCGGTACGCTCAAGCCAATCCAAACTTTTCTCATCTGTTGTTCCTCATTGGTGGAACACACTGCCAGTTCCTACAAGGTCAGGGACATCCTTCTCCACTTTCAAAAAACTCCTGAAGACCCAGCTCTTTAGAGAACATCTACTCTCATAGCAACACTTACAACAAGTCTTACTGATCCTAGCACTCACCAGCCGTTTTAAACTGACAAGTAACTGTTAAAAACAGCACTCACCGACACACTTATTCTTACTGTACTCTAATGTTTTTTAAACTGTCCTAAAATTGTGAGAATTGTTCTAAAACTTACTGTTTACCATGTTGTTAGTCGCTTTGGTTAAAAAAGCGTCAGCCAAATGTAATGTAATGTAATGTAATGTAAAAGAGTAGGTTCCTGCTGGAAGTGGTGTTGGTGGCTGGCCAGTAGGTGGCACTCTTCCCTGTGGCCAAAAGCCACCAAACAAATATCAATCCCAATGCCCTATTGCAGTGACAGGGACACTGTACTGCAGGAGATGTTTTCCTTTGCATGAATGTTAAATTGAGGTCCTGACTCACCATGGTTGTTAAAGATCCCATGGCACTTATCGCAAAGAGTAGGTGGTTCCCTGATTTGTTTTATTTACGTACACATACATAAAGAAACACACACACATACACACACACATAAAAACACACACACAGAAAGACACGTAAACACACACACACACACTACACATGCACACACACATACATGCCCACACACACACCCTCACACATATGCACCCACACATACAAACACACCTACATACACAAACATACACACACACACCAAAAAACACACACACAAAAAAAACTAACTTACATGCAGGCACACACTCAATAAACACACACAGAAGCACACATATACACAAAAACAACCACACACTCTGCAGACACTCAATTACAAACACAAAAAAAGGAACAAAGTAGGAAATGAGCACAATTTCACAAGTGTGGCTTATTTTTGTGGAAAAAATGTGCTGGAATGGGCGGCGGTCATGTTTTGTAGTGCTCTGCGGGACATCTAGTTCAAATAATACTTACGGGCTTTTCCCAAATCACAGAAGTGACGTCGGCATAGCGGTAGCAGCAGAGCAGAGTCCTGGTGTAGGCTACTTACAAACTTTCCAATGCCTCATTTTATGAGTACAGACCCTTTTTGTACCACTGTAGAAGTTTAGTAATATTCTGGACATTATTAGTGGGGTAATTTAAGAGATACACTTCTGGTTCCAAAAGTGCTAATGCCAAGCCATTGGGCTGATACATAGACTGATAGCGCTAACTCGACCATTGTTCGACCAAGAGAAAAAAGCTTCTGGGTGTGCAATCTATCACAATCTTCACTACAGCAGTGGGTCATGTGGAGCCTCTTGTTGGAGTGTCAGTCTGTGGAGTTGTGGGTCTCCTGTGTGTCGTTTACTGGCTGAGCTGAGGAGATCACATGAGACAAATGTGGTGGTAGAAGTCGACTCCACAACAGTATACAGTCTTATGGCGTTGAAGTTGTTGAAGGATCTGACTTTTTAATACATTTTTTAAATGTAATGTTATTATTTTTTTTTTTAATGTTTAAAATATTTCAAATGTTCACACAAGGGAAACAGTAATGGGACACAAGAAGGAGACAATGAGGTGGGATGCCTCCTACTGTCAAGTAAACCACATGCTATTATGTTGTCTCAGTGGTCAGTTTCTGACAATCAGCAATACAGGTTTTGAACTCATACAGTTCTGACTTTGATGACCTATCTGTGAGGTCTGGCCAGAGAAGAGCTGCTGGTCTTCCCAGTGCTGAGACTGCAGAAGGAGCTGAGGATGATGTGCAGTACGCTAGTCTGCCACAGTGAAGGGGGGGGGGGGGGGGGGTAAATAATGCATATAGTTAAGATTGTGTATGTGTGTGCATGTGTGTGTGTGTGTATGTGTATGAGAGTGTGTGTTAGGGTGTCGTATGTGTATGGTAGGCCTATGTGGATGAATCTTCACATGTTAGATCATTTTTCTTTTTTCATTTCACATTTATCATGAGGCTCAAGAGCACTCAAATAAACTGCCAGCATCATTTCATGCTATTTCCATGGCAATTCATTTGTCAACACACTTTATCTGTCTCTCGGACTGACTTGACATGCTTATAATAAAACCATATATTACATTTCGATATATAAATTTGAACAGACTCCTTTCGTTTAAGACCTCATGATCAAGATCACAGTCCAGCTTCAAAAGCTTTTACTTTTAGTCACATCAAATAACATGTTTACTACAGAGTGTTATCTCTCTCTCACACACTTTTTCTTTTTCATTCTCTCTTCTATGTGTTATATGTCTTATGTAGTCATATTCCACCTTTCACAATCCATCTCCCCCTTCTTCTTCTTGCTCTCTCTCTCTTTCTTTCTCTCTCTCGGCGTGTTCTGCAGTGGCAGTAGCCCACTAATTAACTCTGTTGCTGCAGTCGGCGGCGGTGACAACTCCTCCTCTTTGATGTGTGGTGTGAGCACGGCAGTTGCAGGCAGCGCTTCGCAGCAGCCCCTCTGCTGGTAATTGGACATGGCCAGAGGATGTTAATGCATGCCCAGAACAATGTACTGCCCAGTGCTAGCTCGTCCAGCCCAAGTTCCAATGGCTGAGTCAGTGACTCCTAACACCACCACTTGGTCCACTGGGAGCATATGGATCATGTAGGATCCAGAAGCAAGGGTCTCTGAGACAGATACCTGGAGGTAGAGAGATGTAGGGTCTAATTCTGGATTCTCTCAGGTGTGTGTGTGTGTGTGTCTGTGTCTGTGTTTGTATGCTTTGTTGTTTTCATTTGGTCAGTTTGATTTTAACTCACGCAAGTCACCTAGGAAACTGGTGGCACCAAAAGAATTCACACATTGTGTAAAACCAGGACCCTTTGACAAGCAATGTGTTTAATCTAGTGCTGCATAAAGCACACAATGATCAAGCATAGCTTTCTTCTCACATTAATTAATTCACTGTCGAATGAACACCAACTTCATTACAGTGATAAGGCTTTTGTACACTACACAATGGCAACACCCAATGTTTTTTTTTTTTTTTTTTTAAATCTGTTTCAAAATGAAACAGCACATAATTCCAGCACATAATTGGTCCCAGGAACCAAAACACTTGTTCCTTTCAGGATTATAAATATTAAATAGAGGAATTACTGTTGTGGGTGTCTGTGTTGTCACAAACAAAAGAAAATAACAATTTGTGAAGAATGAATTTATTTACCAGCTGAAATATGTAAGCTAGTGCTTGGAGCTTCCCATTTGAATGGGCCTCTTTATCTTCTAAACAGATGTCCACAAGGATGCGTCTGCCTTGAGGTAGCCTATAAAATGTCAGATCAGTATTCATTTAACTAGATGTACCGCAGAGCGGTACAAAATATGACAGCCGCTACAGATCAAAACGAAAAACGATGGTTCCATGCTATCCATATGGGGTTACATGCCCACCAAGTTTCGTCTACCCCGGTCTTTCAGTGTCCCGGGAATCCTTGACAGAAATTTGGACATGCAAAAAAGAAAAAAAAAAGAAAAAAATCTGACTAAACCTATATGACCGCCGCGCAGCGAAGCGGCGGTCATAATAAAAAGATTGTTCAAAACTTACCCACAGTCTCTTACAGTAAGTGGACTAGCCAGTGTTCACTTATTGGGCTAACTGATGAGCTACCCTGCATGAGTCTAGCCTATTATTGACTTATTGACGACCTTGTTATCACAGGACTACAAGAAACAAGCATGCTTCCATTTCTTTTATGACTCACACAACACGTGTGATCCTCTTTGAGTCGATATAAAACAGCTTTGACGTTTACATCGATCGTGTATGTCCGTGCCAGCTTTCAGAATAGCGACATGCAATAGAATAATTACGCCCCCTGCAGGTGAAAGTCCCCCCCCCCTGCAGTTCACTGACTCATTCAAAAGGATTGTGAACTGATGCTCAGTCTGTTGGATTTTGAAATGTTCTGAAGTTGTTTAGCCCTGTTTATTTGCAAATGTTTGTAACCTTTTAAAATATTTGAAAATATCAATCTACTTTGAAACTGTTGAACAAATGTATTTCCACTTATTTCACCATTGTGGTATTTTAATGTATTAATGTATATATTTGTATATCATCTGTATAAATATAAATCCTTTTTATCCATTCCTTTGGCTTTTTGGCCTCTTTCGCCAGTCTGTCTAAGCTCATTTGTTTGTCTGTCTTCTTTTCTCTCCACTTATACAAATAATTTGTATCTACATGGCTTGTTACCAGGGGTGTAGTGATAATCTATGAAACTAGAGGTGAGTAAACTATGAATTCTGTGATCACAGTAAGGTGGACTGTGCCATTCGGTATCAGATTTTTAAAAAAAGGCATCAGAACATGTTTGATGATGGTGGAGGTTATTGTCCAATGTTTGTAAGAATACCAGTGGTATTAAATGGTTCCTAGAGTGTTGATGAGTGTACATATTGAGAATGTGGATAAAACAGTGTGATTTTTACATTTTAAAAGTTACAATTGGGGAATAAACTCTTTTGAGAGGTGGATAAACTGTAATAAGAGGTGGATAAACTATATTTCTGAAATTTCAGAGGTGGGTAAACTGTGTTTACTTGCGTTTAGCCTCCACTACATCCCTACTTGTTACCTAATGCAGTCTGCCATCCTCAATTGACAGTGTAACGTAGGGCAGCCTCATTGCGTAACAGAGTTCCCCATTAAACTGAGCCCACTTCTATCTCCTTGCTGTTTTCATTTGGATGGAGTGGAGCCCATTAGGTCTGCACACTTAGAATAAGCTACTCTAAGGTCAAAGAGCTAAATTTACTGAGTCATGAAACCAATGAGAGTAAGACCAACTTCCTTGTATCAACATAACCTCTGGTTGTTCTAATTAAGGAGTGAATAGCAGACCTGTTGACTTACAGGGGCCTCATTTATAGGCTATGGAAACCTAATGACACTTATATTTATTAACTGTGTTACAGTAAAAGTCCTGTAAATGTAGGTGGATGTTGCTGTCTGTACTTCTCATTGTATTTATAGTGGAACGAATGAAGGAAATGATGATGTTGACGCGGAAATACTCGGCCTCCGGGTGAGAACCTCAAAGAGTTTGTTTTTCTCCCCCACACTGGCCTACATGGTGCCCTCTGAGGTCAGGCCAGGGAAATGAAAATACACACAGAATGTGTGAATGGCTGTTCTGTTCCACTGGTGGCCAGCCCTTAATGGGTGTCAGTCATCTTATAATATAAACCTGTGAAAGCTCTGGGTGTTTACATCAAATTGCTGTGCCATCCAGACCACAATGAGTCTAAGGTCCAGTCTATAGTGAAAAATGTTTGCTGAAGCCCACTCATATCAGCCATCCTTAACAATTTGTATGGGCCATCCAAAATCTACAAAAAGCATGACAAATATGCAGAACATTTACTGTCATATTTTTAAATCATTATATCCCATTTTCTACAATTGGCCACCATAGCCTTTTAATGTTAATGATCTATATCTTGTACCACTTTGTTGATTTTTTTTTACAGCCAAGTAGTATACCATGTGTGCCAAGTACCACGTTTCTTTCCAAAACTACAATTTTATAGTTAAGAGCTTCCTTTGACTTATCAAACATGCAAGCCATGTCTCAAAGCCAAATCAGAGGAAGTGAGTTTGGCAGGAGTGGGGTGAGAGCGGACGATAGAATCCGGAATTCCCTGGGGATTTCTGTGGATTCACAAGTAGGAAACTACCTCAGAGCGCACATTTTGGTTCCACTCTTGCAAACTCCACGGAGGCGCGCACACACCACGGACCTCTTCAGCACTTTTCCACAAGTATGGGGTCCATGCAAGTGGTGTTCTGGGCTTTGTTCGTTTTTCATGTCTGCGGATCACAGAAAGTTAAACGACAAAAGGAGACAGAGTTCGTGGACAAGGTAAGTGGTACTTGTGTCTAATTATAATCAAACAAATGACATAGCCTACTTTTAAAGTCGGTTTTACCTGTCCCGTCATTAAAGCCCTATAGCCTCCTTTGTTTAGAAATTCACACTAAATTCAGTAACAGCCTAACAGGTAACATCTTGTCTTTTTAAAATGTCTAGTGCCATTATCTACGACATGTATAACGGTTGCCAGATGCCAGCAGTTATTGATTGCGAGGTTGAGGGTATACCGCTGCGCTGGTTATTTTATTCGACAGCAGTGACGGCCAAATCGGGTCGAAGATTGCAAGTCTTGCAGTCTGCGCGCCAGGCTTAACGGGTAACCCGTGATTGCTATCTGACTGAGTAGGCCTATGCAATTTGCGTAATGAACAGTTGAGTGTTAGGTTTAATTTTCCTGTCCTTCATTGACCCCCTCATAATCCAACTGGAAGTCTTAAAACGTCATGGACTATGCAACAATATATTCAAATAATGATGGGCAGTAGCAGTCATTCAAACTGGATTCGCCACAACATAAAGAATGTAAAATGTAAGATGTTGAATTCATATGGGAGAAATTAATATAAAATGCTCGCACGCCATTTTTCACCAAGTCCGGCAATTCTTTTCTCACAGTAGGCTCAAAAAATGCTTACATCATGCCTCGCAAGATATGATATTGTTGAACTGTTTGAATTGTATTCCTTCCAAGACCCTGATGGCATGTCTTCAACGGTGTCTGTCTGCTAACCTTCCATCGGCCCTGCGCAGATTGCATTAGATGCCATGCGTGGAAGTCGAGATTCTTTCAAGATCAGTCCATGAAGAGAATGGAATCCATGTGCTTTGGATATCACCTAGCATCTGCGAGATGAGTCCAAACATGTGTGGAGAGTTTTTGGTTATGATTTTTTCTTAAAAAGGGGGTTGGGGGTTTAGTCTGACAGTGCTAGGGCCTTTGAAGTGCCTCCGCACACAGGGTGCTGTGTGCAGAAGAGGCTTCCTGAATGAAAGAAAAAAGAAAAGAAAGGCAGCTGTGCATCATGGAGAAGGAACAGGGGCTTCTTTCATGGCTTCAGAGGAGGTCTCCTACTCTTGACAGCTAAGCCAGATGAACGTTTCCTCTTTGGGTCACGCCACCGGTAGAGACGTCTGGACGTGGAGGTTGCCCTGAGGTGTTGAAAGATACATAACTTCTGTTTGGCGCAAACCTACATTAACTAAAACCATTATGTGCAGTCCACATGGGTTGGTTTGCTAATATGCGTTTTTGCTTCACAACCCAACAAATCTGATACTGGCAGTAGCAGCATAGTATTTAAAAAAAAATAAAAAAAATTATTGCACATCCATGATCCAGTTGCTTTACTCAAACCGAGTGGGTCATTTGTAAAAAAGAAAAAAGGTTTACGTAAACAAGCCTGTGGTGTGGACTGAGTCAGCAACCCCACCAGCATGGCCACCACCACCTTTAGCTTCCATCGGAGAAGATTGCCCAGCGCCATTGGAGGTTTCGTGTCTATCCACAAAGCAATCTCCACAGACCACCGAGAGCACACAAAGCCACAAAAATGTGTGAAATGAGAAAGCACAATGTCGGGAAAGGGAGTGATGAAAGTTTCATGAGGCTTGTGCCAAGCGTACCGCAACGAGATTCATTTGGCTTCGACAGATTGTGTTCACTCTGTGGAAATCAACACTGGTTGTTGCGCTGTGTGAACTATCAAAGTATTTCAGCCTTTTAACTTACTGTAAAGAATTATATTACTGCCCATGAGACAAAGATGGCCAAAAATGGTTCAATATCTTTCCTCAGGAGGTGGAACTGGAACGGCACATAAATTGAAGATGAAAACTCCTGTCGTTCTTCAGTTCCAATTTATAATAAGTAGGCCTACATAATAATCATATTTGTATATTACTCATGATTATGGGTTTTGTACAGTATGAACATTTAACCGTTACATGTTACAGTCACAACTTTATCATTAAGACTTTCTTCTTTTTCCCCAAAAGCTTTTTCCTTTTAGGCACTGTACAGTATTACATCACTGTGCGGCTCAGTGGCAGAGTCAGGCACCACGTGAGAGAGCTGGTCTTGGCAGCCGGTTGAGAATTCTAAAACTGATGTGGTGGCGCATGGCTGAATTTCAGCGCACGCCTTTTTGCATGTCCTTTGAAATTCGGTCTGGAATTACGGCATTGTATAAGCTTTTCCATCCCTTGTGCAGGACCAAGAGATTAAGACTCTGGCTTTATCCAGATGTCTCTCCACCCTCACTCTGGCTTCCCAAACATTCAATTATGAATGTTTTTTACTTTATTTTGAAAATGTTTTCAATTAATTTCTTTTATAATACCAGCATAATAGTGGGATTCATTTCAATGATCTTGAAACAATTTATTGACTAAAACTATCTAAAATTCTTTATTCAGTCTGTCCAAGGTTGAGCATTAGTACGATTAGGGCTTTCCCTTGTACAAATTAGATGAAAGCCAACTTCCCCTCTTGTACAAAACAGCCATCAAAGTCTCCTGACTACGCCCCTCAGCCCACTGATTTCTGCTCTTAATGATGCTCACACAAGCTCCAGAACTGGTGTGTCACTGTCTACAGTGCTGGGAAGTGGTCAGGGGATTTCACCAGCTGGTCAGTCAGCGTGTGAATCAGAGCAGGCCTGCCTCGTTCCATTTCAACAAATATGAACAACGACAACCTTGCACCGTCACTGTGCTCTTTAAACCACAGGCGGACTTGGGGCTGAATCAGGAGTGTTCTTGGAGAGTCCTGACACAGCTGTTTTGAGATGAGTGATGCTCAAAAACAGGAAGTGAACAAAAAACAGGTTTACGTAGGCTAACCAAGACAAAAACAAAATGATATGGTTCGTGTGAAGGTCACACATCACAGAAGGAAGCTGTTTGTGCTCCTGAGCCACACACTCTGTTTACATTCCTCCTTTTACACAAAATGCAAATGATGAATCAAAATAAGCCATCCAGCTACAGAACTGGTTCCTAATCAACCACTGAATTCCTAAAGCAAACAACTTGTTTTGAGCAAAGTATCATCAGAACATTCAAAGTACACTATGCATTAATCACACAAACACAACCCCCTTTAGATATATTAAGTTACATTTTAGTGTCTGTTTGCATGTTATCGAGATCAACAACTGTAATGTATACTGTGTACATATGATACTGTGATATATCTTATCCTGAGAAGGACTGGACATGCTGCTTTTATTTCTATTTTAGTATGGCACGTGTCTCCAGGGCCCTCCTGGTAACCAGGGGAGGGATGGTAACCCAGGGGTGAATGGCATCCCTGGCACCCCAGGTATCCCTGGACGCGATGGCTTGAAAGGAGAGAAGGGCGAGTGTGTGAGCGAGAGGTTTGAGGATCCGTGGAGGCCAAACTTCAAGCAGTGTGCCTGGAACTCGCTGAACTATGGCATTGACCTGGGAAAAATTGCTGTGAGTAGCCAACACAACAAACAAACACACGGACAAACAAACAAAGAAGGGACAAATTGTTTCAGTACAAGTAAATCCTTGTCCAAATCCTTTGTCTGTACGCGCCCTTCCAAAATGAACATCTATAGACATACTGTGTTGCTAAGGAGTTTTAAAGAATATCTCATAAAACAGCATGGCAGTAAATAAAGAATGTATTCAGTCTCCATGAATAGGATATGACTAATAGTCTGTATGTACGGTATAAAGGCTGTTTCTACCACTGTGAGTCCAATAGCAATCACAGCTGTGTTTTTATTACTTTAATGGGAATTTTATGACACATCAACCATATGAATGAACCATTGTGGAGACAAGTCCTGAAAGACGAAGTACTCGAAATTGGTTGCACAGTTTGTGTGCGAGAGTGGAAATGTCAAATGTGGAAAATTTCATTCAAACGCAACAAAACCAATTATTTAAAGAAAAGAACTATAATTTCTAATACATCGTACTTCTAATACTACTTTGCCCAAGTAGTTTCTATGAATAATAATTAAGGGAGCATGAAGGACAGAAAGAAAACAACTTATGCAGTGCGAACTGTTGAAGTGATTTATATTTTCACATACATTTTCAAAAATCGAGTCCCATATGGCATTCCATAAAGCAGACATCAGAGCATGGCACGTCACGAGAATAACCTAAGTCAGGTCCTGGACTCAAGTGGGTTAAAGCTGCAGTTGGCAAGTCTGACAGATTGAGGGGACCAAAATTTTGAATGTTTACAACTCTCATGCCCCTCCCCCACTACCACCGAGCATCCTCTCATCGAATTTGTGCTCGTCAGTGTGCACCAGACTACACCAGACTGTGATTGACAGTCAGATCTCACACTGCCCTGCTCTGATTGGACCAGAAGAACCAGGAGCTGTGGATTTTTGCAAAACAAATAACAGGCTCTAGGTGGAGGTAGAAATGCTGTTTTAAAAAAAAAACAAACAAAAAAAAACGGCTGCTTTATGTTGTTCTGTCGGAGTATAGTGTCGGTTTCAGTGAATATGATCAAAAAAATCTTGCCAACTGCAGCTTTAAGTAGTCGTGGGATGACCTGTGGGATGCTGTGTGTCGTCTGACCATCTGTCATGGTGTGTGCCCCCTGCAGGATTGCACGTTCACCAAGCTACGTTCGGACAGTGCCCTGCGCGTGCTGTTCAGCGGCTCGCTGCGGCTCAAGTGCAGGTCGGCTTGCTGCCAGCGCTGGTACTTCACCTTCAATGGAGCCGAGTGCGCTGGACCGCTGCCCATTGAGTCCATTATCTACCTGGACCAGGGCAGCCCGGAGCTCAACTCCACCATCAACATACACCGGACGTCAGCAGGTATCCCTAACAAGAGACAGCCAATTAACTCATTCCGTTTGCATTGAAAGCTTATCCTCCTGAGAGATTGTTTTGCAGCACACAGTTGCATACTAATGCATAAACACACACTGGTCAATTATGAATAAATTAAGCATAAGAGATACATAGCTGGCATTAAAATCAGCCTTTCTTTCTCAGCACACACATTTGAATTGGCCATGAGCTGGTCCAGGGTATGGATGAAAATATTAGCCTTCCAAAATTATGAGTTGTTTTTTTGTCATCCACAGACATTCAGTTTCTCCATGGCACATTCTTTTTTAGCTTGTTTTGGCATATCACTATAATTCCATAAAAAATGTGGCTGAAGTGAAACTATTCCAAAACAAAGCTGGAGATCTCTTTGTTATTGAAACCACTGTGCAAAATATATTTGATAACATTACTGTATGAAGGGGAGAAACCCATTCAGTTTGGGCCACAGTGGACAGTAGATGGCTTTCTCAATTCTTTATCTGCATGGAAATCCAGCAAAAAACTATAACATCAAGGAATGAGATGTCGTCTTGTGTGCTTGGTACAATACAGAAGACAATAGATACATCATAAAGTTCTAGAACAAACAGCCGAATGAGCTTTGCGGCAGCAACAGGGCTGAGCATGGACACCAGAAATAGATTAATTTGCGGCTTGTAAAAAAAAATTCCATCCCTTTTGCCAAAAGGTCCACGTCCCTGACCTCCCTGATGCCTCACCATGGGGGTTATGACCGCCACATCCTGCAATTATCCGCCAGCCCCAGGGGTATTTTAGAGCTCAAGGTGGTTTTTAGACCATAGCAGGTCACGGCACTTTCTCTCAGTAATTAACACCATTTCATCACATACAGGAAAGGAGGAGAGAAAGAGAACACAGACAGAGAAAGTGACACAATATGATACACAAGAGTATGGCAAATGTTTCATTCACGTTTGCCTTCAGTATATTTAGTAATTGATCTATTTGTTTGTGTGCTTGTTGATTTATTTATTTGTTTGTTTGTTTGTTTGTTGTCTTGCAGTGGAAGGGCTTTGTGAGGGGATCCCTGCCGGCTTGGTGGATGTGGGAATTTGGGTGGGCACATGTGCAGATTATCCGAAAGGAGACGCATCGACTGGGTGGAACTCCGTCTCTAGGGTGATCATCGAGGAGCTTCCCAAATGATCCTGTCATTCCTCCACAAGTCCCTCTCACTGTCTGTGACTGTTAAGTTACAGACAGCGAGATGAGAGAGCTTAAACACCAACCAGTCTACCGACTGTATTCCAAGCTTTTCTACTTTCATGTAGAAAGGAAACTGCATTAAAGTACCTCTATAATCAGACCAAACTCACCCAATTTTAGTACACCACAATTTCCCCATTAAGAACCTCTTAAACCAAATTGTAGCCTGACTCAGCTTTGCACAGGGGACACTACGTCTCTGACTCCACGTCTCTAGGGACTAGTGGCACTTATCGCCTCCAGTCTCCTGGCAACAGAATTTGCATTTTCATTTTCAAATAGTAATAAATAGAACTATTAATGCCCTCCAGTTTCAACACTCCTGGTGTCACTGTTAGCATTGATGCCTGACCATGATCTGCTTTTCTTAAGCCTTACTGTATATCAGACTAGTCTTATGTCAGATATTTAGTCGTTTACTTTTTGTAAGGAAAGTTGAGCCACCGGAAGGGGCACCAGTGTGCCACATCTCAATGTATCTGTATATATGACTGCTCGGTCCAAATGGAACTGTGTAACACATGTTCTGTTCTGTGTAATCCGCTGGGGAGAGAGTACAGGAACACCTCCAGGGAGAGTGGCCCTCCGTGAAGGAGGGAGGAGGCGGATCTGTTTTCTTTACTCCATCCAACAGCGACTTTTATGGTGCTCAGTGATGTTTGCATGGTTTAGACAAGTGGTTGCATTGTTTTCTTTTTTCTCCTTTTTTTCTATATCTTTTGAATAGGACGACTGTTGTCGGAACTATGCAGGGGTATGCAGTAATCCATGTTTTTTTATGGGGCTTTCATTAGTTCACAGTGTTCATATCATGTCCTTAAAATTGCATGAAGGAACAAAAAGGTGAAATGAATACAACGTTAAATGTGTTCGTCTTACTTGCTGGAGGACCCGTGTTTGTCCCAACCTCTTCATTTTGTTCAGCTTGAACCGGTGACCTCTAAATCCCTGCATATGTATAACATTCCTCCGTGACCATTGTCAAAATGTTATTATAGTATTTATATGTACAGCTTTAGAAAATAAAGCCCTTTTTTTACACAACCATGACTTTGGCCTATTGAATTTGTCTTTCTACAAAAACTTTACAGTGTATTTTTCACAAACACAGAAAGGTGTTATGTTTATCCCTGATTAATACATGAGGCAGATGATAACCTTAGCTGTTCACACATCATAAAAATGTAGCGCACATACTCTTAACCCCCCATCTGTTGTGCAAAAGGAGACACTACCAGACATCGAAGGTGGGACAGACATACTTGGTATCCTGTATGACTAATGCAGGGAATGTTTCATCGAGTCCGAGAGGGTGTGCTGAGTGCTTTAACAGCTGCTGTTTAGACATATGTAGAAGTACAGATACTTCACAGCCACATTAATCAAGGCACATGGCCAGTCTTAAAGGCACAGACTCTAAATCAACACCGGAAATGAGAGTCAATGACAGTTCAGCACAAGCAAAATCAACTCCATAAAGAATGATAATATAAACCCTAGAAAGAATTTGTTTTTCTACATTCTTTATGAACCAGGTCCTGTGCACTCAAAGGCATTGACACAGTTTCTGACCAGTGGTTTGAAGGTTAAAATACCTTTGGTTCCATGAATTAGACTAATACAAAGTATGCCAGTAATACTGGTTCTGTTCAGAAGGCTTAGCAGTTATGCATAAGAAAACATTCTGTTATGAATAATGAATGCAAATGGGTGATACAACACTTTACAAAGTTAAAATACACTTTAAGCATAAAAATCACACAATGTTGTTTCCATTCAATGTCTTTAGAGCAGTTTCATCTTTAATATAATACTTCTTTATTGTGAAAAAAGTTGGACTTCAGGGATATTTTTATATCCTGGCAACATCATTACGATAAGCCTCTATTTCATTAGACAGACGAGGGAGGAAGCCAACATGGCTTTTAATTTGTGCACAAGTCTAGACACACATAAACATTTCCAATCCAAGGACAAGACTGCACCCTAGTGGTGACAAAGACATCTAGCATATGGACTTACTGTACGCTGATAATTAGAAAAATGTCATAAGCAATACTATTCGCACGTGTCAATAAAAACATAAGATGTGATTTTTTCCACTTTTTCCATGAATATGTCCTATATAGTTTTTAGAGAGCCACTTTCTTTTCAAAACTATCCGAAACATAGGATTCATGATCGTTTCCCCCCCCCCCCTGAGCAACTCTTTCTAAGACTCCTCATTTTTGGTTCACACCTATACAATCTTTTTCTTTCAGTCTCTCTTTCAGTCTTTTTTTCTCTCCTCTCCATGTGACCGTGTGTCTCCATGTGTCTTTCCTTAAGGGACGTCCAGGCTGGACTGTCTGAGCCCAACAAACTCAGCAATGGAAAGTTGCTGACGTCATCTCCTCCCTCCGCAAAGCATGAGAGGGTAGATGGGTTTGTCCACCCCTCCCCCTCGTCTCTCTTATAGGAGTCAAGTGCTTCAAATATACAGCAGTCGGGACAGTCTAATGCGGCACTCCCTCTCCCTCACACAAGTACAAGCACAAGCACGTGTGTTTAAGTTTTCCACCCGGAGAGAAAGGTCAGTGTGCGAAAAAAAACAGAGGACAAACAATGACAATGACCGAGGTGTCAAAACATTATCTTGGTTGTTCTACATGAGAGTTGTAGTTGAAAGTGTCACTTCCCCTTAACGTGGCCGTTGGCCCTAGTCCTTTCCTCCATGTTGTGTAACCTTCTCCAACAACTCATAACAGAAACTTCAACACACATTGCTTTCCACATGGTGCTACTCTAATCACTAACCAGCAACAGCAATGGTTTGGGTCGTCCCTCATCAGAGACTGAGGTGGTGTGCTGTCTTCAACCTCCAGTGAAACTATGCTGCGTGATCCCCCAAGAGTTTGTTGTGCATTGAAGTCTCCTGGGGGCCACTTGGAAAACAAACTGGCATTGCTGCCCTGCTTGTTGGCTGTCATCTCCATCCTGTTGGTCCATTTCAGTGTTCCTGAGGTGTGTGTATGGGTGATTTTGTGTCAGTGATCATATGTGTGTGTGTGTGTGTGTGTGTGTGTCGGTGTATGTGTGTGTCGGTGTATGTGTGTGTCGGTGTATGAGTGTATATATGTATGTATGTATTGGTGTGTGAGTGTGCGTATGTATGTGCGTATCGGGGGTGTATGTGTGTGTGTGTGTGTGTGTACGCGCATGTTTGGGGTTTAATGATACTCCCCCAGCAGCAAGCGAGACACGTTCTCGTACACCAAGAAGGTGATGCAGCAGGCTGGGATGACGCGCACCAGGTTGGGGACCATTCCTTTGTAGAAGCCCTCCACCCCTTCATTGCTGCAAAAGGGAACATCATATACATTCCTGACATGAAACATACTGCATCTAGTGTATATGTATATTCTATATAATCTCAAATGGCTAGCTAGACCATTCAGTCCTTAAAAACACATATGTTTAAAATGAAATTTTTGGCTAAAAATGTAGAATCAATGGAGTGTCCAGTGCTTATGGCTACCTCCATGTCCTCCTTAGCACGTCCACAAGCCCACTGTAGTTGTTGTGCTGGTCCTGTAGGCGAGCTCGGACAACCTGATACGGGTAAGTTACTGCCACAGCAAATATCTTGGAGATTGCTGCCATGGCAATGTACTCAAGTGGAGACTAGAGAGAGAGGGGGAGGGCGGCGGAGGAGGGAGAGTGGGAGGGAGGGAGAGAGGAAGGGAGAGAGAGAGGGAGAGAGAGAGGGAAGGAGGAAGTACCCACCAAGAAAGAATTACTCTCTCTCTCTCTCTCTTCAGTGAACAGAACATTCTAACTCGTGCTTTGAATTAAAGAAATGAAGACTGTACTGTTGCTGAAACTAGGTTTTTCCTAATCCATTGCGAACGGACTCTTGTGATCCAGGCGTGATACCCTGCCGCACCTGGCATCCTTATCTTAACTTCATCAGCTTTACTTTGCACAAAATCATGACACACTGAAAACTGCAAGCAGTTGCAACTTTCCAGAACAGCTTCCTCCTTTTCGCTCTATCTCTCATAATGCACGTGTAGGCGTATATTTTATGGCTTTGTTATTTTATGTTTATGAAGAGGAAGTGGTAGTGTAATTTGTATTTCTGTTTTATGCACCCTTGTGAATGAGATTGGTTCCTAGGTAGAGGGTAATCAAGGGTAACAGGAGTTAGAAGTGTGCAGACTTGCTGAATGTGTTCAATGAATAAAAGATTAAATAAAAGTAACTGTAACCGGTCTTCCTTCCAGGCCTCAGCGAGACTGGATAGACACCCATATTTACCCAAAATATTAGGGTTACACATGAGTGAAGACATTTCTGAAACGCATGAATGATCTTACCAGCAAGGCCTCTGAGGGCATCTTCCTGGACTTGTTGTAGTCTCTCTTGAGGCTCTCATAGGTCATGAATTGCAGCGCAGAGTGGGAAGTACCCACCAGACCAGGCAAAAAACCCTGCAGTGACAGTGGACATGAATCAGGAACTGGCCAACCTTACCCCTCATGAACACTGACTAAAAGATCAAACTATCAAGCTCTCTGCACAGAGAAAAAATCCATTCAGGGTGATATTATCATGTATATCAGAAGAAAAAAAAACAAGAAGATAGCATTAAGAGACAACATACGTTTACCATTACAGTTAGGTGTTGAGAGATGTGAACTGAATTGAAAGAAGTGTAGCAAGTGCTGCATGTGCTTTTGGGATGCATATTTTCCAATACAATATTTATGCCAAAGTGTTGCTAGCTCTGCTAAAGCAAATGTAATGAGGCCCTCTGGTGGCAAACCATAACAATATCATCTGGAGCAGAAACAAGCTATCGCTGCTATGCTGACTGCTATGAAGCCATTGGGACTAGCTCTAAAACTACAGTAAAATAGAGGTATGCAGAGATTTGAATTGAGCTGCAAAGATGTAGTCAAATGCAGTAGGCTATGCTCTACATAGGTGCACCCAAAACAAAGCTAAGCGTTTCAGAGAGGATTAGTTTAGATCCAAAATGTACCCTGTATAATCCTGGGATACCCTCGTGACGGTATATTTTCACGAGGGCGTCCAGCATTCCCTTGTACTGCTTCCGGGATGGGTCTGCATTGTACTGCAGGACCAGCCGGGTCTTTGTCACCCAGACCGGATTGGTCAGGCAAAGCGTCAGCATGCCTGGAAACGCAGGGGAACAGGGAGGGAAGAGGGGGTTCCAACAGCAGCAGGGCACCTTCAAAAACCTTCAAACCAACACTCTAAAGCCAAAAACAAAAAGGGCTCATCTACTGTACAGCACAACCCGGGGGGTTAGTATTTCTCTCTCCAGGCTAGTGGTTCTAACAAAAATAGAATGTTCCGGAGGCTTTTGGGAGTTCTTGCTCTGGCATAAAGCAGGCAGCAGGTTGGAGAGCTCCTGAAAGCCTCCTCGTCATCTCTGGCCCTTCCACACTGCTCTTTGGTGATGGAGGGGGCATACAGAAATGAGCAAAATCAGAGTCTCTAATATCTTGTGCGTGTGGGCCAGCCAACCAACCAACCTCCGACCCTTCAATTTCGACTCAAATTAAAAATGGAGTGTCCTGAGGGAAGTGAAGTTGAAGTTGAACTGAACCGAGGCTCTCAGTACCCCTGCTGCAGCATGTCCTCTCGTTTCCTTGCACCAAACGTGCTTCCCAAACAGCTGCAGCCAGAGTGCTGAGCAACCCCCGGAGGCCCCAAAGGGTCCAATGGCTGACAGATTATTGCCCAATCATCAAGTGCTTTTCCCTTTCCAAAATACGCCCAACACAACTGCGTCCAACCTCTTGCCACAGATATCAGCTTACACAAACACACACACACACGTTGAGGGGGGCGGGAGTGTTAAGCTAGGTCGCAAACACAAACTGACCTGCTTCGGCTGCGGACACCAGGTGCTCAAAAGCACTAAGTTCAGTCTGGCGGCCCTCCTGGGTGTACGCCTTGATGGCATTGTAACTGTAAACAGAAAAAAACCCATAGCTTAGATTACAAATACACACACACACACTCTCTCTCTCTCTTACTGACATACAGGCACAGTCTGTGGAAAAAGGCTATGAACAATCTTCATACAAATTTACTTCATATAAAATTACTTGGGGGTATTACAGGGAGTATTATATATTTGGATTACAGTCACACTTCAAATACCTAACTGATCAAAAGTATTACAATGCAGTATCAGTATGTATTAGAATCAGCTTGTGTGAGGCTCTGGCATGCTGCAACTGCTGCATGTTGCTCTTCCCTGTTGTTTTTAGCTTTGTGGTATGGGTGTGTCTTTTTCAAAAGGGGCTAGCTGTAGCCCTAGCAATAGCCTGGGCTTTTGTGCTGCACTGCATAGCTCCTCACTTAACGAAGTTGCACAATGCACACTCATAGTCTTGTGCCATTTGAGCATGTGGGCCCTGCCCTGTCTGGCATGCACAAACACGAATTGTGACAATAAATTCACCCACGCACACCAACAACAACAACAATAACAACACACTCACAATAGGAAGTAAAGGCCCCAGGACGCCCCTGCGCCCCAGATGTTTGGGGTCACTCCTTGGTAGAGACCCCGAATCCCCTCCAGCTGCCAGATGCTTCTCATGCAGTGCACCATTCCATCATACTGGGGTCTCATCTGCAACCCGTCACTCACTACAAGGCAGCACAAAGAGGGGAGGCCGTGTAGGGGGTAGGGTGAACAGACAGAAGGACAAGAAGCACCGTTAAAGCCCTGAGTCATGCCAACTACAGGCTAAACACTAATCGCCATTCACGTCTGTCATGGTTGCAGGGCACTCAAGTATGCGCCATCTGCCCTGACGTTGCTTGGTAGGATATCTGTTTTTTTGGCTCAGTGTAAATACCAAATGTAGGTCACCTAGAAATAAAGTAGCTGAAGCGCTCTCTGCAACGACCAGCTAGCTATACACCAAACAGAATGCTGTGCAGCGCAACTCATTAGTTTTTATAAACAACGCGTTACCTGCAAAGCGTATTTTCACCAGATCCAGGGGATGAAGCACCATTGTCGAGATTACTCCCCCGCTCAGTCCGGCTGCCAAATTCTCATATTTGATGTGACTAAAAAGACGCAGGAGGTTTGCAGTTAAGGAGAAAGGTGAGCCAGAAGAATCCGGGGAGACGGGGATCGCTGCGGCTGCAGTCTGGCGCTGTCTCGAAATGGTACTCATGCTTGTTTACTTGCAAGTCGGCCACACAGTCAGTGGCAGCGAGACGACACTAAAAACGCACGGCGCAGCGAAGTATAATTTATGGGTGCAGACAGCGCACTACTAACCCAGAATTTACTGCAATCAGGTGACTCGTAGCCTGCCATAAATGTTACAGCCATCGAGACACCGATCGATAACGGAGATAGTACTTCATGTGACCTCCACCAGTGCGTTCTTCGTATGTAACATAGGATAAGCGATCATGCAGAGAAGACGTTAGACAGGATCAGCGCAGCGCAGCAACTTTGCATTGACGCAGATATTTTAACTATTGAGATGTGCCCGTATATGGGCCTCGCTCCTCACAGGGACACGGTATATGATATACAGATCGGTGAAATGTACACGCCTCCACACGTTTTTGACCTCATTGAAATGACCCACAATGCATTGGCCTTTAAGCGCTCCAGAGTGAAGGGGAGCTGTTTACTGGGCTGCGATTGGTTAATAAAATCTTAACTGCGATGAGCTCAACACTTCTTTCTCTTCTCGTTAAGGATGAGCAGTAGAGAGCGGTAGTGCGTAGTGTTGCTTTAGTGAGTCAGCAGATTACTTGTTCTATCTATCTATCTATCTATCTATCTATCTATCTATCTATCTGTCTGTCTGTTTGTTTGTCTGCCTGTGTATAGCTCCTTGATTTTTACTACACAATTCTCTGTCGTATCACATATTTAAATGCACAAAATTCATTTAAAAATAATCTTTGTTGGAATAATAAAAAATGGTTGTTGCCAGTCTTTGTGTTGTGGTGTGGCGTTGTGGTGTATTCAGTTCTAAAGGCTTGTACACATGACATTAAGATTTACTTTAGGCCTAAATCATTACAGTCTCTTTTGGAGGAATGTGGAAAACATTAAATTCCAGTAATACCCTTCGCATAGCTATCATATTCAGACACTATCATATTCAGTTCAGGTAAAGATAACAAAGTAGACGTCTGCCCTGGTTGGATTGAGCAATGTACCTTTCAGTCAACATCTGGGTGAAGGTAATATGTCGATATAGGTCTAAGGCAAAAAGAGGGTAACAATGAAATACTTTGGAACGAGAATGTGGTCACAGCCTGGAGTCATATCAGCCAACATGAAACATGCCCTGCATGTGGCCTGCATGACACAGGGTGAAAAGACATGGAGTGCCGCCTAAATAAACACACACACACACACACATACACACACACACACATACACACACACACACACACACACACACACACATCACGTCACATCATGATAAAGTCCTATTTCTGTAAGTGAGTGTTTAGAGTTGTGATGGCTGTGGGGAAAAAAAAACTCTCTGCCTCTGAATCTGGATGTGCGGGTTCTGACAGACCTGTAACGCCTTTCTGAGGGGAGTAACTGAAAGTGTTTGTGGCCTGGGTGAGAGGAGACCTTGATTATGTTTTTTGCTCTGCTGAGGTAACGGGATGAGGCAATGCTGTCAAGTGTGGGCAGAGAGCAGCCAATGTTTTTTTTTTCTGCAGAGTGGATGACCCTCTGCAGGGATTTTTCTCTGTGCCACAGTGCAGTTTGCATATTCTCTGCAGTACGTCAGTATGCTCTCTATGGCAGAGCGATAAAAGGCCACCAGCAGCGCCTCTCTTAGGTTGTTTCAGGAAGTAGAGACGCTGCTATGCCCAATCTCAACCCTGTAGTGTGTCTCATCACTCTCTACTATATGACCGACGACTGTGGTGTCATCTGCGAATTTAAAGATTGTATTGGTTGGATGAGCTGGGGAACAGTCGCTGGTGCACAGGGAGTATAGCAGAGGACTGAGAACACACCCCTGCGGTACTCCTGTGCTGAGTGTGATGGTGGAAGAAAGGTGGGGGCCCAGTCGAACAACTTCTAAGCAGTTGGTGAGGAAATCACTTATCCAAGTACAGATGGGGGTGGAGGCCCAGGTGGAGCAGCTTGTTGATGAGGATGTCCAGGATGATGGTGTTGAATGCAGACCTGTAATCCACAAAGAGCATCCTCATACCATAGGTGTTGGGGTGTTCCAGGTGGTTTATCGCCGCATCGTGCGTCGTTATGGCACACCTCCGTGGACCTGTTTCACTGGTATGCAAACTGATGGGGGTCGAAAGAGGCTGGGAGGCTAGATTTTATGCACCGTAGTACCAGTTTCTCGAGGCATTTCATGACAAATTATGTCAATGCAACTGGTATCACGAGAGAGAGAGAGAGAGAGAGAGAGAGAGAGGAATGCATTCCATCCCATGCCTTGCCCATAAACTGCCTAAAAATTAAAGATGATGTCTTGAAGCGATAACATTACATTATTTTTTTCTTTGCCCATTTCATTCTTCATTGGTGAACAAAGATCAGGTGATGTTGAGTAATTCTGAAAGTACCCATCACCTATGTACAGTTCAGTTTCAGTTTATTGTCCCCTAAGGGAAACTTGTCTTGCAGCCAGGTAAACATACAGGTAGCACAACAGGTAAACACTACTTAATATACACATATACATAAATAACACAAACTACTAGTTAAAACACTGTTGCACATGTACATGTACATGTATGCACAGTTCATTGTCAAAAAAGTAAACTGTCAATAGAGATGTGCTACAGCATCATTAAAGCAACACCAAAGCACTTTTCCTCTGTCCCACGCAGGCTTTTTGTTTATCCAGCACTGGCTTTGCAAATAACGATGTCCACAGACAAGGTAGAGTATGTTGCGTGATTTTATGAAAGTATGATGTACTGCGACATCAGAAGCAAGTCAAATTTGTAGTTTCTTATGTCTCATTCCATCGAACTGAGATCCGCTACCCGATCTGGCAAACTTACATAGTGCAATTATAGCCGATAGAGGGCCGCAAAGCGAATGTAAAAGTGCCGTTCACCCTGTTACGAGTTGATGAACCACTGAAACGATTTTGGAAACATTATTTTAAGCTACAAAAAACTCTTTGGTGTTGCTTTAAGCAAGGCCGTAATCATAAATAATGATCTTAATATACTTTGAGGGGGACATGTCCCCCCAATATTCAGCTATGCTCATATGTCCTCCCATATAGATACAGATGTACATCAATTATTTAATATCAATATCAATCAGTCTGACACTCACTGCTGTCCAAAATAATCACTTGCTGCTGTAGCCTAATCACAAATTGTTAGATCTGAATTTGAATAAGTTCTATACATAACTAGCCACCAGCCCATCACATAAATTTAGGATCTGTTAATGTTGATGGGAAATTTAATGTTGTAACACCATACCAATACTAATACTTATACAATCTGTAACAAACTGTAAAAACAACACATGCAAGGTTACAAAACTGGTAAAAACAGGTGTTGTTCTTTAAAGGGACTTCATCATAACTCACACACACACACACACTCACACACACACACGCACACACACACACACACACACACACACACACACACACACACACACACATTTACAGTTGGCTTTGGGTGTTGCCATATCTGAAGAAATAAAAACACAATAACTGATTATCACACTCTGGTGCTCTGAATAGATTCCTCTGCCTTTTGCCACAGTCACAGACACTCAAGCTGACCTATCAGTCACTGGCTAATCATCTCTGTTATGTACATGAGTCAGTTATACTCTAGAACCTTCTGTTGTCACTGAGGAGATGACAGATGACAGACACAATTAAAGGATAATTCCGGTATTTAGCGCTTTGAGTCCCTTTTCTGGTTTGTTTTGGATGAACTAGGGTGGTGGACACTGAAATGTTGACGATAGGTCCTGTCTCGACTTTCTGACTCATTTTGAATCGCCTTTGACTGTTTCAGAGTGGCTGGCCATGGGCATGTACAAACATGTCCTTAAAACAACCCTTAATGTTTGTTTTTTAAAACTATGCAACTCACCGACACAACAACAAAAGCATCCACACACACACACATTTATGTTACCTGGACCAACAAAGTGTTCCAGCCAATCACCGAAAAGATGTGCGTTACCCAACATCGCTTTGAGTGCCTTTAAGATAATATTATTAATATTCTTATTTTTTAAATCAATGTTTTGAGTGACCTGTGGTACCTTCCAGAGGGCAACATGGTTAAACAATCCAGTTCAATCCAGTCCAACCAGTCCCACCATCTCCCACCTGCATGTCATGTATGAAATCACAATGTTATATAATTGACACTGGGGTGGAACCACTGATCTCATGAACACATTTTTTTTGTTTTGTTGTTTTGTTTTGTTCTTCTGAGATCAGTGGGTGAAACTGTGTGGTGACGTCTTTCTCATAGAGTGGTACTGTATATAGTGATACTTTCTTCAGAAGACAGTGGCTGCATTGGCATCAGAGCAATAAATCAGACAGCTTTTAGAGTTGACATCAGAATGGCCATCCCTGGCATAACAAACCCTACATGAAGAAACAAAGGAAGTCATATTTGCGTGTTTCATAATACATAATATCGCGGTGGTAGCCTTTGAATAGCGGAAGAGGCCCTCTCTATCTGTCTTGTTAAAATATCTCAGTTCCTCTCCGCACATTAAATGTCAGCAGACACACAGACAGTGCTTATAATCAGTGACCTGCATGTGCAAAGATAAAGTAATTCAATGTGAAAAAATACACTGTACAAACTACTTCCCTGACATTTGTGACATGCTTTCCTAAAAATTAAATCTTGACAGTGCATTTACTTTTTGCTTCATCCAGTGCTTCCTTTGTTTACGCACCCAAACCCCTCTTTTTATGTTGAGTTGAGCGCACCTATTTCTCGCCTAGAAACACTAAAAACGTGTTCTGTTCTAAAGTAGGCCTAAGTAGAACCCTCCTGATAGTGGCCTACCTAACACCAATTGGCCAATAGGGGGCGCTCATTTCACTTGTAATTCCATTTAGGACCCAGTTTATGAGTCGGCATAGAACCATTTGGGTGTGCAAAATAACTTTTGTAAAGTCAAGTGATTGAAACCCAAGTCTCCATCTCACCTGGCAACAAAATTGCTGTGGTATATATCCAATTTATGATTATGTATCTAAAAGTAAAATAATGTATAGTGTCAGCTTCAGTTTAATGATGTCCTAATTCAGCTGTGCAATACTCTGGTGCTTAAGGTCTAAACTGTTGGCATTTATCACCCTATGTATAATTTCTCCTGCATACACTATTTCTATTATTTAATGTGAGCAACTGTAACCTGATCCAAATTGCCCTCAGGCAGGCGTCAAGAAATTACTTCTGATACTGATATCCAGTAACAAAGCTTTAGTTGTCATGTTTTCCAACTTCATTAGCTCCATGGAATAGGCTAGTAGAACACCGCGTTCAACTTCATTGAAACGCAAATAAATGGTTGGAAGCAGAGCCTTATAGATATATCTCTCTTTAGGGCTCTGGTTGGAAGCATGTAGAATTACCCCAGAATTGGAAGCATAAAGAAATAGTTTTGCGTTAAAAGTGTTGGTTTGCATTTTGTTGCCAACATATTCAAATAACCCTTTGTTTCTGTAAACAATGTATGTCTGACCTGGTAATTATCTAAACTAGGCCTATATTATTTTTTACGTCTTGCTTTATTACTGGAAAAACGGTTCAAAAACGGCATTTATTTTATGAAAATATAATCTGCTGCTGTAAAACCCAAGAATTTAGAGGAACATTGCTCCATGCTGCTACATATTAATATTATAGTCCCACTAAAATTATACCATCATTATCAGGGGTCGGAGTATTTTGTTATTTCAGAAATGTTTTAGTTTTCACATTAAAATCGATATAGTAGCCTAATTCGGCTCTTTGCAACAGTGCATCTCCAGGGTCGTTTTTAGACCTGTTGCTCGATAGGTTCGGATGTTTTATAAGTCCATTGCTATCTTTATAAAGTTGGTAGCCTAATCAGCAAATTATTCATGAGGACCTGGATAATGTTGCTTATACTATGTTTGAATAGCGATAGGCAAAGATATAATCCAGTTCATGTTTTGAAAATGCTGCCGATAGGCTACCTTCTGTCAATGAACGTGCCACAGCACCGATTACTTCCGCCCCCTCCCGCTGGGAGCAGCTGATCTTTGTTCTACGCAAGATCGTTGCTCCGCCCATCCATCCTATCGGGCTTTTACCCTATTGCATCCATTTTTGAGCATTCAAGAAATCTCCAAGAATTATCCACCAGGAGAGAACCAGGGGGAGCGAGAGAGGCAAGAGGACGCAAACAACCGCCAGAAGGGAACGAGGGCCCTGCGTTTGAAGATGCGGCTGACCTCTCCCTAGAAGGACCAGCTATGGGTTAGACTGGATTTATCATGACTGCGAAATAAAAGGCAAGAATTTGATCTCTACTCCCTCTGAACCCATTCGAATGGATGGCTGTTGAGTTGTGTCATTGTAAGGCACCCAGCGGTTTGTGCATGAAACAAGGGAGCTTTTGGCTTTCAGCACCTTATATCCCGTTGTCTTGATGGGATGTATTTCCCCCCCTGAAGCCGTGCTAAGAATCGCAGACAACATCTCAGCAGCCGCTTAGCAACGTTTACCGCCTGCTGCAGCCTATCTACAGCATTGGACTACTACGATATGTCGGTGTATGATCATGTAGATTTAAGAAACTATACATCAGGCTTATCAGTCGGATGCATATTGGCTTCTGCCAATAGACGTGATAACGTTAAAATACAATGGCTACACGCATTGTGGACATTGAAGGCGAACGCTATAAAGCATTTAAACTGTACAGGTTTTATTGCATTCAGAGAACACTAAATGATAGTGGTGGAGACCGTATGCTGACAGCATAACCTGATGAAGTTGTTTGGACCATGATGCATGTGTTCTTGCTTGAATTGCCTGCTCAGATAGGGTAATGCATATATATGTGTTAACACTATAGAAATAGCTAAGAATATAAGTCTTTATGCTTAATGTTGGGTCTTTCTTTAGCAATTCCATCTAAAGATGTCTGCTCCAGTCGGGCCCCGGGGCGGCCCGACCGCTCCTCCTGCGGCGGATGCCCAGCCGGACATGCCGGACCTAAGCCATCTGACAGAGGAGGAAAGAAAGATCATCCTCTCTGTCATGGATCGACAGAAAAAAGAAGATGAGAAAGAGCAGTCTATGTTGAAGTAAGCGCCCTCAATTGCCTCAATTGTTGAATAGAGCAGACAGGGCTAGCAAGCAGCTAAGCACTGTGTGGGGCTGAGAATCGTCCGTGCTGCAGTGTGGTGCTGAAATTGGTAGCTGCATTTCAATGTGCTCATATCAATGGTGTCCATTATACACCGGTGTTATTTCAAGAATAATTGTCACTGATAAGTCAATATCAGTGCTTACGTGGGCTGTCAATATTATTGTTGAGTGAGCTGAGCAAAATATCCTGCCTAAACTTAACACAGAGGCGTGGGCGTTTCATTGAATGACAAAGCGCCTCGGTGGATTTTACCGCTTCTCTTGATAAGTCGGCAGTGCATTTACAAATGGTGCTGCGATAGTATTGTCTGTTACTATAGGGGCAATTCCCGTGCCAGCTGACAGCCGTTCCGCGCGGGCCTAGCTCTGTCGCCTTTGGGTTGGGTTAGCTACGGGCGCCATCTTCGGCTAAAAATCCCGTCAACCGCCTTTTATCACAGATTAAAGACGTTTAACTGCCCCCAGTCAGACGAAATGCACTTTGAACAGAAGACAGACATCTTTCATTTCATATCTACCTTTAGGCTTAACATTTAGATATATTCCTCATTCATGGTTTATCACGCGAATTACACGGAGGTTTAGCTGTTTCGCGCGCTGCACACTACTGTGTTTTCAGGACCACGACGCTGTCCGTCAGAATGTTAAGGTGGAGATAGATTTCGCAGCCGTCGGTCACTTCACATTAGAGCTGTCAGCGATGTCAGGAATGGCTGTGTGGCAGGCAGCGGTTTACTGATTAGCTCTAATGCTACTAACGTATCGTAAATTCAAAGTTATATTCACCTGAATTAATTTGGCTGTATTTGTCATAGCACAGCTTACTATTCATTTTACTACGACAGCAGCCGGCTGTCACAGTAGCCTATTGGCCATCTGAGCGAGTTTTAGGTTGGGTGACTCTGCTATCAGTATCGCAGTGATAAAGACTAACTAATAGATAGAGCTTTTTCAGTCGTTTTGTCTGGTAGAAGAATAAGCTACTGACAAATTAGAACTGACATTGCCAAATATGATCAAAGCCCATTCCACGTTACAAGCAAACAGCCTATAACATGGGCCCTCGTTGTCAATCCTTTTCTTTGACCTAAACTCCTCATAGCTTTTCTTGTGGACAGTTGACGTCGGAAACCATATAGTCTCAGGCAGAGCCATAGAGTGAACGTGCATCTGTTTTACATGGTGAATTGGACTGTGCAGGAAGCATAGCACACAGGGCTAGTCCTACAGCAAAGGTCATGGTAGCTGAAAGTGTCTGCCCTTGTTGGGAATCACACTTAAGCTAAAGGGCAGTTGTTTTTCCTGGGAGTTTTGAGATCTGAGATTTGAGGTTTGTCTATCATCCTTTCAAGGTGGCACGTCAAAACATGTAAACCCCCCATTCCCCATCCGCATCCCTATCCTTCCCCCTCCACCCAGCTGCCGTCTTTGTATTTGTTGTACTGTCTTGAACAAAAAGGCAGTAAGTGGGGGTGGGTGGGTTTTTGTAGTTGTTTACACCCATCTTGTGAAAACAAGTTTGTCTGCGGCTTTGAAACTTCCCTGCCACCTGCTTGTCAGTGTGATGGCGGTCTATCTGGCAGCAGCGGTATAAAGTGGCAGGCGGCGCGGCGCAGACACTCCCAGCAGATGTGTGTGTGTATGTGTGTGTGTGTGAGAGAGAGAATCAGGGAAAGGTGGCAGAACATGATGTGCCGGGATGCCTGCTTTTAATGAAAGCGGCAGCAGACAGGTGAACAAACTCATCGCCACGTTACCTGCACTGCCAGTCCTATCCTAGCAACCCACGCCCTTAATATTTACATTAACGTTAGCCATTTAACAGGTTCTTTTATCCACAGCACCATTCAGGGAATGCACACTTAGCACTGTCATGATAATGCAGGAAAGCACATAGATTAGAAGCCACACTGTAAAGATGTTAAGATCGTATAGAAGTTATATGTTTTTTAAGGTTGAGGCAAATATTTATGCCTAGTTTGTTGTTACATTGTAGTTGATGGGAAGATGAGCTCATAGCTTGCATCACTATGGCATGACTATGCCTTTACAAGGGACCAACGTTTAGTGGTGAATCTTTACTGCCTGAAAAGAACTGCCTACAGGGATTTTGCTGCTGAGGTAATTTCTTGGGAGCTGGCTGGTTTTTCTGGTTGGGGGAAAAGAAGAAAAGCTCTGACTCACCAGCCACCTGCAATAGCTGTTTTTGGTGCTATGCAGTACATGTATGACATAAGCCACCTTCTGGAGATGAGCCGTCACAAACAGGCTGACTTAGGTTGTCTCTCGCTGTCCTGTTGTCAAACTCTGAGACACTTTACGATTTGTGAAATTATGCCTGTTATTTTCATTATTATCTACTGAATTTGTGTCAGTCGGAGATTTATTGTAGTCAATGAACATTGTTGCTGAACGGAGTGAGATCAGCCAAGGCATTTTTCAGCATTCTGCCATTTCAGCATTAGATTTCAAATCATGGCATGATGGTGCACCAGTTTTGTTTAGTATGTGGACAAAGGCTTTGATCGTTGTAGCGTGTTTGTAGGTTACACTACACTACTGTGATATGAATTACATCGAACTGGAATCTGCTAGTGGGTGTCTCATCCTGAGTATAATAGGAGTACCCTGCAATTACTGTACCCCATCCTGTTTGATTTTACTGCGGTCCTACACAAACTGTTCCTGAGTCAGTCTATTTTGCTTTCTCACAGTCCCAATGTAACCATTCCTACAGTAGGCTATTTGTTGAACCTCCCAGTGCTCCTCTGTCCGAATTGCTCATATCCGTTATATTTTGTTGATATTGTGAATGTGGCCCCTAGTGGTTCAGGGTTGCTGTTGGGAGCTGTTCTGATGAGTGTGTGTGCTGTAGCCTGTGGGAGCCTGCTGGTCACACCAGCCAGCCGGCCAGGCCAGTGGTGAGAGTGGGAGGTGGCGAGCTGCAGAATGCCTGACACTCTTTATGGATCACCTCATTAACCTCGCGTCACTAGCGAGAGCCAGGGGGAACATGCAGGGGCCACGGCACCTGGGAGCAATAATGCATGTTACGTGCACTGGTCTGGTTTATACACTAAGCTAAGGTGAAATCCGTGTGTGTATATATGTGCTATACATGTGTGTTAGTGTGTGTGTGTCTGTGTGAGTGTTTGTTTGTCTGTCCTACAGCAGTTTATACCTGGGAAGGATAAAAGAATCCCACCAACAGTATGCATGGACCACACAAATTCAGGTTATTTTGTTTGAACCCCTTAATACAGGGCAATATGTGAGGTCTCTGAGGCAGCCTGTCTAGTGTATATGTGTCTTCCACCATAATTGTTTTCATGGCCCCAATCGCTGTGGGTGTGATGAGATTTGATCTGAAATGTCATGGCCCTCGTGCCAAAGAGAGGGAAACCACTGGCCCACTTCCTGTGTGATGGGCTTTCCCCGACGGCTACTGTTACAATATGCAAGCTGGATCTCCCTTCTTATGATTAATTACACCATTTTAGTTGCGGTGCCATACTTCGCTGGCTGCACTTGGCTTGCACTGGGCAGTTCTTCTGTCGTGGGAATGGAGTGTGTTTGACAGGTGTTTGTGTGTGTGTGTGTGTGTTTGTTTTCTCTCCCGCTGGAGCCTTTAAAATCACACACACACACATACACGCACAGACACACTCCGGGGCCGAGGCCACTGACAGCAGTGTCACTTTTCATGAGCCAGCCTGTCACTCTGCCATCTGAAACTTTTTACGTGGGCCGGCCAGGCTTCTGATGTCACTCGGACCAGACTGAAGTGAGGCGTTTTCTGCCGCAAAGCAGGCTTTTGTTTTGTTTTGTTTTGTTTTGTTTTTTTACCTGGTCAGCACTGTTGCCGTACATATGTCAGCGCCGATGTTTGGGTGCCTCTTTTTTTTCTCTCGCTCAAAACAACCACTTTGTCGGACTCTGTGGTTATGAAAGGCCAGTGCAATTCTTGGCTGTTACACAATGCTTCTCCGGCTGCCTAATATGGTGTGTGCCCGGCGAGGCAACAACTTGTTTATCGAAGTGAACACACACCCATACACACACACACACACACACACACACACACACACACACACACACACACACACACACACACACACACACACAAACACACACACACACGCACACACGCACAGGTTCAGCTCCGTCTCATCGCGTCTCCAACCTCATCGCATCCATTCTTACTAGAACAGTTTGGCGAATGTCACAGGTGTGAATGAGCAACACTGGGGTCGCTATCACTTTGATTTGAGCTACGTGACAGCCGTCGCATTATGAAGCACGCGAGGCCTCCTGCGCTCCGCCCGCTTGGTGTTAGACCTCCCGGGGGGGGACTATCCGTCATGTTTCTCACCCTCAGCCAGCGAGCAAGTCGCACTCCTCCAGTTTTTAACGTTTTTTTTCCCCGTTTTTTCTTCCTCCTCCTCTTCTTCCCTCCTCCCTCTTATCAAGGACATCTCCCATCTTGAGCGTGGCAGCCGTGACTCCGCACCGCTTTCATTTCACGCTGCACGCCTGTAAAGAAGAAAGCACTCTCGCAGAGTGCCAGGCAATAAATAACAAGCCCCTCCACCCCCCCCACCCCCCCCGTTACTGCTAATATTGGGATCCAAGGTGCCAGATGTAGAGACAATACAGTTTGGATGGAAACATGGAAATCTTCCTCTTTCACCCTCTCTCTCTATCTCTCTCTGTCTCTTACAAACTCTCACAAACATGCCGGTTGTTTCCTGTTGAATGGTAGGCCTATGCTACTTTTTCCATGAAGTGTACCGAAGTTCCCTTTTTTAGCCCACAGTAAACACACTGGATCAGTGTCCGTTTAGGTCACTTTGGCCAGTGCACTCAGTGTTGGCTCTGGCACTCGATACTATGGCCAGGTTGTGAGAGCAAGAGAGAGGCTCCTTGCAATACAACACCTGTTGCATGTGCCAGTCAGTGGCTTGTCCAGTCACAGTGACTGTGTAGAGGAAGATAGCACCATTCCTGGAGAGCGCTGGCTTGTGACCTCTTCATTTACCACATTACTAAGTGTTTACACGCCTCTGTGTGTGCAAGCCGGTGTGGCTTACCTGTATGCAATGCAGTTGTTGCATTTCTTTGACAGAAACTCCATGAACTGGGAATACCAACTTAAATACAGGATGACTCTACATATAGACTGGTGGACACCACTGCTTCTTTGAAACTACATTACATTACATTAAAACTAAAGCGACAAAGCGATACATAGTGACATCTTAGAATTATGGAATCATATGCTCTCTCAGTGCTGCAGAGGGTGTCAGTGTGAAATTCAGAGAGTGCTGTACATGCATACATCTGTTGTTATATTCTAAGGAGAGCTGTGGTTTCCAGAAAGATTTGTTATGAAGGTGGGACTTTTGGCTCAGTAATATCTAGGTTTTTACATTGAATAAAAGAATGTCTCTCTGATTTGCTACAGCAGTGGGGTAAAGAATCCTTGCTGTATGACCAAATCTGTGTCCCCTGTGTGTCCATGCCACCCTGTGTCATGTGCCTGAGCACTACTCACTACCTCATATGTGCTACGCTCTCTCCCTCCCCTCCTGGCTTAGAACGGGCCTCTCTTTTGGTCGCACGCAGTGACACGGTTATCTGAGGTGCCAGCCACCAGAGGCCCGGCTGTGATTTTGGCACGGCAGCGGTGCCCATCTTGCCCGGTCTCGACTGGATACCGTGGCTTATTGAAAATAGAATGGAACCGAGGCTGTGTTTGTGCTGGGGCCCGCGGCAGGTGGAGCACTGTTTTTTTTCCGAGGCCTTCTGTTGGCACGGCAGGGGTCAGCGGGCCTGGCTGCCCCGGTAACTGCCCATTCATACAGCACACACTTGGCAAGTTCACATGTCCATGCTGGACTGGGTAAAGTGGCCTCCCTGGTACTGTGCCGTATGCTGCTTAGTGAAACAGGAGAGCCCAGAGTCCCAGCGAAGGCCTGAGGAACAAACACACACACACACTGATTAGAACAGGATTGTGAAATAAAAATTCAGATTTTCATTTGCCTTTGAAGACTTAAAAGTAAAAGCATGTTGATTTCAGCCAAAAGACTTTATTAAAATGGACTGTAATTTAACTTCTGTTAGATTACTTTTTTTTGTCTGGTCAGAATCAGAATCAGAATAAGAATCAGAATCAGCTAAAATTAAAATGAAAAAATTATAAAATTGTGACTAAAATTACATTACCCCAATAGTGATTGTTCATTGTGTTGTTGGTAAATGACCATAATGACCTGTCTGCCCTCGGCATGAGGGCACTGCCCGATAGCTTTGTGTGTCTGGCGGTGAGGATAAGGATCTGGTGGAGGATCAGCAGGAGGGGGGATGGCGCTGTGATGGAGATGTCTGGGGAGGGCACTTCTGGGCATGGCCCTCCATGCCCTTACCACCACCACCACCCCTCACATACACAGATGCCAGTCGTGCCAGGCAGCCTCTTAGGTCAATGACTGTTTGTTGTTGTGGTTGAAGAGCAGGCTTTTCTGAAAACACAGAAATGTTTTAAGCGCTGTAAGGCCACACTTGGCTTGATCGGCTTGGTGAGACTAAAAAAAAAAAATGCATGTTGCATTTCAAAAAATTGAAAACACGCATGTCAAATTCCTCAACCAGACACACAACCCCACCTGCTTTCACCTTGTTTTCAGTTTTGTTTACATGGGGAATCATTTGTCAGAGACATCAGTTCATATGCAACTTTAAGGCACTGGCAGATTCACAGCCATGCCAAGTCAAATCAGAGCAGAATTCATCTCTCCATGTCTGTCATGTCTCTCTCAGTCTCTCTCTCTCTCTCTCTTTATCTCTGATTTTACGTTCTGTTGTATGCCACTTCAGGAGTCCCAGCAAGGCGAGTCAACAGTCTGTCTTTTCTTTTTGGGAGCCCTCTTGAACCTAATTAGAGCAGCAGATCCTATTAGCCCAGTGGCTTGGCTGCACTTAACTGGTGCTCAGTGGAGCCTCTGCTCATGGGACCCGAAGGCCCAGTCAGATTCGCACACTTGGACTCGGCCTGGGTAGTGGGTACTCCCATCTCTGATTACTCCGAGTTATGCTGCACCGCATTACATTCAAGGACATTTCTGCCCAAACTCATGACATGTCAAACGCTGTGCATTTAATTTTGCTCATGGTATGAACGATTCTATTGACATTTTTAACTGCAGTTACTTTCTGTGTCTGTTTTAACTGTGTGTTGATTGAGGAATATGCTTTGAAAGATTCAGTCTAGTATCTAGTATAGGTTAGCAAAAGACACCAGTGCTCTGTAGTCAGATGGTACCAGTCATTAAGAGCCCAATAGCTCTCTGTCAAATATGAAAAGTATTTCACTGCAGTCAATGAGTGACATCAAAAGATGCTGTCTGCATATTTATCTTCCCTGACTGCAAATCTATGTAAGAAAAGACCCCCCCCCCCCCCCCCCCCCCCCTCCTCCATCACACTCGTGGTCACATCTTACAGGGAAGACCTCAGGTTCCTGGGGAACAGTGGACCTTTGCCACATACAGTGCAGCTGCTGGAGCTGATGTGCATAGCAACTGCCATGTAAAAGCAAAGCAATGTACAGTATGTGAAAGCAAAGGCTGTTTGAGAATCAGCTTTAACTCAGAAACGACTGTAAGATCTCTGAGGCTGTGACAGGAAGACCACAGCAGATGCCTTCCAGTTTTAGAGGTGAGGTGAGAGATGGAGAGGGGCTGGAGGGATTGTTCCACACCCTGGTGGCTTCTTCCACGAGGAAGACTTCCCTCTCTCTCGCTCCGCAAAGCAGGTGGAACATCAGGGCCACAGGCCTCCTGGGTTTCTTCCTTCCCTTCCCTCCTTCCTACAACCCCCTCCATGCATCCACAACTCTCCTCCTCCCTCTACATCCACCCCCCTACCCTGCCCCCCCCCCCCCCCCCCCCCCAATATCGCCTCCATGTCTCTTGGTTATGTAATCATACGCATGACATACTGTCCAGGCTATGGAGCTCGAGGAAGAGCCTGTGTGGCGTGAGTAGCCCAGAGAACACAAGTGCCAGAGGAGGAGTCCTCTCTCCCTCTCTCTCTCCCTCTCCTCTCTCCCTCTCTCTCTCTCTCTCTCTCTCTCTCTCTCTGCTGGAATCGCACGAAAGGCCAAGGCTGACAAGCCCAGCAGTTTTTACAAGACCCATGTGTGTTGATGATCACGATGATATGTATACATCATGTATACATGATTGCTGTGAGTCTCTGCTAGCCTCACAACACACAGGCCGCAGTCAGTGGTATTGTAAAAGGACACCTCTTGTATGGTCAAGTGTTTTACTAGCCCTATGTAGCCCTGAGTAGAGTTATAAAGGTCAATGTCTATGGACATACTGTCTCTGGACAGTCTATGCCATAGACAGTCTTGTGTTGGGAGATGACATGTTATGGCATGAATCAATCACAAGAACAAGTAATATGGTAATTTGGCTGTTGGAAGGAACATTGAAAATACACCTGCTAGTGATGCTGGACACAAAGGAGTATTCCACAGCATGGAAATTAGCTCAAAGGAAATCGGGTCCTGGCAAAGCCTTCCTCACCCTGGCCCTCCTCCTCCTCCTCCTCTTCTCGTCCTCGCTTTGCTCTCCTCTCTGCAAATATGGGAGCAATGGGCCAGAATGGGTCCTAAGCTCCTGTGGGTTTAAGTGGCTCTCTCTGCTAACAGACAGAAGCGTCTAGATCCATATTAATTCCGTTTGGTGGTTCTGCCCAAATCCCTTGCTCACGATGCCCAGGCAGCTTCCAAAGCTCGACCAAATGTCTGCGCTTTTCAGCTGGGAAGCTGATATCTATGTGGAGTATATGTGTGCCTTTCAGATATTGATCGAATGTATGACGTGCTCATGTGTGCAGTTATGTGTGTATGTGTGTGTTTTATTTGTGCATTTGTGTTTTTAGGAAGGTGCCTCTCTCTCTGTGTGTGTGTGTGTGTGTGTGTGTGTGTGTGTGTGTGTGTGTGTGTGTGTCTGTGTATGTGTGTGTCTGTGTGTGTTTGCGTCTGTGTGTGTGTGTATCTGTGTGTGCACGCATGCTTGCAAGAGTGTGAGCATGACACAGTCCATCACTTTACTTGGTGTCCTTGCTGCTTTGTTCAGTGTTTGTCATACCTTTTATCATTCAATAAAAATGAGAAAACCGGAAACTCCTTTGAAATCCGTCATTCTGTACACAGCAGAAGGTCTCTAGAGTGTCACTGACGTCTGCTTCAAGTTCAGGAACCGTTCCGTTTGACTTTCGGCATCACTTCCTCTTCCTACATGTACTCCGAAGCCGCGTGGCTCGGATTCCGCCCTCCTCTGATCTTTGCCCTTTGCGGTTGAGGTGAGAGCAGGGTCCAGTCAGCTGAATAGACAGAGCTGAATGGCTATTCAGAGTGGCTTAATCCTCCGTTGAGTACATCTAACACTGCTCGCTGTGGCTTTTAAACTTCAGCACTACAGCGGCCTAAACGTCAAGACACCTGATCCAGCACATTGACCGCCCATTGATTTCACACCTCTATTTCAAGCTTGAAAGATTAAACACAGTTGACTGTGATGCATTCTGGGACTGTATAGTACTCCCATGCTAGGTATCTAAAGCAGGTAAAATATGAAACCTGACAATGGACACAAGCAAATGTTAACCTCACTGCAGTGCTGAATGACCACACTCAGCAATATGGTCAAGCACATGTCCATACTGTGCTTCTGATCCCAGAGTGGCCGGTACAAATAAGGCAGCCTGTTGAGTGGTGTTTAAGTCTAAGGGCATCATTGTGTAACAGGATTGTTGATTATAGTAACTAGCTCTCATTGGCTCTCGTAGCTTTCACTCATCCTCTCACACACACACACGCACACACACGCTCTCTCTCACACATGCTTGTAGATTATTCTTAGCGCCTCTACCATTGACTGTCTGTGCTTGTTGTCTCAATGTTAAATCTGTACAATCCAAACAATCAGTTTGCAGTGCTGCCCTGTTTTCGCTTGTTAAATGTGATGGCTTTGATGTGAATAGGGTGCCTTCGCCGCTGTCGTTTGTGGTTTTGCCTTTGCCCCACTGCGCTTTGATGTGAATTTGATTTAGGAAAGCGAGAGGATCTGAGGGTTCTTGACTACATCTCTTCTCAGTCGATTCTTTTTTTTATGTTGCCAGGCAGAGCTACCAGTAAAACTTACGTCATCTGTGGCTTCTGTGTTCAGTTATTACGCTGAAAGGAGAGAGGAGAGTGATAGACAATTGAATCTTTTCAAATGCATAAATAGTAAAAATATTCAGTGTGCACACACCCAATGTCTATAAAGGCCAGTTCACCTACATCTGCTGTCTTTCTACTGAGCGAGCGATGATTGGCAGCTCTCTCTTTTATGGGTCATTCCGTGCCAGATCACCTAGAAGTCTCCACACGACCCCCTCAGTTTTTCTTCAGATTTGTATCTGTGCTTCAAATATGGGCGCAAAGTTATACCCGTATATAAATACCAAAAGATAACAAATTGATGATAGTTTGAATTAAGGTACACACATATGAATTTTCCCAATGCACTCACTGTAGCACTGTAGGTTTTCACTGTAAGTATCAAGGTTTGTCCCAATCTCAGCTTAGTGTATTGGAAGATTCCACTACAAGCTTGAAAGAAGGAGTTGATTAAGATGAACCATACTTCATGTTTTTCTTAACTTTTAGTGCTGGCCTGTGCCCGTATCTGGTGTATGGGTTTACATGATACAAGTCTGGAGAAAAAACTGAGGCGGTCATGTGGACATTTCCTCAGCTTTTAGGTTATTTTAGCATAATGTAACCCTTATTCACTGTTTTGCTGTCAGTATGGTGCTAAGCTGCAAACCTGTCTTTATAGGGAAACAGAAGAACCAAAGCCCCAGACACCTCAGTAAGTAAAGAGCAGCAACTCTCAGAATGCCCTGGGCTTTGATGCTTGTAGCTGTCACTTCAGACAACGCCCTGTAACTACTGTAGTTCCCCTCTGCTCTCTGTGTTGCCTAGAGGTCCCATTTGACTCAAAACCCTCATAGAGCTCGGTGGTGGTGGTGGTGGTGGTGATGAAAGAGTAAAAGCGCCACTCTCCTCATGTGGGTCTGTGCAATAGACTGCAATATTATGTGCAATACCCTTCTAGTCTGTTTTTTGGTAGTCTTACCAAACAAAAGCTGTGTTGTCTAATTGTATAGCTGTGTTACTATGTCTAGTCATTGTAATCAGGCGAAGCAAGTGATATACTGTGATATAGATTTCCACTGGTGCAGTTTAAATATGCTCAACAGTCATATGTCATATCATTGACTCTATGAGTAGTAAGCCCTTTTAAAAACATTTACAAAAACATTGACAGTCACAATCTCTGGTAGCTTTTCAATTTCCTATGATGTACAGCTCTATGTGTGTGGTGCTGAGCTCCAAACCTGTCTTTGTAGGGAGGGAGAAGAACCAAAGCCTCAACCACCTCAGTAAGTAGACACCGTTATATATAATACCTCCATGGTAGACACCAGAGACTCCCAGTGACTCCCAGAATTCCCTGGGCTTGGGCGCTACTCGCTGTCACTCAGACACCAACTTCCTGTCACGGATGTGACACTCCCTCCCTCCCTGCTTTCTCGGTTGAAGAAAGAGGTCCTGTCCCATTCAGAACCCTGATGGTGCTAACCTAGTGGAAGCTAATTATATTGCCTCATAGCAAACCTCTTCCTAAAGCAGATGGCTCCAGAAATACACTCCCCATTTTAGGCCCTGTATGTTCATCAGATCCTGATGGAGTTGGGTACCCCCAGATTTATTTCCCCGCCAAAATTAGGAATGCATTAGAAGGTAAAGAAGTAGAATTGTAGGTGTTTGGGTTCCTTTTGCTACAGGACCACAAATGGCCCTGTGTGCTGTGTCCAGACCGGTGGCACCATCTAAACCTCCACCGTGCACACAATCCACTCCCTTTTTCATGCAGTGGAGGTGTATGACATGAAGGATCCTATGGAATTGATTTCTCTGTCTATCCAACAGAGAGGCAGAGGGAGTGCTGTATGGCTCACCCTGAATATTCATATACGTAGTTAATTTGTTGTCTCTCACTGGGGGAGATGACCCAGAACATATTGGAATCAGGAAACGCCTTTAGATCTTTTCTTCCCTGGTCTGTAAGTCATCATAAAAACAATGTGTCATGTCATCATTCAATTATTCAATAATCATGTCATGTGTATTCATTTTAGAAATTGAATTGTCGTTACTTTGTGTGTTTTACATTGCCATGCTGTTATCCTCTCCTTTATCATTTTCATTCCATTATAGAGGGCCATTTTTGGACTTTGGAATTTCATATTTGTGAATCAACAAATTTCATAATGAAACACTTCATTATTCATAACGGCTCATGAATAAATAAAAACCCCTGTGGCTTATCCCAAGTCCAGATATAGCCCATGTTGTGAGTGTCATTTTATTTAATGCAGCACCAGTGTTATGTGTTACTGTGTGGTCCTTTGTTCTGTCACCCATCTGTGTTGTCCTGAGCTGTGTGTGACCCGTGTCTTTCTAGGGAGAAAGAAGAACCAAAGCCTCAGCCATCTCAGTAAGTAAACTTAGCAGAACCTGGGCTTTGACACTGCTCTCTGTCACTCAATACTGCTGTACCTCCTGCTTCACAGTAGAGCTTCCTTCCTCCCTTTGGCTCCTTTTTCTAAAATGTAGAGAGATACAGAGGCCTGATTCCATTGACGCCGTCACATGGGCAACAAGTAGAGTCGGGCAATGTGCAAAGAGTCTCCCACATTGGTGTGTTGGAGTGTTGGACTGACCTCCTTGATGGTCTTCATGGTATTAAATTAACAAAATGATTTTACCTGGCTGTTAGATTAGCTTCAGTTTACTTTTGCTCATTGCCCTACTTTGCATATTGTCCATTAATGAAATTAAGGCCCATAGCATACAAGTGTTCTGAGTTTTAGATCTTGGGAAATAATCGGGTGTTCTAGATCAGAATTTGCAGTTCCTTTGCCTTCTCCATTACTTTCTCTGCTTCACCCTCTGCTTTCTCCAATGGTGCCGTTATGTCTTGTATTTCTCTTGGCTTTTCTATCTTTCTATCCCTAATGATATATGGGGGATGCTGTAAATGTAATTGCAGTAGCCCTAACCCACCCTTCTTGAATTTCCCCTGGGGATCAATAAAGTATCTATCTATCTATCTATCTATCTATCTATCTATCTATCTATCTATCTAGAACAGCTCAATCCTACAGTAATGCTCAGGCTTTCCTATCTGGTGGCATTTCTTCTCCCTCCCTTGTGGTACTAATTTTTGTAATTTTTGTAGTCCTAAATGGTTCCATCACTCTCCCTTCTCTGCACACTTCCTGTCCTTTGCAGCCTGTATGGTCTCATCACTAACAGACCCCCAGAGTGCTTTTTCCAACGCATACTAGCGATCTCCATGCCCTTTTACTACTTGCTGATGATCCTTCCTCCATCTTGGACTGTTCTATCTCAACACCGCCACAGTGCTGCTGTCTTTTTTCTTCATGGAGTGAATGAACTAAGAATAGAATGGAATTGCATATACTGTAGGTTGTGCTCATTGAGAGAGAGCGAAAGAATGGAGAAAGAGAGAAAGAGAGAGAGAGAGAGAAGAGTAAGAAAGAGAAAGGGGTGGAAGAGGAGGATGAAGGAAAGGAGGAGAGCGTTTCTCCTGCGGTTTTGTTCGTGGCTTGACGTGGCTGTGCCTTGTTCGAACAGATGGAACCCCTTTAGTGGGATCACTGAGCTGGTAAATAACGTCCTGCAGCCGCAGCCCCAGTCGAAGTCTACCAGCGAGGAGGAACGCAAGTCGTAAGTATGGCGGAGAGGGGATGTGGTGGAGGCGCAGGGAACGTGCACCCTGGGCTGAAGCTGTCCATGGACACAGATCCCAGATCAGTTTCAGGACTTTGGTTTATGATGTGTAACAGCTGACCGCCAGTCAAACCTTATCTTAACATTAACAAGTATCAACCCTACTGTTACTACAAAACGATTCAATCTGGATGTAGGAAAGACTGCATAGAACTGACCTGGGATCAGTATACATGTCCAACCTCAGGCTCCACCGACTCCCAGCCTGAGAGTCAAACTCCTGACTCTTTTAGCGCTGTAGTCTACTGACCTAGTGACCTCAGATTCTTCCAAAAAAACAAGACTGTTTTGCCTTTTACTCACGATACTATGAATAGGTTTACTTCCAAATTCTTATCACTTTGATTTTTTGTGATAGTGTATCTGCAGATACTGTACTGTTGGTGCTGTACAGCCATAGCAGTTGTGTGTAGTGTTAGACTGTCTATCTGCTTTGTCACTCTGGTCAGTGTGATAGACTGTGTTCTACAGATACCAGGTCCCCCTTGTGGTTGGTTTTGTGTACTGTAGGTGTCGAGGAAACCCATGTGTGAGTGAGTAGTGCATAGGTGTGTGTATGTAGGTTGTGGCTTGTCACAAAGACATTCTCGGAGTGTTAGAGAGTAGATAGAGAGTAGTAGTTGTTAATAAGAAAGTGTCTGATCTTGTGCTATATTGGATACGGCCTATATTGGATACATATCTACATGATAGTTTATTCAAAGTAACTTGATAAGTTTGATTTAGTATCACAAAACGCCTTTTATAGGTATGTTGTTTATCATTTGACTATCCTTTTAAGGAGCTTGTCTGCAATATGCCTTTTTTACCAGGTCAACCCCATCTCCAATTGATTTAGGTGTTGCGTAAGTATTTGCCCAAGTTCACATTTTGTTTGTGTTGTAGCCTACTCTTTCTAGCGATGAGTCTGAGGAATTAGTCTTAGAAGCACCGTAGTGTTGTAGAGATCCTGCTGTTCTTTAATGTGGACATCTGCTAGACCATACTCCAATGTATCTGGTGATGGACTTCAGGGACACAGGGAGAAGGGTCCTCTACACCAAAGCTGTGCAAATGTGCTCACCTCTTAAAAGGATGACATAGGATATTAATGCAGAAAAACATCAGACATTTCTGACAGGATCAACATTGATTTTCTGGACTGAACAACCTGCAAGTGATGTAAAACAGGGTCTGCCCCCCCATATTTCATCCTTCCTGCATGGGTTTCAAAAACAATGAGAAATGCCCACTGGGATCAATGAGGTCCTGATGACCATGCAGTTCTTGGCAATAGCTATTGATTGAGAGGCCCTACCCACAACTACTATGTGCTGAAGATGTTAATAACAGATGTGTGCACTACCCACCAATCTTGTATGCTATATTAAATGTGCTAACACATTGCGGCCGTGGGCCCTACTATTAACATTGTCTAAAGAACATATTAAAAAGAGGACTAATCTTTTAGACTCCTCCATTTGTAGGACTACTAATTGTGATATCATCCAGATAAGGGAAGTACCATCATCATCATTGTATCGCCATTTGTAGATGTTCTGGAGACATACCACTTAATAACATACGTATCCTCCTGGGTACAGAAATGTATGATGCTGCAATATCGAAATGAATTGAAGTGTTTCACACATGATAACTAAGACAATGAGGATTGTCCTGTAGATTGCGTGCTTCTTTTGAGCTGATGAAAGATATTGTGAGGAAAAGAAAAACTGCTGTGATGTTCTATTTCTCTGGAGTGAGAATATGAATAGGTCACATCGCTGGCAGTCAGGTCTATTGTAGGATACGGTCCCCGAAAATAGTCAAACCGACTCTCTAAAATAACTAAAAAGGGATTCAGAGTTGTTCGAATATGCACAAAATGTAGACCTTCTTGTATTAAGTCAGGAGACAAAATGTAGACCTTCTTGTAGACCAAATGTAGACAAAATGTAGACCTTCTTGTATTAATTCAGGAGACAAAATGTAGACCTTCTTGTAGACCAAATGTAGACAAAATGTAGACCTTCTTGTAGACCAAATGTAGACCTTCTTGTAGACCAAATGTAGACAAAATGTAGACCTTGTATTAATTCAGGAGACAAAATGTAGACCTTCTTGTAGACCAAATGTAGACAAAATGTAGACCTTCTTGTAGACCAAATGTAGACAAAATGTAGACCTTCTTGTATTAATTCAGGAGACAAAATGTAGACCTTCTTGTAGACCAAATGTAGACAAAATGTAGACCTTCTTGTAGACCAAATGTAGACAAAATGTAGACCTTCTTGTATTAATTCAGGAGACAAAATGTAGACCTTCTTGTATTAATGAAAGAGACATCAGTAGGGTAGGACAGAGGCAATGCAAGTTTATTTCCATGTCTGAATGAATAACCACCAAAACATCACAACACAAGGTGCAGAACGAAAACATGATAGCTCTACGAAAGACAATAGTATTGATTCTTAAATAAGATCACTTTTTGGTGTGACTGCAATGCGGTAGTATGTGGAAAGTTAATTCATTTTCATTGACCAGTTTATACCAAGGGGGTCCCTCAATTAGCCCCATGTCACCTCTGCTAAACCCTCATGCTCGCTCCGTATCCCCCCCCCCCCCCCCCCCCCCCATAGGAAGTTGCACCAGCAGTTTGAGATGTACAAGGACCAGGTGAAGAAGATCGGGGAGGAGGCCAAATCCACGACGGAGCAGAAGAGTGACTCGCCCACCTGCGGCATCTGCCACAAAACCAAGTTCGCCGACGGCTGCGGCCACGTCTGTTCTTATTGCCAAACCAAGTTCTGCGCCCGCTGTGGAGGACGAGTGTCTCTGCGTTCCAACAAGGTACCCAGAACCCCAACTCCCCAATTCCCTTCTGCATGGCTGAGTCCCAGTGTCCACTGTTCAGAATCAGAGTCAGAGTAGGTTCACACATGCAAGGAATTTGGTTCCGACTGTTGGTGTTACTCTAGCAGTGCAGTTATGTAGACAGTAGACAGGGATGGACATACAGTAGATGTGTACATACAAATACATACTACACAATATCAAGAATATAAATATGCATTAATACATACATGCATGCACACTGACATAGATACACTTACAGTAGGCTATAAATACATCACACACAACATACACACAACATTCACTGCCAGAACCATTCCAAGTCTTGTTTGCACTTATGCCTATGAAGGTATGCTTGGAATGATAATTCAATTCAAAATGTTAATATGCACTGTATATAAGAAATTTTTTGAAATGACAAGCTATTGAGGTGTTTTATTAGTCAACTGAAAGATCAGCTGAAGGCATTAAAGAACCACAAGAGGGCGCTAGCATCCAGCTGCTGTGAGCTGCAGCCCTACAGTGCAGCAGTGCCGGCAGCTTTTGAGGAAGGGAAAGGAACACAGTGTATTCAGGAACTTGCCAGGCGTCTCTCAGCCAGGAAGTCAGGAAGTGCTTGCTAGGATGCTGGAGCAGCCGCCTAAAGACAAGTGGCCTCAATAGAATTAATCTATTACGTGTGTGTGCTGGTTATTAATGTGACTTATTAGAATTCTAGGTGGCTTGTTCAATGCTACACCTAAATGTATCTTGGACAGTCCTGCTGAATTATTCTTTTGCTTGGGATATTAGTTATATGATATGTAGTGTTGCATTAGTTCTCTCTGCCACTAGAGGCAGTATATATCAGGAAACGATTCATTATTGCAAAAGATGCCTTCCAAGTAAAAAGCAATATGTGTCACCACTAATGTCATGACTCTTTCCCCTTGTTTTGTCTCTATCTGAATGTCTTTTTGCTGCTGCTGTCTGTCTCTGTCTCCTGTGCTTATTCTGTCTGTCTTTTTCCATTTTACATGTTCTTTCTTCCTCTCTTCCTTTCCCTCTATTTCTCACTCTTTCTGCATCTATCCATTTCTCACACCCATCATCTCTGCTGCTGTCTTGCTTGCATGGACTTGCCACAGAAGGACAAAGTGGTTAGCAACCTCTTTTTCTACTCGTCTCATATCTAGTAGTCTAGTAGTCTTTTTTTATGATTTTAAGTTTGTTCTTTGTTAAAATAGAGCATCATCACCACCATCAGACTGAAACAGGATACCAGCTACACAGACTATGTCAGTGGTTAAACGTCAGCTGATGCGTCTTGATACGTGAACTCACTACGTTATTGCCTAAAGCGATGTGCTACGCCCCCGGAATCCGCTGTGTCAGGTGTCAATTCTGGAATGAGCTCATGTCTACTACAACCGCAAAGACACTCTAGACGATAGTGAACATTTCTAAAACCAAAAAAGAATGAATCAAAACAGAGATGAGACAATAGCAAATTCATAATCTGAGTAATGTACAGATATCCAGCCGCATTCGTGGTTTGTTTGTTTGTCTGTATGAATATGCAGATTAATGTGTAGGAGAACTTTACCTTTGGTCAATGGTTAATCAGTGACTAATCTGCAATTCAACCTCCATGAATAATTCAGAGGATGCATCACACACACAAACACATAGGACACATCTGTGAGATAAGGCAGGCGCTAGATTTTCTCATCCTCTCCAGATGTTCCAGATATCTTCAGTGCCTGCTGCCATGGGGGATTAAGTCCAAGTCCACTGGACCACAAGGGCAATGAGTTTGTTAATCAGGGACAGTGAAGGCACTTTTTACCTTTCATTTGACTGTCTACTGACTCATTAGTTGAGCCCCCCCCCCTCCCCTCACCACCACCATCCTCCGCTTGGCCTGATGTAAAGGCCGTCCCAGGATGCACCTGGAGGCGAGGGAGGGTTGGTTGCCGTGGCGATGGGGAGGACGGGGGCCAATGTGTCTGGTTGCGGTCTGAATGGCCCGTGGTGTCTGCTGGGAGCTTGGATTGGGTTGCCCCAGCAGTGCCGGGTGACCAGATTCTTTTTCAGCACTCAGCGGGTGACGTCATGGAGCACTCACACGCATCGGTCCCTCTCTCTCTCTCTCTCTCTCTCTCATCTGCCTAGGTCATCACGCATTCTCTCTCTCACTCATTCTCTCTCTCACGCACGCACACACACACACACACACACACACACACACACACACACACACACACACAGAGGTATATAGTTCTTGATCTTGATTATTGTGTTTCAGTACTTGAAACAACTATGCCAGATATTGAAAATGTAAGATCTAAAATGCAGATAAATATCAAACATTCAGTTTACCCACATGGTTGGGTAACAGCTGTCTTAATTCAGGTGCAATTTGGTGAAGACATGCTCCGAAATTACCTGTGCTATAAATAGATTTCCCCTCTCCGTAAGCCCTGTAGGGTACCAATTTTTTTTTTTGGCCTCGTCTGTGAAGGCTCTCGCTCTAGTCTCGTGTGCGTGTTTTTCTTTTTTTGCGCGTTGCTGCTGAACATTGTGGTGCCACTGGGGACGATCTGCATTCGTAATGAAGCGGATTCAGCCTTCGCTGCTTGATCCTAGCAGCATCCATAAATAATGTAGACATAACTAGAAACGGAATTCTGCTGAATGCATTCTGCCGTTCGCCCTACTTATTTTATGATATTTTTTCTTCTTTGGCAGCGAGTGCCGCATAAAAACGGACTTAGGATGTTCAGCCTTTCACCTTCAGAGTTGAGTGGAGTTCCTTATACATTTAGATTATTCACTGACGCATGAAGTCTGTTTTGATATGTAGTTGGGCGGGGGCAACATGGACCTTTCTATAAAAGCGAACGAAACAACGATATTGTCTTTTCTGGACTAGAACTGTTCGTGGCGCTGAAAGTGGATTTTCTTTGCGCACAATCGCCTCACTGTCCCTGCGCGGGCAGGATGACTGAGCCAACGATAATGGGTAGGAAATCTATCTTTCACTATGTTTATACAATATTTAGGGTAATAACAATGTCACAATTACAATTTAGCCTACATCATGCTACATCTGTCTCCTTATGCCTGTTCTCGGCAAGTTTCACCATCTCGTTCTTGCGAAACACTTTAGTTCAGGTGAGCTTTCTGTAGGTAATCAGGAAATAAATCCACTGCATAGCTCAGAATATCGTGATTTTGAGTGAATGTCTGTCTTTACATTATTTTCTTCTCTAACCTTTGTGACATATATTCAGTACATTTTTGATGTGATTTTTACCTTAGTGAAACAGCCTATTATTTATAATCTAAAACATTTGATCAACCATGCGTAGAGTAATTAAACCTCACGTGTAAATAAATCGAAGCAACCTGCTGTTATATGTTGGGAAAATGTCCATCGCGCGTTTTTGAAATTAAATATAGCCTGCATTCTCTAATTAAGACAACGGCGATGACAAGATTATGCATCGCAACGGTTAATGCGTTTCCGTATGGGGGCGCGCCGTTATCTCCGGCTCCCGGCTCTCTCCCCCGTGGCAGGCCCACTTTGAATTCAGGGAGGCTGAAGTGAAAGCTCAGCACTGAATGTAATAGCTGAAGGCTGCGTTCCGTCTGAGCAGAGCCATTTTTTCCAGAGCCATCAAAATAAAAAAGGACAAAACGTAAAGCTGCAAACTGAGACGTATGATCTCGAAATTTTGGACTAAACTTTTAAGTGGGGGAAGAGGATTGAATATTGAATAGAAAACCGGTGCACATGGAATCGCTGAAAAGGATCGAAATTGGTAAAGACTTTATTTTTAGCTTTATTTTTAGTATCATAGTGCTTGTGCTTTATTTCTGTTTCGAATAGAAACAGAAATCTGTGTGTATTTTGTGTGTATAGATGTTTGTGCTGGGAGAAAGAGAGAGCAATCTAATATATTAAGGATTCCTCCTCAATAAATCACTCTTTTGTAGAAAATAGAGGACTCTAAATAGGCCATGCGGTATGTACACATTTCTTGTCTGCTAAGATAGCAATAAAGAATTAATCACCACTAGTTTTTTGTAAAAAGCTCCCTCTCCCTTTCTCCCTCCACCTCTCCCCTCTTTCTCTTTTCTCTCTCTCTCTCTAGCTTTCTCTTTCCCTCTCTTCAGGCTGTCACTCATTCTTTCATACAATGGTGACTCAGCAACTCCTGCTCTCTCTCTCTCCTCTCTCTCTCTCTCTCTCTCTCTCTCTCTCCTCTCTGGCGCAAGGCCGTGGTTAGTGGCCTGTATTGATTTCGCTGTGCTCCTCACTCTCCTGTGTGCTGTTGAGGCTAGGGGCTCATTGCAGGAAAGTGCTTTAGTGCAGCCAGCTTCGTGGGACTCTGAATGCTCTCAGAAAAACACCCACTTACAGCACACAAACCCATGCAAAGACGTACAAACCCATCCACCCCTCTGCACACACACACACACACACACACACACAAATACAGAAGAGGCACATTCATGTACACACAGGAGCAACACTTTAACATGTGTAAACATACTTAAAGACACACCCATTGACCCCCCCCAACATACACACGATCATACAGATGCACACACACAACAGTAACTTTGCCTACAATTGCATAAAATAAAACAGCAAAACACACATGTGAGACCATTATAAGGCAATGATTCCTGCCACCTTCTAGTTCAGAAACTTAAGCTGAGCAGTTATCTGCTCTGGTGCATTCCTAATGTGAGAAACAGGAGAATGAGGAGTGAAGGGAAATGTTTCGTATTCCTGGCACAGCAACGCCAAAACCTGAGATGTTTCACCTAGTTTGTCTGTCTTGTTTTTTCCCTCGTTTGCAGGTGATGTGGGTATGCAACCTGTGCCGAAAACAACAAGAAATCCTCACAAAGTCCGGAGCCTGGTTCTACAGCGGCCAACAGCAAGGGGGTGCTGAGGGGCACCGGTTAGGACCTCAGGTCCGACTGGGTCCTGGAGGTTACAGTCCGGACTCGCTTAGGAACGGCTCATCCATCGACAGGTGCGTCGCTGTTACTTCCTGGCGCTGGTGCAGTGTGTTCATGTCTCTCTAAGTGACCTACTCTGCTGCTGGACGTAGATGACACCCATGCTCTTTTTGGGGGGATCAGGACCTCATATGGGCTGACTTGTGTCCTAAGTGACTGGCTGTACTGGGTTGGATGGGAATATGCCATGTGCTGTATGCCTTGGTCTCACCTGGCATGATGATATTTGGGTGATGGGTGGCAGTTTTTTTTTCTGAGATTTGAAGCGAAAACTAGCATCTAGCAGGCTTGGGGATTGGGACAACAACAGCAGCAGCAGCAGCAGTATCTCCTGGCCCACCACCACACTTCCACACCATCCTCCCCCACACACCCCACCTTCCCCTGTATCTTATTATTAATCATTAGGGCTGTTTTGTGTCTGGGCCACTAATGAGGTGAGGGCTGTTCTGATGTCCGCAGGCAAAGGCCCAGACCGGGACTCTGGCTTTGCAAGGCTTTGCAAAGTGTGTGTGTGTGTGTGTGTGTCAGAGTTCAAAAGCAGAGTGCTAAAAGTGATGGTGGTGATGATGGTGATGATGATGATGGTAATGACGACAATGATGATGATGATGATGATGATGATGATGATGATGAAGTGTGTGTATAGTGATGAGTAATGGGTGGGATGGGGGTTACATGAATGCTGTTGCTAGTGGTGCATAAACCAGTAGTCACTGTGGTGGTTTTACGCCAAGTCATGATGATATTGATATTGTTGATTATGATTGTGTTTATGATGACTGATGGTTGTTGGGAAGATTATGGTATTTTGGGGACTCTGGCACAGTCATGCGGATGTTGAAGATAGTGTAGGTGGTCATATCTGACAGATGGCTGGTGGAATATGGTGAATAGTGATTATGATAGTGATTTTAGTAATGATAATCATGACATTGGATTGCAGTGAAATTGAAGATGCTAATTAAAGTAGTACCCATGAATGACTGTCAATAAAAATAGATTTAAGTGCCACAAGACTTCATATTGATGATTATAATGATGAAGAATTCTGCTGAATGTATGCTCTGTGAAATTTGAGGTCATGATGATGATGGTGCTGATGGTGGTGTTGGCGCTGATGAAGATGATCCTATTCTTGTGTGATTCTAAATTAGATAGAAACTTTATCCAGACGTGTGGGCTGCTTATGATCTGTCTCACAGTTTATACAGTAGTGCTGTATAAAGGAGAGGTGAGAGGATTTGATAGTTATGGTTTCTAACTTTGTACAAAGCAAATGGGCTCTCTCAGGAGCCTGTAATCAGGGGGGCTATTAAGGCCGGATGAAGCAGACTGTTTTTGTGGTTGTTTATCGAGCATCACAATACCAGGAAAGGAAATGGTGGGATTGCCAAAGTGGTGGTGGGGAGTCATTTTATTATCTTTCATTTTTGCTGAATGTCAATGACACTAGAAATAGCACCCCTCTTTATGATCTGTGCTTGCCAAAGCACTGATGTGTATGAATTAGTCTGCTGTGTTTATTTTTAGGATAAAGTTAAAATACCATCAGTTCATTGAACTCTCGTTCCAGACTTTTCTTGCGGTGCATACTTAAGTAGGTAGCACAGAAAAAAAGAAAAAATAGCACTGTGTTTTTGGGTCTGTGGCAAGAGTTCAAACAAGACTACCAAATGCATAACCATTATCCTTTCGAGTGATGCCTCTTATTTGGGAGAGAGAAAAACTCTCTTTTTTGGATATTGATTTATTTATTGAAGGTAGACTCAGCCCCAAAGGCATTATGTTCTTCACGGAGAGACGCTCAGAAGATGAAAAATGTTCATGTGCGTCGGCAGATTGAAGAGGCTACCATTTAGTGCTGTCTTTTTTTCTGCCTGCTTTAATGGCATGGCTTTGTTTACTGGGCTCAGGGGTGATTTTTCCCTTTAAAAGGAAAAGATGGAAGGAAGGCAAAAAAGAGAGAAAAGGGAGAGATGCGGAGAGTGAGAGTGAGAGGGAGAAATGGAGTGGTGAGAGGAAGTGTCTGAGTGTTTGTGTGTGTGTGTGTGTGTGTGTGTGTGAGAGAGAGAGAGAGAGATGGAGAGGGAGAGAGAGACTAAGAGAGGTGAAGTGTGTGTGTGAGAGAGACCAACATGCACAAAAATACAAAGTGTGAGGCGGTGCAAAAAGGGTGGGAGGGGTAGAGAGAGAGAGAGAGAGAGAGAGAGACCCAGAAAATGAGAGAATAAGAGAGAAACAGACAGAGGAATTCACACACATGCACAGTGAGCATGAGAGAGGGACAGAGATAGAGACATGCATACAGACATACATCTACATGCAGACAGAGAGAGAGAGCGAGTTAGAAATTGAGAAAGTGAGAGATAGAGAGTTAGTGTAAGAGTGATAGAGAAAGAGCAGATAGAGAGAGAGATTGACATAGATACATGCAAAGTCCGTGCATAAGAGTGAAGGAGTCAGAGAGAGAGAGAGAGAGAGAGAGAGAGAGAGAGAGAGAGAGAGAGAGAGAGATGGACAGAGAGAGGGATAGGGGTGGGGAGAGCTGAGAGCTGAGCTTGCCACTTTAGCTGCAGCCCGTTGCTGCTGTAGCTTATTTGAACTTTCCTGATGGTGTCTTCCCTGAGGGCTCCCGTGGTTTTATAGTGCTCGTGGAAGAAAAGGAGTGAGAGAAGAAAAAACGAAACGGTAAAATGGGAGCGGGTAAAGCTTGTAGTCTACTGTACACCCTGCTGGGGTGATAGAGTAATACATTAATTTGAAAAATATGTATGCCAGTATGCATGAAATTATGTCTTATTGTGTTGTGAAGATTAAGGTAGGCTTATTGGAGACCTACAATTTTGCTGAATTCTAACCACAAGGTAGGTCTAAAGTGAATGATAAGCCATCTTAAGACAAATTATTATAATAACTAAGAACTTGTAGCTGGTGAAAATATTACCTGTTCTGAAAGTGCCTCCTAAACAAAGATATTCACTAAGGCAAACATAGTCATTAATACCTTGGAGAACCTGGAAGTGTCTTGAGATATTGTATAAGATTGAATAAGTAGAGTGGCAATACAAATTTATTCTTAAAGTCATAGCTGATATGATAACTCATTATGTTTAAGATTGAACAAATTGAGAAATAATGATGATGGTGGTGGAAGTTAATTAAAATAAAATTAGGAGCATACTTGGTCTGGAGGTGATATTGATAGCTATTTTGAATGACGCCTTATTACAACTGATATGTACCCATTTTTGTTTAATCTTTTGTTGAATTGTATCGTACTGTGCTTTTACCAAGTTGCTCAAAAAAGTTTTACGATGCGTAATGGAGCTGCTGGCTAGGCTATCGGTATGTTGCGCTTGCTGTGTGATAAATGATATACGCGGTCCTCACATATTGTATTTCACCCCCAAATCGTCCCAGTTCGGTCTCCTCCCACCCATTGTTTACTGGTCCTGCTTCGCAACACTGGTGTGTTGACAGTGTATGTAGGCCTTCTACTAATGCACATGCATGCAGGCAAAAGGGAATAGACCGCTCCACACATAGTTATTTTATGAAGAACATTTTATGCGTGACTAGAAGTGTGGTGAGTGTATCTATGCTGTGTTTTAGTACGTCTCTGACTGGCGGAGGAATAGGAGTTGTGCATGGAAGCAGTCTTCGGTGTAAGTGCCGAGGCGACCGGTAAATATGCGCCGCTACTTCTGCTCCTCTCTACCTCCCACGCCACGGGCAAACTGTCAGTCGGAAATTTGCTGGTCCTCCCGGGTCTCTTTCAAGTTTGGAGCATGAGGGAGACGTCTCCGACCAACCGTCGCTCCGTGAAGCACTTCCTCTGCCGAAATCGAAGAAAATATGGGACGTGATCGATGCATCAGCGCTGAATGTAGCCGGTGGATGTAGCGGTGTTCCGTAAGGGTGGTGGACTGTCGTTTCCTAAGAAAAGGACCATTACAGTGAGACGCACAGTGAGAGGGAGAGGGGCTTCGGGGAGAGCCAGAAAATGCAGTTCGAGACATTGCGACAGTTCTGTAGCTCTGTGTTATCTCATTTTAACGGAGCTTTCACACCCCCTCACAACATCCTGCAGCCCGAGCTGTTGGAGCAGGCGCTGAACATCGGGTGAGTGGCATCCGAAAAGGGACCTAGATGTAACTCTAGTCTTCCCTGCTAGCCATATGCCGTGACAGCTATCGTGCAACGGTGCGTTAAAAGTGTGGAGATCTGGATATGTGTTGCCTATCCTAAACATTTGACATCCTAACACTGCATATGCTGTTTAAGGCGTTTTAATTATAAGATCCTTATTACACCGAAAGAGGATGCATGACAAGGAGAGCTCCTTTACTGCATCCTAAAAGATAGTAAGCACGTCCCACCCGCATAGGTAGGAAACTAACCTCTTCCTCACCGTAACAGATTATGTAAGCAACCAACATTTTTGTGCTGGATCCTATGGTTAGCTACAGGGAAGATAAAAGGTGCATATATAGGAAATGCGTTTTCTCTTTAAGCTTTACTCCCTTTAGCCACTATTTCGAGACACAGTTGATGTATTTTTAAAGATCTTTACATCACCAGTACTGGGACATAGCCTACTTGGGCTATAGAAATGGTAAGGGTACCACCCTGGCCCTTGTTGTAGCTATGACTGTGACATCCATATGCTCACTGTCTTTCAGAACATCTTCTTTCACAACAACTTCTACTACATAATTTGTGTCAGTAATAGTCTGTAGTATGTTCATTTATGACTCCGATGTTTGACTGGTTTTAATATGGTAAAAAAACAATTGTGTGTGTGTGTGTGTGTGTGTGTGTGCGCGCGCGAGCATGCTGTATATAAGTGTGTTTGAGGAGGGAAAATATGTGTGAGAGTGTTTGTGTGTTTGAGGGAGAGTGAGAGAGATGGATTAGGAAGCGGGAGGGGTCGAACAGTGGCCAAACAGCAAAAGTACAGGAGCACATTTCTCTAATGCCTACACTCAGTCATTTGCCAACTCAACAGAATTTGGAGGCCAGACTGCAACCGAATCCAGACCTGGACCTGAATGCTCCCTAAAGCAATTATCCAGGTGCCTTGGTTGGGGAGGGAGTGTGCGAGTGTGTGTGTGTGTGTGTGTGTGTGTGTGTGTGTGTGTGTGTGTATGTGTCTGTGTGTGTGTGTGTGTGTGTGGGAAGGAGGGGTGTTCTTGATACAGTCTTGGTGCCTATTTAACTCTAACATATCTGCACTACAGTTCTATCTACAGTAACTGTGATATTCATGGAGATGTTTTAGCATTGTAGGATAATGGCCATGGCGTATGGTTAAAGAGGGAGGAACACTGGACCATCCACAAATCAATATGCCTCTGTCAAAACAGGAGATGGCACAGCATCGGAGCTGTCTAACGCCGTATGCTTTGGAGTGACAAATGAACTGTCTTGGGAGAGTTTGCTGTGTATTTGTGTGTGTGTGTGTGTGTGTGTGTGTGTGTATGTGTGCGTTTGAGTGTGTGTGCTTGTGTGTGTGTGTGTGTGTTTTGCCAGTTCTTCTCATGTATTTGTGCGCATGCATGTGTGTGTGTGTGTGTTTGTCACTTCTCGGCTGTCAGCACTTCAGTTTAGCGCGTCTTTCCCTCGGCTGGCCATGTAGAAACACTCCAGATGTTTCAGACCTACACAAATGCGTTTGCTGTGCGTCTTCCCCACCACCAAGCCCAAGCTTGCACCAACACAGCAGAAGCCTGGTGCTGGACTCTCCACCGCAGGCAGAAAAAAAAGCATAGTGGGGCCTGGTGTCTTTGCACAGTGCATACACACGGACTATGCATTTAATTTGATTTTGAGAGGAGGCAGAGCATCAGCAGCCACTGCTTATTCCCCCCTCAGAGAGTGAAAGCAGCAAAGCATGTCCCTTGACCTTCCCAGAAATTACTTTTTGTAGTTTGATAACTTGGGTCATTGAAGTGTAAATAATTCCAATTGGAATTTCTCTCCTCACTCAACCCTGCTTACCAGAGAGTATTTAAGGAACACTGTGAGATGCATATAGTATGCTTTCAAATAGTATACACTATATATACTATATACATATATTATATATATGTATAGTATGCTTGCATTATGTGGGGAGTGTGGACCCTTTGTAGAAGTGTGTGTTCTTTAATGCTATTGTGCCTTTGGGTGCCAGCAAACACCATTTAATCATTAAGGGTTCAGTTTTGCAAAACTATCAGCCTTTGTCCCAAAACCATTAAAAGTAAGGTTAATTCAATATAATGATAGAGTAATTACTAATTGCTTTACCCCAAATATTTGTATAGATTAAAAAGTTAGAAGTAAATTATCCCAAATCTGAAGAATCATCACAGTAATGTCATTGTAGGGTTGTGTTCCACTTCTTGGCTAATGGGTTTGACTGTTATTACTTGTATATTGATTGCTGTCAATGGAGGGTCAAGGATTTTAGTCCTGAAGTATGGATTACTTAAAGGAGAGTTCCATGTCTGTCAATTTGTGATAATAAAGTGGTACTTACAGTCAGTCGGTTTTATGGCAGTTTCTGAGAATTGCACCAGAATTAGGTTTACTGGAAGAGTGGCAGCACTTGCGGGAGTGGTGTGGCAGTTTAGAGAGAGAAAATACACGCAAGTCAAGTTTTTGTGGAGTATTGTAAACACACATTGCCCAGTTGGATGATACATTAAGATATTCCTTGATTTATGTGATAGTTTTGTGTTGTGGAATGGTCAGTTGAGCACAATACTATTGGACAATGATACCGTGCCACTTTAAATAACAGGCCTTACCGGCCACTTGATCGTCTGGTCTCTTGGCCTTCCAGTGTTTGTTCAGAGCTAACTGAGATGCCTTTGGCATGGGCTAGTTTACCGGAACCTGACTCTTTTGGCACGACAAAGCAGTATGCTGTCTTTCCTTTTCTTCAACTTGCTTAAGCATATTTTGGTGCTGTAAACTCTCTACCTCTCTATCTCTGAAACCTAGGACATCTTTCCACAGCATTTGTGGTCTTTCTCGCTGTTGTGAATTTTCTCCAGACCAGGTGTCGGGCTAATTTGTTGTTCACTCTGCCATTTTGCGATGTGAGCTCATTTTCATGTTACCCGGGCCGGGGGGGGGGGGGGAAAGCAGTAGAGAGAGAGAAAGAAAGAAATGACAAAGTGAGAGAGAGAGAGAGAGAGAGAGAGAGAGAGAGAGAGAGAGAGTGAGCATCCACGCAAAACTGGCATTCTCCAGACGACATTCAGCGGTGTCTCTCTCAGGAAAAGCTTTTTTTCCAGGCAAAGAGTTCTATTCAGCTGTGAACCAGATGTCTCTGATAACGTTTTCAGTTTTTCTCTCTCTCACTGCAAAGGTGAAGGACGGATGAATGCAGCTTGATAATGCGTACTTCTACATGCAGTGCTCCTGACAAAAAATAGATACATTTAAATCACACATTTCATAAAGTTGGTAGCATATTAATGCTGTGGTTTGGTCACTAAAAAATCTCCAAAACAGATTCTGTTTTGTTAGCACTGATATTGGTTGAAAACACCAGTACTATCAAACTAAGGTATAAAGTAGGGCAGACCTTCTTCAGAGGATTTTTGTGGCCAATATCCACGCTTGGGTGTGTATTATGTTGGTTGGTCCACTGCTCATGTTATCCTATTTGGCAGATATATGTTACTTAGAAAGGTTGCTAAACAATTCCCTGAATGATTTAATATGTATTGCAATTTGTTTTTTAATGATTAGACAATAAATCACCTGTCCTCCATCGCCAATTCAAGAGAGAACACTGATCACTTTCCGCCAGCTGTGTATGCATTGGTTTGATAACTTTGCTGAGGTTTTGGGTTAATCTGCAATAATTTGTAGAAGTAAAAAATCTGTTAAAGCCTAACAGAATTGATCAGCTATTCACCTCAAGTACGAGGCTAATATTGTGATGCCGTTATGGATGCCTTTTTGAAAGTCTTGGCATCACTCCCTATTTCCTGCCCTTTTTCATGGCTGACACCTGATGGATGGAGATGTCCCAATTAATTACCTTCCAGAATCTTCCATCCTTCACTCACACTGATTTACATTCTACGTCCTTGATTTTTCTTTTTTTGGGGGGGGGGGGGGTTGGGGGGCTGCCTTTTCTTTAGTGTTTATTCCACTCCAAAAGGCTCTTGCTTGAAAACAACCAGCCTCATGCCAAGTCCTTTTAATGAAAATCCAAAGCAAATCGATGCAAAGTCTGACGGACTGCTCTGCTCTTCTCTTGGTCTGGCCTGAGATGTAAATGGTGGTGCTTATGCTTAACTTGAAGCAGTCTGTTCTGTGCCCTCCTACAGCCAGAGAGAGAAAGGAATAGACAGTGCTCTCAATCTGAGAAGAAAACAATACATGTAGAACAATAAGGGTGTTCAGTTGGGTAGTCTTTTTTTTTACATATTTGCATATTTGCAAAGGTTTGCTATTTGCTGAAGTTCTAATCTTGGTATTTTCAAATCTTCAAATGTTAAAATTGATTTGATTTCATCTGACAAATAGCATGGAATCTTAGCCCATTTCTCTGATGAAGATGATAATGATGACGGTGATGATGATGATGATGATGATGATGGTAATGGTGATTGGTGATTGGTGATGGTGATGGTGATGGTGATGATGATGAGACCATTGTGGTCTAATTGCAGAGTTACAGCTCTAAAACATGCTCTGGAACCAAGGACACCTAAATGGTCTGAACTACGTGTGTCAAATGATCAATTATCTCAGACCCCTCCCCAGAATTCCCCTTTACTGATGCACCATTGCACTGGTTTAATGGCTGACCAGCTGCCCCTCCTGGTTGTGGGTCACAGCCTCCAGGTCAGCAGTGGAGTTTGCCATTAGTCAGTGATAATCGGGCCCTGGGGACCTCTAACGGCCACCACATGCACAAGCTAATGGTGTGCTTATTATCAGCCTGAGTGTATGGGATTTAGATCAGTGCAGTGACTTCATTGAGTTTCATTTGACATCTATGCAATAGACAGTGGTTTGACTGGTAGGTAGGCTAGGTAGGCTACTGTTATATTCAATTATGTGGGTATTTGCTTTCAATATAGGTCATATATTTTATTTTTGAACAGTCCGAACAGCTCACTGCTAAACTGTTTTGAGCAATGGACATTCTTTAATAAGTATATTCACTAATGCACTCACTGACGTTTCAGTGTAAGGAAAGAGGCATTTTCTTCTTTCACTGTCCTGCTGTATTTTTTCCTCTCTCTCTCTCTCTCTCTCTCTCTCTCTCTCTCTCTCTCTCTCTCTCTCTCTCTCTCTCTCTCTCTCTCTCTCTCTTTCTCCGGTTTTGAGTCATGCCCCACAGAGGTGCAGTGCTGTGTGCGTCAGTGGAACTCCACCAGCCCCTCTGCAGATTCTTATTATCCCAGAGTGTGTCAGTATCAAAGGCGCAGCATGAAAAGCCCCAGTATCACCCAGCGGTGCTCGCAGATGCTGAAGCACACAGTCCACAGAAGGAGAGGGAGACGGCTAGGGGAGAGAGAGGGGATGGGGTGGAGCAGGGGGTGACGGGTGGAGGAAGGCGGGGTTGGGGGGGTCGGGGGAGTTTGGGGGGGGGGCGAGGATTCGTGAGTCAGAGCAACCCCCGAGAGTTTCATTTCATCTTACCGCTGCCGAGCTCCCACTGTTCTGATTGGCTGTCACCACTCCCCCTCAGTTCTGCTTCCAGTGTGCCTTGACAGAGCTCTACCTTTGATAAAGGGTGAAGAAAGTCACTTCAGAAGATTTTGGAGAGAGGGAGAAAGAGAATGAGGGGGAAAGAGAGGAGATAGAGAGAGAGAAAGGGCGAGTCTGAAAAAAAAAGAGAGAGATTTTGTTTAGAAGATATTCATATTCCATTCTTCTACAGTACATGAACATCTTGCTTAAACATGTGTTTGTCAACTGTATGCTTTTCTTATTGTCATTTTGTTGCATTAATTATTGATGCAAGACGGTTGTGTGTGATTCGTAACAATTGATTTCCTGCGCAGCCCTTTCATTTGGCGTCTGACTGAGGAATAAAAGATGCCAATCACCACAATCGCCAGACTACAAAGGCCCATAATGATAAGTGCTCGAGTTGTTGCTCACATCTAACACTGGGGATGTTATCGTGTTTGTCCAGGGTTAGTCACAGCTCCTCTGACTCTCTTCTTCTAGAGAATGAAAGACAGACTGTGATTTGGATGTGGCAGAGCTGAAGCACAGTGTGTGTGTGTGTGTGTGTGGGTGTGTGTGTGGGTGTGTGTGTGTGTGTGGGTGTGTGTGTGTGTGTGTGGGTGTGGGTGTGGGTGTGTGTGTGTGTGTGTGTGGGTGTGTGTGTGTGTGTGTGTGTGTGGGTGTGTGTGTGTGTGTGTGTGTGTGTGTGTGTGTCTGTGTGTGTGAGTATTTGTTGTTGTCATATGGAAGCTTGTGAGCATCAAGATAAATATAGTATGTGCACGTCCTGTGATCAGAGGGCCTGTTTACAGTATGTGCCACAGCGGCAGGCAGCCATCCAGTTGGGGCTCTCGCGGTCCCAATCCCTCTTTAGTGGGAGTCTTGGACCCATGCCAGCAGAGCAGGGCAAAGCTCAAGTGGTCTGTCATGAGCGGATCCGATTTACCCTCTATTCTTAATGTCTTGGATCTGCCTCTAAAGCCTTAAAAAGGCTGGTGAGACAACTGGGTATGTTGGATGCTTGTTGATGTTAAGTAGTTCTTCTGAAGAGAAATGATAAACCTTGAAACCTTGAATATGATGATATGATGATGTGCTAAGCAACACCTTATTTGGTCTTCTGTTTGAAAATGTTTGTTCCATAGAGTTCTATGTGATAAATTCTTATTTGGATTTTGCTCACTTAAGTGTGTCACCATGTTTTTGTCTGTAAGGAAAATGGATGAAATGTTGAATATATATGTAATCTAAACTTTCCGAGCACCTTGAGTTGAAGTTGTTTTGTCCTAGCCATGTTGGGTATTGTTATGTTTATTTGTCAAAAAGGCAGCGTCAGCCCCCCTCTCACCCATCGCATCGCGAGTGATGGAGAAGTCGACACAACACAGATATCAGACTCAAACAGGCTTCACCCAGCCCACTCAGACAGGGCTGTGACCTACTTAGCAACTTTGTACGCATTTGTTCAGTCTTTTTGCCTTATTTAAATGCAAGGAGGTCAGATGTGTTTTCGACACGACCCCACACACATCCACACACCCACACTCACACACACCCACACACACACACACACACACACACACACACACACACACACACACGCACACATACACACACACGCTCCCCCAACTCTGTCTGAGTGGGGTGGGGCTGCTGCTTGGTTGAGCTGTGTCTGTGTGGGGGCTTCTGGGTGATGTTCTCAGGGTGTGTCAGTGCCCAGGCTTCTGGAATGATCTGTGGCCTACGCCAGCGAGGGCAGGCAATGCCGGACAGAGGCTTAGTTGGTGCCAGCTGTCCCGAGACTGAACCCTTGTGCTGACGGATGCCATGTCTGTGGCTGAAGAGGTGTTTACATGACTGTGTGTGTGTGTGTGTGTGTGTGTGTGTGTGTGTGTGTGTGTGTGTGTGTGCGCGCGCTCATGTATGTATACTAAAATGCATATGTGAGTATCCACTAAACATACACCAACAAGGTGAAAATAAATAGGCCTACAGTGTAAGCTTTATGGTTTCGTTTTATTTTACATTGTTACTGATTATGACATCACACATGGTTTTCTTCCCATGTTAAACAACATAAATGTTAAACAAAAAATGAGCATTTTTAGCTGTCTCTTGTGATTGATGCAAGCAATTTGCCTTCTGGCACTTCTTTGCCTGTAGGTGGCGCTGTCCTCTCATGCATGGCAGGAGCCCTACCCCTCTTCTTTCCCCTCCTAATCTGCTCAGCCTGTCAACCATCTTCCTCTTAGCCACTCCTTTGCTGCTGATGCAGTTGCCGTTTGAAGGAGATCAGACAGGGTTACCCTCGCATGACTGATGTGGCTTGTAGATACCCCCCTTCCCTGTTGCCAACCCCCCTGACATACCACTCTCCCACCCTCAAATGCTTACCAATGCTTACCAATGCCTTATCAAGTTATCACACACATTAAAGTCTTACTCTGTTGACCTTCCAGAAAATCTAATGTCTAGCTGGTAAATTCTGCAATGGGGTATTTATGTAGAGGGAGTAGCATATGTGTGGGGAGATGGGGTGTCTGAAGGCAGGCTTGCAGCTGTTAAGTATTCAGATGAAAGGCCATGAGTGTCTCCTAGCGCAAATGCTAGCGTTACATGTGAAAAGGGCAGTTCCCAGGGCCTACATTTGGTAGGCAATAACTGCCAGGCAGTCAGTAATCAGCTAAGTACCATAATCCTCCTTGCAGGGTAAAGTCTTGCTTGACCTCCAGCTATATACAGCCTGTGTTAAAAGCATTAAATGGTAACACGCTCCACTCCCAGCAGCCCTTGCTCTCACTCGGCTGTTCGGCAATTCTCGGGCGTTTTCACGAGGAAGGGAGGGGGTGAGCTGCTGCATCTGTGTGTGTGTGTGTGTCCTGACGGCTTTGGTGTAGCACAAGTTCAGGTGAGGAAGGGCGGGGTGTGGATGGGGAGGATGAGGGAACCCACAGCATTAGATAAGGCTGTGGCTAAGCTAGGCTAAGTTAGCCTCAGCTAAGCTAGTTATGGTTGCCAAGTGCTGACTGGGCTGCAATGTGCATGCGGAGCGCTGTGATAGAGGTGTCCTCATTCCCACCACCCCTCCCCTCCCTTCTGGGAACAGACCCCTGGCGAACGTAGCCGTGGTTTTCACCGGTGCCGAGAGACCGCGCACGGGTGGATTTGGCTTGGATGCATTCGTCTGTCCAAGGGGGTCGCATAAGACCAGATGTGCTGCTACTAACTGACAGGTACTGTCCTGCTTCTTGCAAGCAATAATAGAATGCTCTGCAGGAGAAAGAAGCATGTTTACACCACACCTTTAATGTCTGTGGCTTATCATAAAGTTATATCAACTTTCAGCTGGGCATGCAATTGCACCCTTGCTGAACCCTTCCAGAGGTGCAGTTTTTTATTTTCTAATGTTATTATAGACCAAATGAGATATATAATGTTGCATGTCATTTGTTGTCATATTACATGTGATGGTGGTACATGTTGGGATCTGGGCATCACATTTCCCAGTTTGCCCTTTTTCTTTTTTTCCCAAGTGTGATTTGATTGCAATCAAGATTGTATAGGAGAGACATTGCCTTAAATTGCCCTTATGCCCTTATGCCTCCCCAAACTCATATTGGCCTAACTTGAGATAATTAGTCCCCCCTCCAATCCCACAACATACCCAGAGGAGATCTCTTTGTTGTCATTACAGCCTCAAAGAACCCAAACACAACACTGGATTTCTGCCTTACTGTACGTACGCCCCTGTACCCTTTACATGCAAAGCGGTTTCCATTCTTGAAAGATAATGAAAAACACTTTCAGTTCAAATGTTAAATTTTACCTCTATTATCCCAAAATGTCTCACTTACGTGTTCAAAGAGTAGTGCGTCCATGGAGCGCTAAGAACACCAGTGGCAGGTAAACATGCCACAATATTGGATTTGCATGCAGTACGCGTGAATGATTACAGGACGTGCCGACATTCTCATGGAGGGATTAAATGGTATCCAGTATTATAGGACTGGCAGCCCCTTGATAATCTGAATCACTTTAATTGATCGGACACAATACAATGGGGGGGATAACACCAGCAGGTCATGTAAGCTCATTGCCAATATTTACAGAATAACTTGAGAGGTGATAAGGATTATGGGCTAATGCCAGAGTGTTGAATTGCGGAGGGAAATGGAATATGATTGAATCCGGCTTTGTTCGCACAGCAGCAGCGGAAGGAGTTTTTCAATGTAATACTGGGACAGTTATTACATAAGAGTTTTTCTTGCCAGATTTGTTTGTACGGCCCTTTCTTCAGTGCAGGATAGAATGCAATTTTTTTGAAAGGTGTGACAGTTTTAAGAGCTGCATGTGCGATATTAATAATACACCATAATACATCAAATATACAGGTCCTTGGGGCTTCCACATTTAAATATACCTCTTCACACCTGAAACTGTGAACCCAGACAGTTTTACAGGTCAGGGTTAATTGTTTAAGAAAAATGATGCCAGTTGACGTAAACATTGCAAGTATGGCAAAAAACGTGGTGAACAGATTACAACCCTTCATTCTGTTTGGGTCCAAAACGTGGTGGAGAGATTACGAGCCTTCAGCTCGTTTGGGTCGGTGGAAGTGGCTCTCTTATGGCCCTCTGAGCAGCAGCTGTTCTCAAAAGGCTTAGGGGCCTTCCCTCTGGTGGACGCTCCGTTCCCAGTGGCCAGTGCATGCTGTGTGGCCTGGGGCCAGGGTTCACACCAGTTCCTGGGCTAATATTGTGATAGTGCTGGCATGGTGTCACACCACGCGGAATAATCCATCAGAAGGGCGACCGTGAGGCTGTGTTTATCTCCCCTCCGTGGTGGTGCTCATGACACAACAGCAAGACGAGATGAGGACATGAAGTGAGCTCGGTGTCAGTAGTAGGTGGGGAAGGGACACCTTCCATGCAGACTAGAGAAAATGAGACATTAATGGCAGACTAATAGCAGTCTATGAAATATGACATTGTGAATATTTTTACGAATGAGCATTTGTTGCCACTTTATAATATGTAATCTTTTAACAGTTGTATGGTGCAGCAGACTCAGTAGCTCTACTATAGTAAGGCTTGAGTGGTCAGTGCTGCACTAGTTTAGTGTGGTCCCAGTACCATTCAGATGTGTGTTGACAGTAGCTGGGAAATGGGATGCTCCCTTCCCAGAGTACCAGCCATAGACTGTACCATCTTGATTTGAATGTGAGATCAGTGAATGGTAACGGCTGAGCATGCCCTCTCTTTACAATCTCTCTCTTCCTCTCTCACGCACTTGCTCACTTGCTACATCCTCTCTTCTCTCTCTCTCTCACTCTCACTTGCTCACTTGCTACATCATCTCTCTTCTCTCTCTCTCTCTTCTCTCTCTCTCTCACTCTCACTTGCTCACTTGCTACATCATCTCTTCTCTCTCTCTCTCTCTCTCTCTCTCTCTCTCTCTTGAAACCTTGAGGGCAGGAGAGTAGCAACATCTGTTTCAAACTGATTGAGACTGGCCCGCAAGATATGACACAGTAAACGAGAGCAAGGCAGAGAGAGAGAGAGAGACACACACACACACATTTAGAGTGGGAGAGAGAGAGAGAGAGAGAGAGAGAGAGACGGAGAAAGGGAGGGATGGAGAAAAAGGGGGAAGGGTGGGATGTGGCCAGCTCCCTGTGACAGTGCTGTTCTCTGCGGCGGTGCGGCTGGCTCTCCCTCTCCCTCCGCAGAGTGCGTGCAAACGCGATGTGACACGCCCGGTCATGGTAAATCACTCTGGCAGACTGGGCGCTCTGGCCCAGAGACCCAGGGTCAACCGTCCAGGAAAAGCTCGACAGCCCCCGGGGAGTAGTGGCCTCTGCACCAAGTGGCTCTCTGTCCAGCACGGCCTCTGTGTTGCCACAGTGCCTGCTCTCAGCCCTGCACCGAGAGCTGCCACCTCTGACACCACCAGTGTCTGACAGACATCAGCCAGAGGCTAGTGTGTATGTTTGTGTGTATATGTGGGTGTGCCTGAGTGTGTGTGTGTGTGTGTATCAGAGGTAGAGAGAGAGAGAGAGAGAGAGAGAGAGAGATAGAGAGAGAGAAAGAGAGAGATAGAGAGAGAGAGAAAGAAAGAATGTGCATATGTATTTTTGTTTGTAAATGTGTGTTTGTGTGTGTGTGTGAGAGAGAGAGAGTGTGGAGAGAGAACGAATGTGTATGTATATATACGTATTTGTCGAGTGTGTGTAGGGCCGTGTGACTCCTCTCTGGCACTTGGTGTCAGTTCTGGACGGGCTCAGAGGGCAGATGGCAACAGAGCAAGAATGAGATCTCATGGCATAAAGCTCAAGGTGCCGTGAACGCCAGACACTGTCAGGGGCAGCTCTCGATGCTCTATCTCCGGCTCAAGATGTCACCCACCAACAGCGTGGTTATAGAAGGCTCTGTCGTCAGAGCCAAAAATGGCATTTTAATTCCTGTAATATAAAGATAGCAATGGCGACATTACAGCTAAGGTGTTAGTTCAATGAATTACATTAGCACGTTCCAATGTTACCATTTTAGCACATTTGGCACACAACCTTATATATTAGCATGCAGCCAAGTACATTGGCTCAGTATGGAGAAGACGTTTTTGAACGATTTGTCTCTGGATTTATCGATCTGCATTGTCCATTTGCCGTTTAAGATATTCAGTTTTTTCAAATATGTCTTGCAAGTCACTTTGGGCAAAAAAGCATCTGCCAAATACTGTACTATAACCACAATAACCAAAATCATAAGTATAACAATGTACAGAATACATTGTCTTACACTGTATGTTTTCTTTGCCCTTGTGGTCCTTCTGTCCTGCTCCTCAGGAAACGAAGCCCCTCTGCATCCAGGGACCCCAACCAGGCGTACAACCAAAGGGAGGGGGGCGAGCACCCGCAGTATGCCCCGGTGGACGGCGGCATGCCCCGATCTCCGTCCGACTACGGGCGGGACCCGCGCCGCAACCCGCGGGGCTCCAGGATGCATGACGGCACCGGGGGCTACCGCGACAGCCGTGGCCGATGGCACTCACAGGTACAGGCTGGTGCCAGTTGGCTCGGCCTTCATACCACGTACCTTAGCACACCTTTTATTTTGCACAATTAATTGGTGTAGTGTGTAACAATTAACTTACCTGTACCGGAATCCTAATCCCAATTCTAACCTTATAATCGAAGTACATAGTATCAGTGTGCTGTTGCTGTTGATAACATACAATACCCTGCATACTGTACATCTGTGTACATCTGTACCATATTCTAATAACAAATGGCACAGTAATATACTGTAATATAATATATTATACAGTAATATAAAGAGGAAACCGTGGGCCTACTGGTTAGGGCTTCGGGTTTATAACCGAAGGGTTGCTGGTTCGATCCCCGACCAATAGGAAAAATGTGGGCGGGGGAAGTGGTTGAGCACTGCTCTCCCATGCCCACATCCACGGCTGAAGTGCCCTTGAGCAAGGCACCTACCCCCTCACTGCTCCCCGAGCGCCGCTGTAGCAGGCAGCTAACTGCGTCGGGATTAGTGTGTGCTTCACCTCACTCTGCGTTCACTGTGTGCTGAGTGTATTTCACTAATTCACAGATTGGGATAAATGCAGTGACCAAATTTCCCTCACGGGATCAAAAGAATAGAATATATATTCTGTACTTATATACTTATACTTATATAAGGGGTGGTTGTTTGTCTTTGACAAAAGAAAAAAAATATTACAACTGTAGTCTCTTTACAAAGACTTATTGTGCATTACACATAAATAAAAACAGTGTGCAGCCCGTTTTGCCATTGTTTGATTTCTGTTTAATTGTGTTGTTTTGATATTTATTGATTTATTTCCTGTTTACGTCTTGTTTACTAGGACTATCCTCTGGATGCCGAATTAGACGAGTACGAGCTGCAGCGGCGGCGTGAGGAGGAGTACCAGGCCCGTTACCGCAGCGACCCAAACCTTGCACGCTACCCCGTAAAGCCACAGCCCTACGAGGAACAGATGCGCATGCACGCCGAGGTGTCGCGGGCGCGCCATGAGCGTCGCCACAGCGACGTCTCGCTCGCCTACACTGAGCTGGACGAGCCCGGCTTCGGCCGCCAGTCCCGTGCCCCATTGGCCGGAGGACCGGGCGCACGCTCCTACTCAGTGGACCGCACATCGCCGGGCCTACGGACGTCCAACCACAGCCCCCCCACGCCGCACCGGAGCCCCGTGCTGGGCGGTGAGGGAGGGGTTGGCGGCCGGCGGGGTCTCGGCGACCCACTCCGGAAACCCATGCCGCAACCGCACCACCTGGACCCCAGCTCGGCCATGCGACGGACAAGCCGCGACGGCAAGGCGGCCGACGGCATGCTGCGCAACGACTCGCTCAGCTCGGACCAGTCGGAGTCGGTGGTGCGGCCGTCGCCACCTCGGGCGCACCGCAGCAAGCACATGGGCAAGATGAGGCAGACGGGCAGCTTCAGCAGCTCTGAGGAGGAGCTGGCCACCACGCCCGAGTACACCAGCTGCGAGGACGTGGAGCTAGAAAGTGAGTTGATCTGGCAGAGAGCAGGTAGGCCTGCGGTTACCTTTGCTCACAAGCTGTACCGGTACTCACAAGCTGTACCAGTACTCACAAGCTGTACCAGTACTCTGGTGGGATGTTTAAACATTTCTTCATATCATTGTGTCTTAATTATGTAGCAAGTAAATCTAGTGAATTCTATTGTTGGATAAGTTTAGTAGTTTTTACAGTGCTAAGTATATTCAGTAAATAAATCTGGCTATATTATGCTGTGTAGAAGCTGTTAGCTTTTGTGTCTGTGCACAGACCAGAGTATGCTAAACATTATGGAAGTGAAGGAGGTAGAAGTAAGTATGCAGATAAGATAAGATTTATCACAACAAAAATGTTTGTTGCTTATGGGGTTTAATGCTGGTGATGTGATGACCTCCTTGTCCTTTTGGAGAAATTATAATGTTAAAGATAAAGGCTCTTTTGTGTGAATAGTTGCTGCAGCTAATTGATATGAGTGTCTTGTATGGTATGCTGATTGTTTACAGGAATAGCTGTCTCCTAAACCTGTGACCTTCTGTGAATATGTTGAGTTGGGTGAAAAACTGAAGCCTACTTACTATCATTTTCAAATATCACAGTCTCTGCCTCCCCCTCTGAGTGTAGTGTCACACATGTCTCTCTCTTTCTGTTTATTTCTTATTTTGTGTGAATGCTATTGATTTATATTCTTAAATTCATGTGATTTGATTGACTTTTTGTGGAGAACACTCAAAGGTTCCCTTCTGTTTCTCGCTTTAACAATTTTAGAGGATTGGATTTTGGTGCATTTAAAGTTCATGTTTGGTGATTTGGTAATTCTTTGTGTGGCCCTGCTATTAATTGATCAAGATTGAGGAAAATTGATTGATCAATTGAGAAAGTCTGATCAGAGATTGCAGTATTGGTAGTACCCATCTCCACTGTCTCTGCCCCAGCCAACCCCACCCCTTAGCCACTCCTGGTTTCCTGAGAGTGATTCCTTCATTGCCCGGAACTTTCTATTCCACACGGCTTGCCCAGCTGCATGCTCCAGTGTGTCGGATCAGCTCGGTAAATGTGTTTTTGCGGGTGGCCTGAGGCAACGTGGGTATGTGAAGCACTTTACCAGAGTGGAAAGACTCTCCGACAGCACAGAACAGCAGAGCAGCGCAACCAACCCACCCACCATGGGAACCGTGTCAGGAAACACACGACTTGTGAGACACACTGCGGCTTGACACGGGGAGTGTCAGACACAGGCTGTACAGTACTGACTATGGAGTGTTAAGTAGCTTTGCATGTGTTAAATATACAAGGGAGGTTCTTCTCAAATGTCGATTAAATATTGTGTTGTGTTAAGACCAGGCACTAGATTTGGACATTGGCCTTTTTAGTCTAGTTAAGGTTTTTTCAAAGCCTAAAACACTATGTAGATACAGTATTTGTATGTATTCAATTTGAATTAATGTAGGCCTAGTCAGTTGCCCTTTATTTAAGTCAATAGATAATCAGGCAACCAAATATGGGCATGTTACCCAAGAGCTGATGAAAAGGATTTTATTCAAATTAAGCCATTCAATCATTTGTTTATTTTTGTTTGTTTGCTGTGGCCCATCAGTGACATACTGCTGAGCTGGTACGTGTGGAGTAGTAGTATTATTAACCTTGTTTGTCTCCAGGCTCCATCCTCTTTATCCCCCTCTGCTTACTGTGCCAGAGAGAGTGATAGAGGAAGAGAAAGAGAGAGAGAGATGAGTTAAAAATCGCTTTCCCCTCATGACTGCAGATCAAAGATAATCCACCTATATAGACTTGTGTACACCGCTGGTGCTGAGGCTCAATCACATACCAGCAATTCACTGCAACCAGCCCGCCAGCCACCCAGCCAGCCAGCCAGTGAGGCAGCTTGGCGAGCCAGCAAGGACACTCCCTGTGGTCAAGTGGACTTAATTATGCAATGGTGAGCAGGCTGCAAGTCACAGATGAGTGGACCCAGCCGTGCTGAGGTGCTGGTTTGCACTCGGCTGTAATGTTGTGGACTGTGGACTAACCAGGTGGGTCAGAAACAGAGCCTCAAGAATTCCATGATCAGAATAAACGATGTGATGTTGCAGGGTGGATAAGAAGTTAGGGTATAAATAGTGTCTTGATGTGATGTGGATCATTTGAATTCAAAGAGCTGTGATGGATAACAGTGGAAACGCTTGGTTGCCTAAGGGACCAGCTGTTTTAAATATTTCACCTATTGTGTTTGTCATTTCTGGATCAGTTTAGAGTGCTGTTCACTCTGCATATCGTAAACCCACGGTTACACTTGAGATCTTTCTTACACTTTATTTTTTCATTTGATATTTTGTCTCCTTCCTTGCTAACTCTCCCTTTAACACTCTTGTCTACTCCCTCTCTCTGACTCTGTTTTCTCTCTCCCCCTCTTCCTCTCTCTTTCTCTCTTGCACCCTCTCTCTCTTCCCCACTCCTCCAGTTTAATGCATCCTCAATCAGTGTGTTCGGCTGATCTGGTTATTAACTGTTGTACCCTGCATAAGTCTCTAGCGGGCTCTCGTGGGCCTGTCAGCCTTATTCAGATGCTGCTGCCCCTGCCACTGCTGCTGGGTGGGCCACCACTGAGCTCTCGCCTCACGGTCACCCTTGTCTGACCCGGCACAGCCTCTAATCAGCCGGCACTTTGCTGTTGTTGACCTGTAGGGCGGAAACAAACAAAAAATATATCTATCAAACGGCTGTTTGTTGGTGCATCTCTGCTGCAGCGTCTGTTGTCTAGCATATTTATAGAATAAATTACGCTAGTTAATTACCCTTACACGCTGATATTTTAAATTGTGTCATAGCCCTGACATGATGTTAAATATGTATTTTATGGAATAATTATACTTTTGAACATAGTGTTGTCTTAATTGGAATAGTAAGTTGTTATTGGCATAGCTGGAGGGTCTATTGATGTCTGGTGAAAGGTGAGAAATAGAGGAAGATGACAGAATTAGTTTTAACATTGACATCCTCTTGTATCTACAGTATGGTAGCAGTTGTAGGCCCGTATGTGTTTGTTTTGACTGACCCTAAGATTCTCGGTCGTGAAGCGGATAAATTACAGCATGGCAGGCGTGGCTTGGTGTGTCCTCTGGCAAACTCTGATGCTTTTAACGAGAGCCACTCATACTGTCCAGCGCAATCCTCTCCCTCCCGAATACAACGCAGCTTGCAGCCTGGCCCTGCACGAAGGATGTGTGGTGAACCCGATTCCTTCTTTTTGACTACTACCGACGTTTTATCAGCATTTAATATGAAAAAACGTCAGGTGGTACTTTTCCAGTGTGCCTTTAGGGCTTGTGCCCTGAATAAGCTAGGGAGAGAAACACAGAGAAAAAGAGCCAGAGGGAGATGATAGAGAGAGAGAGCACCATTCAAGTTTTTATTTTTTATTTATTTATTTATTTTTGGTGACTTTGGGGACACCAGCGATGTGGGATTGGTCCAATTGGCCTGTTCACTGACAACCTTCCACTTGGCCCTATCTGACTGGTGACAAGGACTGCCTATCCCGTCCTCCCTCCCTCCCTCCATCTTCTGTGTTGTCAGAGCCTTAATTAGCTCAATTTGATAAGCCTCTTTACTCCTGTGGGTACAGGAGCTGCCTCCTCGCGAGGTCTCTCAAGAGCTGAAGAAGAAGAAGGAGGAGAGTGTTCTATCTTCCCCTCTCTCTCTCTCTCTCTGTCTTTGTTTTTTTTTCTCTGTGAAGACACTTTTTTTTCCTCCTTCCGTCTGCCACTGAGGGAGCACTGCGTGGCTCCACCACCCGTCTGTCTGCCGGGAGGTGCCAAGGAGAGAAGAGAATGGCACTAGGGGGAGGAAGCATGCGTCATGACCACTTCCTGGCCCAGCAGCTTTAAGCTCACAGGACGCGGGACAGAGGCGGGGTTCAGTGGAATGTAGGACGAAGGCTGACCCAAGGAGACTCACTTTCTCTCTTTCTCGTTGTCTCTTGGATTTCTCTTTCTCACTTTCTCTCATTTCTGTGCGTGCTCTCTCTTTCTTGTTCTCTCTTCATATACACATACACGGACACATGCATGCTTTCTTTTATTTTTCTTTTATATATTACTGTGTTGTCATTTTGACATAGTCTTGCTGATCAATGGATACAAATAATATATTAACTCTGTAAGAAATGGCTATTTTGACATATCATTTTGAAAATCATTTTTGAAATTGAATTGATATTTCTGTAATCAGTTTAATAACCTTTGTTTCTTTTTTTAGAATTATGAAAATATGATAGTAGATTTACTCTGATTATATCATATCACTATCCACACACATAGACACACACACACACACACACACACACACACACACACACACATATACACACACACTCTTTTTCACCCGCAGACACACTCTCAAGCACACACACACCTTAATTTCCTGTCTCACCTCTAAACAAGTGCACTCTCTCCCGTGCGCTCATGATGTCGGCAGACAGGAAACCAAGAGCAGTGATGTGATCTCTGACAAGCTTATCTCCCCCCGGAATCTCATTGGGAGAGGGCCAGTCTGTCACGGCTTACTGGACGCGATAGGTTTAAAGTCTCACAGCTCCCTCCTCTTGGGCGACTAGAGAACAGGTCTGTAATAAACTAATTGAAGCGGCTGAAGAAGCCTTGGGAAGTCTGCACTCTCTGTGACCAGGGGGAGAAGAAAAATATGGTGCTTCTCCGTCCACTTTCGATGCCCTGACTCCATGGATTTAAATTTGGCTTCTTTTCTGCACTTGGATTATACAATCCTGGATTACGCTCCGTGCTCAAAGAAGTGCTGCTTGTTTCGCCGCTCTGCGCGAATCTGTTCTCTCGTCGCTCTGTTTGCTTTTTCTCCTGGTCCCCTGCGAGGTTGCAACTCACCTCAGTGATCTAATCTGACCTAATCTGGAGTAGTAACGTTTTTTTGGGAATAAACTTTCATCTTCCTCACCACATCATCTTTCACTAACCAAACCGCCACCCACCCCCCCTACCCCCACCCCCCGGCGCCCATCCCCCCTCCTTCTCCAAGACGAGTGGCATGAGTGGACCTTGCTTGCTTGGGTCGCTGGAGGTTTGTCTCGGGGCGAGGGAGAGGAGCAGTGCTGCCCAGGCTGGAGGAGCTCACTGGGAGTCAGCCGTCAACCCTGGGCGTCTCAGGGGAACAGCCGGTGGTGATGTGTGGATCATGTAGGGCAGAGTGTTTGAGCAGGCTTACAAGCATAAAGGTAAGCTCATTATTCCAAGGCATGAACTCCCTCGTCTTGGCTAGGGCAAAGAGCGAGCGCCGGTTTTGCATAGAGACAGATAAAGGGGTGGTTTTGGTGGAGACTGGGTTTTGTCTTGCTGAGTTTGTTGCCCCACCTTGTTGAGGGCTTGGCCTCGTCCAATGAGTTGTTGGGTGTGGAAGTTGTACGTTTTGGCATGCATCTTGTCTGTGTGTGTGTATGTGTGTGTGTACGTTAGCCAGAGATGTTGTTTTTGTCCTCCTGGCTGCTTGGCTCATGCAAATCAGCTTTGCGGAAGTGTAGCTAACTCGCCAGGGCTTGGAATGGGGTGGTGCTGCAAAGACGGATTATCAACAATATATTTGGACCACACGGGGCGGATCCTCTTTCTTCAAGAAGCCGCATGCTGGCTGGACCTAGCTTTTTAGCAAACCCCCCTCGGCCTCCCCACCACATCATAACTCACCAATGTCTGGAAAGCATATAATTAAAGCTAGAGACTAATGCTCAAAAATCATTAGTCGCCCCGGCTTCATTACACAGGGGCTGTTAAGTATTAGAACCATAGACTGTATAAATATTAGAACACAACTACGGTTCTCTTTAGTCAGTTGTTGCAAATGTGTGCAGTACACTAGTCCCTTTACCACTCTTGTTTTCTTTTGAATATTGACATTTTCATTGTTTTGTGAGAGGATTGTGAGGCATAGGGTCAGCCAGGTTAATATGTATGTATTGTACAGTATGCATCTGTTGTCAGTCTTGCATATTTGTGCATAGCACATGTCTTTCCTTATTGTACATGTAAACTGCTCCATAGATACAATAGGTGTCGTAAGGGAAGTTCAAATGAGGTAGTGAGCAAAGGATTGCCTTAGTAAGGTCAGCTGTTGTCAACAGACTTTCTTTGCAGGCTGGTCACCACAGTCCGTTCAGGCACACATGTCTTACAGAAAAGTCAGCAGCGTTTCTCTGTTATTGGTGTTTTGATGTTTCAGATGTTGTTGATAGTGTCTGGAGGTCAGCTGTTTGATCATGACTGGTGATATTAAAGAGGAGGTGAAAGGAGGCCAGTTTCATGCATTCTCAGTGTCTGGTCTGTATCAGTGATGTGCAGGTCCACTCACAAGTGACCCGACGTCACTCAGTGCTTTATTTCAACCCTATACTGACATAATTGACATGATACCCCATCCACAGTTTGCTCTCCAAAATGTGTGGGCACATTAGTACTTATTATTGCATTAATTTGTGCCTTTTGGGATAGGCACATCTATTTTTAATGAAGATCACAATGCTCTGTCATACATTAGATAAGCCCACCTGGAGTATACTCAGCATCCTTTGGTCAAAGAAATACGGCACAAAGAGTAAACATTCTTGTGAATCTGACTACTTATCATCAAGTACTGTGTTAAAGGAATTATCCGGAGTAAAATGCACTTTAGATCAATTTACGGATGATTGGGAGTACATACGTTGAGTTGACATCCAAATCATGTCATTCGGATGTGTTTTGAGAAAGTTCGATGTTACCGTTTTTAGTCAAAACTCGTTAGCCTGGAAGTGACGCGGGCATGTCATTTTGCCATTACAAAACGCTATTTTTATACCTCTTCTACAGTTCCTAACAACATTACACTTACGTGGTAGTGAGTAGAGGGTCCCTAAAGCCAAACCCGAGGTCTTTATGTGGTCGGATAGAGAGTCCAGAATGAATTTCATCAAGCCAGTACCTTTCCGGAAATGTTGCCATCTTTGCTGCCATTTTTGCTGCCATCTTCAGGGGAAAGTCCGTAGGAGTCGATTGCCAAGTGTGGAGTAACACGCTCTGGAAATTCACAATTTTGTCACCGTTTAAAAAAAAAAAAAAAACATAGTCCAGTATTTCTTTCGAAATTGAAATTAAGTTGTATGGACTGGACTATGTTTAAAAAAAAATAAATTAAAAAAAACGGCGACGAAATTGTGAATTTCCAGAGCGTGTTACTCCACACTCAGCAATCAACTTCTACGGACTTTCCCCTGAAGAGGACAGCAAAGATGGCAACATTTCCGGAAAGGTACTGGCTTGATGAAATTCATTCTGGACTCTCTATAAATAGCGTTTTGTAGCGTCGAAATGACATGCCCGCGTCACTTCCAGGCTAACGAGTTTTGACTAAAAACGGTAACATCGAACTTTCTCAAAACACATCCGAATGACATGATTTGGATGTCAACTCAACGTATGTACTCCCAATCATCCGTAAATTGATCTAAAGTGCATTTTACTCCGCATAATTCCTTTAACACTTATTTATTTACCGTGTCCATGTCCACTTACACACAGTGGTCTAAGCTTATCCTGCAATTGAATTAGTTATTCTGACTTATGACTACACTAATCTGCCAAAATGTAATTTTAACGGACCCACCTGCAAATAAATCAAATATTATTGGAAATATATATATTTGACTCTGCACATGACGCAGGTGTCTGCAGGTGACCACAGATGTCCAGAGCACCTGCTCATTTCAGTTTGGCCCGCGCATCACTGGTCTGTATGTTTGGATCATCACATGTTGTTGGGTTTAGCTCAATGAAGTGTCAACCTTCAAGTAATTAGGCAATAGGTAGAAGTCATGGAAGGCCATGGTGCTGTGCTAAGGAGTAGTGACAGGAGTGAACCAAGCCAGCATGCTGGAAGAAAGAACTTCTGCACCAGTTTCTTCTTGTCGTCAAGCTAGAGAGTGTACAGACAATATAGACATAGGCTGCCGTGGAAAAGTCTTTGTATTTTCGTCTGTGCATTTTGCACAGCTCAGGGTGCACCATGAGGAAACGACAGCACAATAATAGTGCTAATGGATTGTAGTGCTTACACTATACAGTGTAATAAATCTAAGGGTAAGCAGAGATGTAACGCTGTTATATATCAGGACAAAAATATCATAGCCTGTGTTCTTTGTTGTAATTTATTTAGTTGAGGTACAAATTCCTCCAAATCGTTATATTTAGTCATGTACAGATCAATGAATGTATATGTCATAGTGTATCAGTGGTGTTGGTGGTGGTGATACAGTAGCTCAAGGTAGACATTAGAGTGTAACAGATGGGTATTAGTCAAGATCAGTGTGCAATGCATCCAGTAATAAAGTATTTGTGTCTTTGTAAATACTCATCAAGAGGTGTCAGTAAGGTGTGTAGAAAGGTCAGCCAAATATCACTACAGAAGTATTGCATCAGAATGCTAGAAAATGTTTGCCTTTATAGGCATTTTATAAGCAAACGATTTAGCCTATGCAAATATGTGAAAGTGTCAGAAACTCAAAACAAGCTTCCCAATTTGAACCATCATGTAACCATGCTTTTAGTACTGTATCTTCAGCATTCCTGTTACTAGCAAATATTTAAGGTTCAGCCACCTGGAGCCCCAGAGAGACAGGAATGGTGTAGCTGAGATTAGCTTTCTCCAGACAGTGGCTAGCATTAGGAGACGCAGCCTACCTCAGCACATGCAGGCCCTCTTCAGCCAGACTTAATCAGCCGCCTCTCAATTAAGCCAAGTGAGGCTAATTCAGGAACATGTCTTCCTCTTCTCTAGCCTGACGAGCCAGAGCCACATTAAAATGTAGGGTCTGGGCACTCACCGTTCGCAGTGCTCAGTCTGAGGGGCGGAATAATCGGTTGTCTTTCAAATTCTCTCTGCACGCAATAGGACAGCGCTATGAGTCCCATGCGTTTCCCTCCAGTGGAGCTAGTTGGCTAGTTCAAACTTTTGCCAACTTAATAAAAGCTTAACTCGTGTCACACTGTTCGCCAACAGCAACATTATCTTATTTGTTTTCAAGTAGCAGGGAATTCAAGCCAAACCGTTGCAACTCTGCCATTAATCATTATGTTAAGCCCGCCTAACGACTCTATACATGATTTGATTGGCCTGAGAGAAGTTTAATTTTTCGAGCTCACAAGCCAACGGAGAGTTGCTAGACTAGCCCTGGCAGCAAATTTAATTTGCTGCTGCTAGGGTGCGTCTAAATTTCTAGGCTACCTCTTCTCCATAGCTCTTATGACTTAGAACACACAGACACATACACTCACACTCACACTCACACACACACACACATATACTGTACACAAATACAGCTAAGAGCAAAATTTGACAGATGATTATGTCAAGCGGTACTATTGATAAGAAACTGCGCCGGCAGGTTACAATATATGTGAGATTTGCTCCGAAGCTGGATTACAGAACTGCCTGATTTAATTTGAGGTTGATAAAGTGCCTGTTTGTTTTCAGAACTTATTCTTATTGTGTGTTGTCAAAAGTGTGTGTGTGTGTGGCTGTGTAGGGGAGGAAGCAGGGGTGAGGCATAGAGAAAAGATCATCTTCTGCTGGTACATAAAATGTCCAATGTCTGTATTGTCATAATTTATGGCTGTGTGTGTGTGTGCGCATACATGATTAAGCTACGTTCTTGTCCTTATTTGTCCTGTGCTGTCTCTCTTTTTCTCTTATGTGTGTGTGTGTGTGTGTATGTGTGTGTTTGTGTGTACTGCTTATGTGTGCTTGTGTATGTGTGTGTGTGTGTGTGTGTGTGTGTGTGTGTGTGTGTGTGTGTGTGTGTGTGTGTGTGTGCACGTTGCAACAAGGAGATATGGATGGCCACTGGTGGGACCATGCGTCGTGGCATAGCGACGCACCCCCTATGTCTATGGTGAGACTCTTCACCATCAGCTAATTTCCTTCCATTTGACTCACCTGTGCATGTTTTCTTTTTTTTTCTTTGTTTTGTTTCGTTCTTTCTCTCTCTCTTTGTTTTTTTGCTTTGTTTGTTTGTTCATCCCACCCCCATAGGCCACAGTCAAAGGGGAAAAAGACATACAAATGAACACGAGACGTTTTTTTTGGACACAACGTACGGCCTGTGTGAGAGGCAAGCGAACATGGTGCGCTTCGGCGAGCGCTCCCTCGAAGAGGACGCAGAGTGGTGCGAGCCCCAAGTCAAAGATTCAGGCGTCGACACGTGCAGTAGCACGACGCTAAACGAGGAGCATAGCCATAACGAGAAGGTACCACGGCTTATCTTGTTTATCTCCGAGTATGCAACTCTGCCCCGTGCCTCTCCTGTCTTTTTTTTTTTTGCTCTTCTTCAACGACCTCTCTCACTAAGACTGCTCCACTTGACATTTTTTTTCGCAGCTGGCTTCCAAGCAAGCTCAGTCCCCCTCTATCTTCTGCACAACCCAGCCTCCACTCTAGAGCATCACTTTCTACACTGTCTGGATGTAGTAGACCTTCCTTCTTGCTTTCTTGCTTGCTCCTCCCTTTTGCTTCATCTGCAGAAACGATCACTTTTCAAATAGGCTAAACCTTCAAAACTCTTCTAGTGTTCGGCAGTGCTCGCTCACTCACTCTTTGCTGCATGATGGCTACTAGACTCTCTGCTTAATTGGTCACCTGACCTATAAGGGTGGGGGTTGGGGGGATAGGGTGGCTTTTGACACAACAGGCTTTGCGCACTGCCATGTGAACCCTCTCACTGTCCTTTCCCCCTTTGCTCTGGAGATTTCCAACCTCTCGCACAACGTCTTGCGTTGAAAGCCTTCGACTCGGGGGTTTTAGTGTAGTGTGGAAGTCGAACTTTTCACAAGCAGGTTTTTTTTTTTTTTTTTTTTTCTTTTTCCCCTTTCACTGTCGTGGTTCTTCGTTTCACCTCTCTCAAGCCTCTGTCCACCTCTTTCTTTTCAGTTTTTTTCTTTCTTTCACTATCGCACACCCTGTTCTTCTCCTAGCGTAGCATCCTCTCTTGTCTTCTCTTATCGAGTGCACTTGTGTGTTTTCTCTATGCAGATGAGTTCACGCTCATGTCCTGTGTGTAGTGCTGGGGTCACTGTGCTGATTATCTCTCTGCATGGATCTTTCACACATTTCTCACATTGTCCCACAACAGTGATCATGCAAACATTGTAAACATGCACCCAACTGCAGCAGACTAACTCCTCCAGCTAATCTACTGGTACTTGCCGTACAGTGTTTCAATATTTGCAAATGGACAACTGTTGGCTCTCAAGCTATTTTATTGTGAAATGCATCAAATCTGTAAATGACAAGTCACTGATTATTCAGGCTGACCAGTCATAATCAAAAATAATGGATAGACAAATGTTGTCCATCTACTGTTTGCCACTGAAAATTCAGTTATTCCGCCCCTGGAATGTGAGAACACCAACAATTTGGGCACATTATTAAAATTACCTAAAATTTGATTGGTTCCATATATGTAAACAGAGGCCTGCTTTATATGTCACAAGATTCAGCTCTGTTTGTTTAGTCCGAAACTTTTTTATCCCATCCTGCAGAACTGAAGGAGTGGTGTATTAAAAGCTTTGTGTAATCACTGTTGCAGTGAAACCACCTGCTCTGCCTCCCTCCCTCTTTCTTTCTCTCTCTCTCTCTCTCTCTCTCTCTCTCTCTCCACTACCCCTCCCCCTCCCCCTCTGCTCTCCTCCACTATGTGTACTTGTACATTCTGGGATGTGTGTGCCACAGACTTGTTATGAAACAAGAAGTGTGTTGTCACTCTGACCTCATAGCACCCGGTGACATGGCAACCGTCCAAAGATGGCGAGCGCCTAATAGGGCGGATTTTGCTAAACAAGCGGATGAAAGATGGCACCGTGCCCAGAGACACAGGGGCACTTCTGGGCCTGAAGGTAAGAGACACCATGGCACAACACCATGATATGACTTCAACCATGATCATGGGAAAAGATGGCTGCCTATACAATGTGAAATGAACATGATGTTCATTAATATGTCTATTAATTGGTCAGTGATGATGTGCTTTAGTTGCATGCTGTGGGTACGCGATCTGTGCTGCCTGCACGATCCGACATGCGCATGCGCAAAATGTTCCCGCATAATCCTGTTTTACGACGATTCACGACACTGCATGATCTGTTCCACACTTGCGCACCTTTGCTGGATTGGATTGGCAACCACGTAAACATCTCGTAATGCATAGCGTAGGCCTAAGCTACATTTAAAAACATTACAACATCCCCACACGTCACAAAATAACAATGCCTCCAAGGCGTTGTACACGGACGTTGATATGTGGTTTTGGATCAGTGACAATAAGTACTTCATTGAAATATCTTTATAAAACAAACCCGCCCTGAACTGCATAATGAATTGTAGGCTGCATAAAATGTAGCCTACAAAAATATGCCACCAGTTGTGCCACCTGGCCGTCAAGTGTTTCAACGCATGCACAATAAAAATAGTGTAGACAAACTGTCACGTTTTCTACTACATAATTATGCGCATGCGCTTTTCGGATCGTGCAGGCAGCACAGATCACGTACCAACACATAAAAGTATAACCTATGTAGCAACACAGATACTTTTTAAAATGGTTTAGATGAAAGGAAATGTTAATGTTGTCATGTTGGACTTTAATAGTTGGTGCTATGTAGATGAGTATTTAGTTGGATGTGCAAATTGTTTAGGTTGTCAGAGGTCACGGGGTAAAGCTCACTGAGGATAAATGAGTGCGTGTGTGGAGTCATAGGCCTAATTACTGTAACTGTTGTATGCGTAGCTACTGTGGAGCTTAGCTAGTATTAGTGTTAGCACTTCCAGCTTTGCTTCCACATTCAACTTTGACCCCGTTTGAGTGGACCAGAGAATATGAGAACCTCACACACACAAAAAAAGATGGGATCTCAGACTGTTGATGTGTCATATATGAAAACCACTAGGCCTATATCCCCCTGATGAGGAAACAGCACCAGCAACCCTTGTTATTGAAGGATCATACTCTGTACATTCATCTTGTCATCCACCATAGCAGGATATATACAGTAATGGATAAAGGTGCTATTATAGCCTGTTATAGCCAGGTAGCATGCAGCTCTGTAAATGTTTGTGGCCTTGCAAGGCAATGTGTGAATATTATCTGCATTTTTCTGCCGTCATTTGTTTTCACCATTTCAGATTGCTTAAGACTTCTTCTTGGAAGGTTTCTTGAATGTTTTGTGAACATGTATATTTTGTAGTGCCATGGCCAGGTCTATGTGTAAAAATGTAAATGTAAATCAGGTTTGTAGGCCAAATATACTTGCGTATACAAGGAATTTGGTCTCTGCATTTATCCCATTTGTGAATTAGTGAACACACAGAGCACACAGTGAACACACAGTGAGGTGAAGCGCACACTAACCCGGAGCAGGGAGCTGCCTTGCTACAGAGGCGCTCGGGGAGCAGTGAGGGGTTAGGTGCCTTGCTCAAGGGCACTTCAGCCGTTCCCACTGGTCGGGGATGTGGAAGGACTATTGCACAGCTCAGTAATGTAGAAACACGAGTAACAGCTACATAGTAATATTAGTCACAATAATGTATCATATTTCACTGTGCTTATGGTCAGTCAAATTGATATCAGTTGAGACATTTTTATGCCATTTGAGATGAAGTCAGTGAAGTCATGAATGAATACAAGTGTCACACCATTCCCTAGAAACGATGTGAAAGCTGTGGATGCTGTGAAGAATCTGATCAGAAGTTGCTTTGACATTCACCGAAATTCACTCCACTTCCTTTTTGACAGGTGGTTGGAGGGAAGATGACAGAATCTGGTAGACTTTGTGCTTTCATCACTAAGGTGAAGAAAGGGAGTCTAGCAGATACTGTTGGACACCTCCGACCAGGTACACCTACCTTTCATATCCACAGTAGCTCAGTATGCTGTGTTCTTTGAAAAGTTTTTATTTTGCTTTATTTAGTTTTTAATAAAATTAATTTCCAAAACTTCAACTGTTGATAGTTAAAGCTAAATATTTGTAGGTTGTGTTATATGTTTCTTTAGTATTTCATATTTTTTAAGCATATCTGTGTAATGTAACTGCTGGAAACCAAGGAATATCTTGGGTAGTTTGGGTAGTTTTGTTTTTGGACGGGGGGAGCTTAATCTCACTTTTCCCCCTCTGTCCACTCTTTTAGGTGATCAGGTTCTGGAGTGGAATGGACGGGTCTTGCAAGGCGCCACATTCAAGGAAGTTTACAATATCATTCTCGAATCCAAGCCAGAGCCCCAGGTGGAGCTGGTTGTCTCGCGGCCCATCGGGTAAGCCTCCTCGCCAGCCCGCTAACAAACGACCTCCCCCTCCTCCACGGGGGGTTTGCAGCCTGCCCTGTGGCCTGCATTCAGTCCTCAAAGGAACTTTGGGCTTCACATTAGAGAAGAGAGGTGAAATATGACCAAACCTTGAAGCTGAATGGCCCATTGAGATGGATGTGTAGTAGTGTGGTCATATACTGTAAGGAAAGATTTCTTTTTTTATGTGTCCTTTTTTTCCCCCTGCTGGCTGAAGCTATACATATACCATCCCAGCAGGGGATAAAACCTGCAGTAGCAGCTTAAATAGTTGCTGAGCACCGTATAAAACAGCCCTGTCTTGATATTACCTATCTGTCTTGATGTTACCACCTGTGAAGTAATACACGTGAACCCTCCATTTTGTAGTTGACCCATGGGACTCTAGACTATAAAAGTGTTGAGCAGCAAAGACACTAGTTTTTGGACACATTGACATTTTTGAAACCGTATGTCCTGTTGGACAATATTGAAGACAATATGTCCTGATAAGATGTTAAGATAGCACATGTAGAGGGACAATTTGTGACTGAGTGACTGTTTCTGTTTTTATAGGGATGTTTCTAGAATACCAGAGAGCACACATGGACAACTTGAATCAAGTGAGTGACTCAGAATTTCTGTTTATTCTCACTACTGGATGTAGTTGCTGTTGTTTGGCAGTACTCTGGACTCCCAGAAATTAGGTCATACAAGTAGTCAATGTTCAGGCAACCAGACAGCTGAATTCTTGTAGTATCTGCAGTGATGCTACTTTGGCCACTTGAAAAACATATAAGCGTTTAAAATAGAACTGAGATGGAGACATGTGCAAACTTCACTGGGATTTGTGTGTGATTGTGTGTGTGTGTGTGTGCATGTGTGTACATGTGTGTGCATGTGTGTGTGTGTATGTATGTGTGTGTTCATGTGTGTGTGTGTGTGTTTGTGTGTGTGTGTGTGTGTGTGTGATCCACCAGGTTCCAGTTCTTTTGAATCCCAAAAGATGGGCCCTGCCATCTCTGTCACCTCCCCCATGAGCCCTGGGATGCTCAGGGACGCCCCTCAGTACCTATCAGGACAGCTCTCAGTAAGTAGCCATGGCAACCGCCGACGGCGCTGATTGGGATGATTGTTTATGGGGTTCTATTGCTAAAAAGTGGAATTTGTATTGTTGTATTGTTTTTTTCTAATTTACTCTCATGTTGTTTTATAAAGTCAGCTATGTGGTCAGGAATTCTGTGTGTCATTTGTGTGATCTAGTGGATGCAATGGAGAGGTTTGCTTATTCAGTAACACAGATTTTTCTAAACTGTTGTTTACATGTTTCTCCACTCTCTATAGTTCAACTTGAATCACCTCTGAATCGCATCAGTTGGTTGAATGAGCTGAAGGCTAGCGTGTTAGCATACTTTAGTTAAAGCGCGCTCTGTGATGGCAAGAAAGGGAAGTCTAGCTCATTGTTTATCCCTCCTGGCTCTTGGCTTAACAAAAAAATGCACCCGACTCGGTCGGCCTCACCGCCTGTGTAGTGACACGGAGGCCTTAGACTGAATCCCCGAATGGAAAATGTATACTTAGTTTTCAAGCTCGTTACAAGATTGGCGCGAAGCTGCTGCTGGAGGAGACGTGTGACACACCGGGGAGATAAGGCCTTGGATTCTCTCCACTCGGCAAGGCTGCCTAAATTGGAGTTGGGCCCAATTTGTCACAGGGTGATATATCATGTTACCTTGTGTGTCGGTGTAATTAATTGCTTTAGGTAAAATTCACGCCTAGGGAAGCCAAACTACTGTATTGGTCGTCTTAGCTGTTGTGCCTCTCTGTGTGTGTTTGTGTGTGTGAGTACAGTTATTCTGTTCAGTGAGAGGGTATTTAGTCAACAAAATATTGAACATAAATTATAAAATTACACAGTTGTCAGTAATGTTTTTAAATTCAGTCTGTATATTTTTACATGAGAGAGGATGAGGAAAAATGCAGTGTCAAATTAAGCCACGCATGCTGTTTGGTCAGTGAATGGAACGTCGCTTGGAAATGTTTTTTCCCCTTTTGTCTGAAGACAATTCTAATTAAAATAAATTAAATTTATCCTGCAAAGAGACAGGAGAGGATAAAGTCTAGTCTTGGCAGATGTCTTTGGAGCTCTGCTGCCATTGGCTCTTGGAGGGGCCATGAGTGTGTGTGTGTGTGTGTGTGTGTGTGTCTATGTGTGTGTGTGCGTGTGTGTGTGTGTGTGTGTGTGTCTGAGGGGAGCTTTGATGATTTCACTCGATTTTTTCCTTTCTTGTAGATTTTCTTTTTGTTCCTTTTGGAATGAGGGAGATTTAATCTAAAATGCTGAAGTCTGCAGTCGTGTGTCTGCACCCGGATCAAAAGTGCGCATGTGTGTGCTGTGACGCACGCACGCATACACACACACACACACACACACACACACACACACACACACACACACACACACACATAGAGGGCTCACACACTGTTCAAAGAGGGGAATAAGACAGTTATAAGTAGGCCAACCTAGCCTATAGGGATACACAGAGACAACCTGCTTTAAATATTGCATTGCTTCACAGTAGCAGAGCAAACAGCAGACACAGGAAGAGACACTGATATACGACACTTTCACCATGACATTGGTTATACTAACAACACCAGATGCAGTGTTTTTACCGCATTTACATGCATATCAGCAGTCCTATTTGAAGCAATTTAAACAAGAAAATGAGTGAAATATCATGACATTGTATTCTAAGGGAAATTATAAAGGAATTCTCTGTTCTTGATTCTTTATTCCTGACATGGAATAAATTGATATGTAAGTAAGGAGAAAAGAAGGGATTAAAAGGGCATGAAGAGATGGAATCTCCTCTCGGTTAAGTGCTGTTTTTGGTTTGTTGTGTCACTGTGAGTTTTGGGGGTTTTGGTTTTTGGTTTATTGCATATTTTTTGTTTTCTTTGTTAATTTTGCTTACCCAGAGTCCATGCCTTAGTAGAAGAACCACGCCTTTTGTCCCTAGGGTCCAGGTAACAATCTGCCTGACAGACCTCTGTCCACTCTCCCTCTTTCTTTCTCTCTCTCTCTCTCTTTCCCTCTGTCTGTCTTTCTCTACCTCTCACACTCATTATTTTCCTCTGAACTATTTGGAAAATGCATAGTAGGAAAATGGCTCCATTTCAGTCTGACTCCCTGGCGTTATTTTTGAACTTCTTTTTTTCCCCCTCTCATTTTGTCAGACTGATTCTTATGCCCCCACTATCAATAGTATGATTTCCAACGGCCATTGCTGGCATTCCATTTGCCATTTGTTTTGTATTTCCAACGCGTTTGATGCCATCTCGCTGCGGCCTGACTTGCAGACTGCATGACTAACTGACCTGAATGGGAGTGTTTAAAGAGACAATCTGCTTGTGACACTGCTGTAAACTCTCAGTGCCATTCTTCCTTTTGTCTTTTTTCTTTTTTCAAAAGATGCTCATTCAATGCTCTGTCTCTTTAAATGTTATTTTTACACTCATCTGGGACACGAGAATTTGAATCTTCACCAGGTGATATGGACAGAGTGAAGTAAAAAAAAAAGCTACAGATTCATGTGACTGGTGATTCATCTTTTTGGGCTTTTGATGATTAATTAATGGAGGGAAATAAAACAAATAGGTAACCAAGTAAAAACAAAGGTCCTTGTTTCCCTGGAAAGATGTAAAAACTTTAATGTCCCAATTTAAAACACAAACAAACAAACAAACAAACAAACAAAAAAACGTAAATTGCATTTTCCAACAAAGGGCAGCATATCGATCATAGTGAATGCAACAAATTGTACCAATGGTGGAGTGTGTGGGCAGTTAATCAACAGGTATTAGATATTCCTCTGGAAAGATTGACTAAGAACAGCTTCTCAGTAAATCAAAGTGTATTGCATTCACTGAAAAAGTGTTTCCAAGTAATGGTGTCTTTTAGCATTTTCCTAAGTATACTGTACCTTTGTGAAGAACACCCTGTGAAACACCTTGAAAAGTAAATGTATAGCATAAGCTATAGGCTTAGGCTCTGGGAACCACAACCAAGAGAAATAAACACTTTGGGGGGAAAAGAAACTCCACCAAAAACATTTTTGAAATAGTATGGTACAATTTGTTTGGATTTAGTTCTTAGCCCATGACCGATGGGAAGTGATCTGCATTGTTCTAGTTTGCAATGAATGCCTTCTTTTGCATTGCTGCATGTGTCTCCTGTTGCCCTCAGACTAATGCTGTAGAAAAGCAGTTGGGTTAGCCTCCCTAGCCTAGTGATCTTCTGCCAAGGTTGGGCAAGAGCTTGCAAGTCCTCATTACAGTAGTATGTTTGGTGTCTGGACCACCTCAACTGCCCCGGCTTCTCAGTGGCGTCTCAGTGGCGCCCCATTGGCTTCAAGCTTTTGCCCATCCTTCCTGTTTGATTAGATCTACTAGATGTGACACTGACTGTGGTAGTCCAGTGGATCAAGCATGACAGAGATGTGCTCAAGTGGTTTTTGGGCCACGCAAATGATGAAGCCTATCCAGCTGCAACTTTTTAGACTTTCAAAGCTTTATTATTTCCTTATGATTTCCTTTTCATTTCATATGTTTTTATTTGCTGCTGTGAACATTGAAATGTAATGCTCCTTTTGAAGATTTTTTCACTTTGCTCTCAGTGGTTTTGTTTAAACCATTTCTCTACCAAACCATTTCACCCTTTCCAAACAGTATGCTTTTCTTTTAGTCATTATCTTTTCTTTTCCCATTTTGGACTGTTAGGCTTTGAAAGTGTACCATCTCTGTTTGGGTCGATCAGGAATTACATAGGGGCTCCTAGTTTGGTTGGTCTCTGCGAGTGTCATCTCCTATGCTCCTGTTATGGGGCAGAGGAGCCAGAGATGGCCTGGTGAGACCCACAGACTGACCAGGCTAAGCCTGTAGACTGCTAGACACCTGGTAGATTGCCCTAAAATGTCTTTGGCTAAATTAGTCAGTGCTGTGTATTGTTAAGAAAGTATTGCACCACCTTATAGAGTAGCTTCAATAGAATATTAAAGTTAATATTGTAGTTGTTGCATTTTGAGTCATGTTGTAGTTTAGTAGTCTATTGTGATTACATTTTTGGTCTAATTGTAGGAATTTAGCTATTTTAGGAGGACCAGTCTAAAGATAAATAGAGCAATTAAATCTAAACAGTATTTATTATTGATAGAAATGCAAATGAGCTTTGAAGATCTTTCTGTAGCATGCCAGTGGCAAGTGCCAGAGTTTAAGACTGGGACTCGTGCTATGCAGTGGAGCTTAGCTACCTGCTACTACCTGCTGCACTCCAACCTTCAGATCCTTACCACTCTGGTCTGCTTTCAGGTGAAACTCTGGTACGACAAGGTGGGCCACCAGCTCATCGTCACCATCCTAGGGGCAAAAGACCTGCCTTCAAGGGAAGACGGGCGACCCAGGAATCCCTATGTGAAAATCTACTTCCTCCCCGACAGAAGGTAATTACCATGAGCAAGTCTTGAACATCAAAGTTGACACTCATGGCCTGATTCATGGAAGAAAAGATGACAGTGACTTGTGTGGGTGATAATGCACTTAGATGCCCAATAATACAAAACAAAGTAGATTGTGAGAAAGTTCTGACATTTTCAATATCTAATTGCACCTAATGCCTTCTTGTCTTAAATCCAACTGAATATGGTGAAGGAGTACCCGGATTAGTGTGCTTAAAGTCAAGTACAGATCATCATATTACTGTACAGTTATAATCTAAAATACGTCTTTTTTTTACTTCTTCTTTTAATCGACCTCAGTGACAAGAGCAAGAGGAGGACGAAAACAGTGAAGAAGTCGCTGGAGCCCAAGTGGAGCCAGACGTTCATGTACTCGCCCGTGCACCGGCGGGAGTTCCGCGAGCGCATGCTGGAGATCACGCTGTGGGACCAGGCGCGGGTCCGGGAGGAGGAGAGCGAATTCCTGGGGGAGGCACGACATGTTCCGTTCAGACTCAGAGAGATGCTTTCTTGGATATATGGATTAAGCCTAGTCCTATAAAAAAATATTCTTTTTTTCAGTAAAAATCTTCATTAATTAAAGTTAATAAGTTACATTAATATAGTGCCTTTCTTAAATTCAAGGTTGCCTAAGTTCTCTTTAAGTCTAGGTCTTGGCTTAATCGATGTCTGGGAGAGACTAGTTTTCAGTTCAGTTCAGTTGTATACAGTGCCAAAGTTAATTCACAGTTCACAGTAGTCACAGTTCAGCTTTGGCTCAGTTCATTTGGCAAAGTTAGCTTTGGCAAAGTTAGCATTTGCAATTGTACCCCAGTCTATAATAGATAAAACTTAATTTGAACCCAGTCTATACCAGTCAACTTTAATATATTAAAATTGCACTTTGCAGGATCTTATGAGTGCCTATGATCAGACTGTGTTGAGAATCTGTCTGTCTGTGTTTGGTCAGATTCTGATTGAGCTGGAGACGGCTCTGTTGGATGACCAGCCCCACTGGTACAAGCTGCAGACGCACGACCTGTCCTCCATGCCCCTGCCCAACCCTTCCCCCTACATGCAGAGGAGGCTCCTTCAGGGGGAGAGCCCCACACGCCGGCTACAGAGTACGTGGACACACGCACACACACACACACACACAGCAACACATCTACGTGCTTTCATACATCTTGCACAGACATGCTGTAAACTCAGCTTCATGTTACTTGTACATGGCATGTCAAATGCTTTTCCAATGTGAAGCTGTGGGAGCTGTTTTATGTTTGCTAATGTCTTGACTGTTTTCATTTCATTTGACTTGGTTTCTTTGACTTCATTTACACTTCACCCAGACAAAGGCCCATATTATGCCAATTCAGGTAATGCTATATAGCTATTGGAGTTTGTGTGTGTGTTCCTGTGTGTGTGTGGCTTTACACTCTAGCTACTTTGAACCGTGTTTGACTCCCTCCTGAGCTGTCCAAAGGAGATGTGCTTTGTTGCTCAGTCCACTCTGATACCCCCCACAACCTTACGCTACCAGGCAATTCCTACTGATCTTCCAGAGATCGCATAACGATTGCATAACGATCCCCCCCTCTCTCTTTCTCTCTCTCTCTCTCTCTCTCTATATATATATATATATATTACTCTGTTCACTCAGTACTTCTTACTTTACTCTAATAGACATTCTGTCTTAGTGGGTCTTTTTCTCTCTGTCCATTAAGCCATATCAGTCTACAAACGAATAGTCTTTATTAAGCCAGTCTATTCCCAGTATTGACACACATGTGTGTTGTCACCCGTGTGATGTGTCTTCACTTGTGGAACCCATGTTGTTGTGTCTTTCTTTTATTATTAATAGCTAACTGCACATATATTGTCAATGTTACCATAATCCACTCCTTGCTACACCTGCTTGCTATATCAAAACAACACCCTTTTCCCTGGTCAGCTAAAGCCCTAACTAGCATCTGACCTGTAACTAACAGTGTGTTCTTGCATAGAGAAGGATGTAGATATTTTTGTCAGTGTGGAGTTGTTTTAAATACTATTTTTCCTTTCATAATTTTAGTTTATGAATAGTAAAGTAGCTCCTAATAGTTGTGTTGTCATGGTACACTGGTGACAAATATTCCTTTTATGAAGAAAATTTCTTTTTGTACTGCGACTTTTGCAACTTTTGCAGTTCATCTTGAGGTTGAATACTGGATGGACACTCACACTCTAGTCAGTGTGAAACGTGTTGTTCACGTTCGGTGACGCAAGTAAACCCCCCTGCTGTCTCGTGCAGAATATCCTGCCACCTGTGTTGATGCAGATTAGCAGCCCCTAGCTGAACCAGGTCTGGATTACAGTTGAGGAGGGGGTTAGAGGTCAGGGGTCGGAGGGAAAGGAAGGGCGGAGTGTTCTTAAACCACCCTGTATTCTAAACTAACCTTCATATATAATGTCTCGCTCCTTTCTCTCTTTTCTCCTCTCTCTCTCTTCTCTCTCTCTCTTTCTCTCTCTGTGGTTCTGTTCCAATAGGATCCCAGCGAATCAGCGACAGTGAGTTCTCTGATTACGACTGTGAAGACGGAATTGGTGTAATCTCAGGTAAAGTCAATGCACAGACAGAGCACAGAATTCTTTACTGATTTCTGTAGGTGATCTAAATATAGGAATTCATTTAACAGGATTAGTTTTAATTCATGCATAGTATTTTGTTGCATTTTGTAGTATTGTATAATATTAGTAAGGCCTAACAGATGACACCTCCATACCAGTATATTTATGAAATGGTAAATAGACATGTTCAATTTCCAATAATTCACAAATATCAAAACATTTCATACAGGGTCATTAAGAACTGAACACCACCTAACACAATCAAAATAAAAGTCAAAATACTTTTCTGAAAGATTCCAAGCCAGGTATTCAGTCAGAGAAGTTTCTTGCCGTTAACTTGGGTGTACATGTGTGACTGTTCAAAGAGGGTTCTAAAAAAGTTCAAAGAGAATAGGCATGCATGTGTGTAGACCCATATTTGAGTCTTGCGTATGCTCACAAGTGTGTGTGTGTGTGTGTTTCAGTGCTTATGTGTGTCTAGTTTGTACATATATACGTTCGTACGTGTGTGTGTGTGTGTGTGTGTGTGTGTGTGTGTGTGTGTGTGTGTGTGTGTGTGTGTGTGTGTGTGTTTTCACACTTCCTGACCAGCGGAGCGTCAGAGGCTCAAATCAAATTAAAGGATATTGCTAGAGAGAAGATTAGTCAGTGATGCGCCCGGGCCAGTGCAGGGGAACGGCCTCCAAAGCTGAGAGGACAGAGAAATAAAGCAGGAGAGACAGAGAGAAAGAGAGATCATCTCTTGGACTGGAAAACACAACTGAAAAGTATTATCATAAAAGTACCATATTCATCAAAAAAAAGGAATAGATACATAAACACATAAAAACATACTCTGATTCATGAGAGTCTTAACAGGCACCCATACCAATGTTTCCATAAATATGATTGATATCTGACTGAGCTGCACCTGGGGCTTGTGAGCATCATTATAATAAAGTTTTGAGACTCATCAAGTCGGGACATGAACTTAAACATTAGGTTCCTCAAGAGAGCCTGTAAAGTGCTTAGCCCTGAGTCACAGAAGAGCTTAGGCTACTTGCACTGGTTCTCCTGGGCTTTTTCAGCAGGATCCTCAGGCAGTCATTATATGCTACCTGAAGTGTTTTCCTCTTAGGTTGTATTCATTAGATGCATGTTTATATAGACTGACGTTTTTATTCTTGTCTGCACTTTGTTTCTATGTGTCTGCAGATTATAGACATAATGGCAGGGACTTCCAGAGTTCCACTCTATCGGTCCCTGAGCAGGTCATGTCCAACCACTGCTCGCGGTCGGACATGATCCGTACACGTTCACGGTCCCCCAGTGTCCCTCCACCCCAAAGGTAACCATAGCATGCTACGTCTGTGGTACAGGGTCATGGGAGTTGTATTAGCAGCGAACAACTGTATTTAAATCAGTTAGCCACTATACACATTGCAGTGTAAAGATGGTCTATGGAGCTAGTTTTTTGTTCTCTGTTGTGGTCAAAGAAAGTTGATATTTGTAAGAAGAATCATTAGAGAAGTCAAGAGGAAAAGGTTTACTTTAATCGTCTGAGTGACTTTTTGTATTTCCTCTGACTCTCTCTTTCTCTGTCTACTTCCTTCTGTCTCCCCCTATCCACTCGTATCACTCTCTCTGCCTTTGTTTCTCTTCCTCTCTCTCTCTCTCTCTCTCGCTTTCTCTCTCTCTCTCTCTCTTTCTCTCACACACACAGTCGGAGTTTGGATCATGGCGTCAGAGGGGGGCCTTCGCTATACGGCACTGGCAGGATGGACCGGCATCGCTTGTCAGAAGACCGGTACTCGCCCGACAGGTAGGGCTCACGAGCACACAGCACACCACACCTCAGACCAGTCATGACAGGGAGCACCGTGTGATCCTCCAGGAATCAGTCACAAATTAGTCAAGCACCGTCGTAGCTCCCACACAGCCATAACTGATAGTCTGGAAATGGCTAACTCTACTGTGCACAACTTTCGTAGACAACTTCAAGTTAGGCCTCCTGTTACAGTGTTAGCTTTCTATTGAACACTCTAACATAGCATATGTTGCCCAGATGTTATAGGCCATCATAGTTTGCGTGAAACTATGAAACAAAAGACGTCAGCTAGCTAACTGGCATACTAAACATGCTAGATATGGAAAAGTAAACATTATTTACTTTATTCATCCCAATTGACCACTCCTACTGGTAGCGGTACTAATACCCTTGAATTATGTACAGTACTACTGCACCTACACCAAAGACTATGTTGCTACATTTTTATTCGATTTAGTGAGATAGCCTTGAAAGGTCACATTTTAGAGCACTTAAGAACAACACCCTGATTTACACAAAAGCCAATTACAAAACTGATGTTTTAGGTGAGGTCACCATCGTGTTATGACATTTAATGGAATAGATCTTTTTGTCATCACTTTACCTGAAATGGAATTGTTAATAAAAAAGCTGTTTGGATTCTCCTGAACTGCTTAGCTTAGGTAGATTGCTTTGTTCCTATACCCGTTTCAGGTCACGTGAAAACAAAGTTATAGAGGTGCATAGGGACTTAAGAGAGTGTGATAGTGCCTTTCTTTGACTTTTACCATTGGACTATTGGCATTGCCATCATTTTGTCCCTTGTCTCTCTCTATCACTCTCCCTTGAACCTGGGGATTTGTCTCGTTTCTTTCTCTCTTCTATCTATATTTTTCTTCTCTCTCTCTCTCGCTTTCTCTCAGTGTCTCTTTTCATTTTTCATTCATCTCTTAGTCTCCTTTTCTTCATTCATCTGTCTGTTCTCTGTTCCTCTGTGGTCGCAGCCACTATCTTACCCTACCTGCTCGAACCCGACACAGACCGTCAAGCGTCGACCCTTTTTATCAGGATCCCAGGTATACTGAGCATGCCTTTGAGCATGACTGAGGACTCCCAGCATCCTTTGCGCCACCCCCCTCCTAGTTCACCAGGAGCATTGTCCTCACACATTTCCATCCACCTCTCATATCCACCCACACCCACCCATCCACCCACCCTGGCGCTTTTAGAGGCACTGTAGTCTTGCCCCACAGCAGGTGTCTGTTGACACCCTGAGTTGTCAGTATTGTCTGAGTCACACCTCAGTTGCACCCTTGTCACTCTCCAACAGACAGGGAGAATGTTCTGGAACTCTTGTCAGAACTTTGGCAACACTGTTTTTTTTTTTCTTACTTTCTTTCTTTTTTTTTTTTTTGGTCTGTCAAGCCAGGGAGACAGAGCAGGTCTCACCGTCTCCATGGATACCGACAGTCTGTGATAATTCCTCAGATCTCCGGATGTCTGTGGGGATATCAGTGGTGTGTGTGTGTGTGTGTGTGTGTGTGTGTGTGTGTGTGTGTGTGTGTGTGTGTGTGTGCTGTGCTGTGTTTGTGCTCCAAATACTCCTCTAAATATACACATGCTGACCTGACTCACACAGTTGTGTTGTGTTGCATAAGATGCTTAAATACCGGTCTGTCTGCTGTACGTAGATCTGAGCCGTTTTAACTCGATTTCAGTTTTTGGCAACAAGCAGCACATCGCATCATCTTTCTGTTATTTTTAGAGAAGTGCGCGAATCTACAGGCTGACTCACACAAACTGCATTTAAACTGAATTTGGTGAGATTGCACTAAATAGCCTGACAATCTGAGGGGCTGTAACTCGCATACTGCAATAATGACAGAGTCAAAAGTACAAAATAGTGCAAAACTCACTCCATGCTTGCTGCTTGGGGCCTGTAATATGCAATGGAAGTCATCGGTTTTGTGTGGAATGGTGCAGAATGCCATCCCCTCACTCAAAACCCTTGACATGTATGATGGGGTAAGGGCTCGTACAACCATAACGTCTCCCTTGTCCATCCAGTCACAACTCACTCTCTACTGTCCTCTTCTGTCCTCTCGTCTTTCTCTTCGGCCACAGCGGCGCATCCATGTATCCACTGTTTCGGGAGGACGCGGTCAGGTTACTGCGTTCTACTAGGATGGCCCGCGCTTATTCGGAAGGGGCGTACAATAGTATGGAAAGGTAGAGGACAATTGTGGCTAACCTCCTGTGCTCTTAAAACAAAAACCTATCCATCCCTCCTATCCAGCCCGCTCCCCTGATGTAAATGTGATCCAATCTCATAATTTTGAGAACTGTAGCTGGTGGTTCCCTTTGCTCCTCGATGCCCCAAGTGATCACGCCTGACCTTTTGAAGGAACGTTCGTAGAGCTGTCCTGAGATTTAGTGTATTGATTGGATGTTGGTGTGTTTAGCTCTTGGTTGCCTTGATGGAGAAAATGCTTGTGTTTACACCTCATGCATGACTATTCACCTGGTTGTACTCTCACCCACCACCCCCTTTCTGAGAGTATTTGTGAAATAGGTTGGATAGCTTCTGAAAGACTTTTCCCCTCATTTAAAAAAAAAAAAATAGCATGAGATTGACTTGGCTGCATGAAGCACTAGTTTCACCCGCCAGTCCAAGTATGAGTATTTCCCTGAGGAAGCCCCATTTAGCTCTGTATGTCCTTAGATGCACCCACTCTCTTCCAAACCCCACTTTGCTGTGTAATGAAATATGTCTGCTGTACAGTACTGTTCCTGTGGTGACTGAGGGGATGTGTTTGTGTTGTTTTGATGACTTGGCATATCTGCTAGCTACCCCCTCCCACCCCACCGCCCACACACACACACCCTTGTGAGCCGAGTAGCCTCGTCTTACCCCATTTTTGCCTCTCAACTCTCAGGACACCCTCTGGTACCTGTAGTTTTGTCATTTGTGAAATTACTCAGCAGTTACATAGAGCTCACATCTAGATCTGGAGCTAGATCTCGTTTTGGCATAGATTTGGTGAAACTGATTTCTTGCAGTTTCAACCAGAGCATATCTTCTGACTATCCCATATTGTACTCCCTTCATCTAGGAGGAGAATAAGGGACAGGAGAATGTCGGTTGCTCCCAATTACTCATTTGATTCTCCCGAGAGGTAAAAACAGGCTGTAGACTTAAAAAAATTAGAAAAAAATTAGACATTTGTTATCCTATACATTAACCCTCACATCACACCTCTCATGGTGTAATGTTAAGATGGTGCAATGGATTTGCACATTGTTGCCTAGACAACATTGGAAAACAAGTAAACAAGCGTTACATTTTGACTTTCCTTTGCTTTCCCGCATATGGCCATGATAAGGAATTATATGGTTTCTGGGTTGTCTTCAGTCATTGCAGATAAGAGTAAGTAAGAAGTTGTTTAGGTAGTAGCATTACGTTCTAATTTACCTCTCTTTATTGATGTCTCCCTTGTTTGATCGAAAGATATTACAATGGGCCCAGCCATGTACCCACACCCTGGCCCAATCACGTCATGAATGGTACCTGTGATGACTATAGGTAAGTCTCCTGAATAGAAAAATGATAACTTGTAGAGTAGTTGTTAACAGAGTAGTCTTGGTCAGTACAATAAGCAATGTTTTCATCATTCCACACCACTTATACATTTACTTCATTCCTCCATGTCCATTAGCCAATCACTTAACTTCAAAATGACAAAGTATCTACATTAAATATATACTTTTCCATAATGTTCCTAAATGAGGCTCTTCAAATTTAACTTACAGCAGATATTTTGATTGTGCTTCTCTGCCTCATGTTACTATAACTTAGACTTAAGATATGAAGATGGGCATATAACACTAAGGAAACCAGGAGTATTCATGGCTAAAGCATAGCTTCATGGCAGGAACATGCTATATGCTAATCATTGCCACATGTACTGTAGTATTACTCTCCCTGATCAGATGTTAACTTCAGGTTGATCTATTCAGTAGGGTCCCCAGGATAGAAATTCAGCCTTCCACAGATACAGAAAGGTATAACTGCATCAGCTAGCGCTAGCCCTTATAGGTGTGTTTGAGTAGATTCCAGAGGCTAGTGTAGTTCTTTACATTGTTAGCAATATACGAAACTCTGGACCAGTTCTCTCAGCATTGCGTCCACTCTTTTCATTCCCCCATGCAAAGAGAGGAACACATACCAGAGTTTCCCGCCTGCCCAGGGGCCTTTGAGGAGGACTTAAGGTAACATGTTAGTCCCGACAGTAGCATATATTCATAGTAGAATATAGCATAGTCAACGTGGTCAGTAGAAGTGCAATTAAATGCCAGTGCTATTAGTTGTGGAATGGTATGTTCTTTGTAGTTTTGAGAGTAGAAGTTTGTGGTTTTGCTTTCAAGGATCACTTTTACCCCATTCAACAGTTTTCTTCTCTCAGCAACAAAACAAGTCAGATCGCTCTTGGAAGGAGATGGGCTGCTTGGCTTTTTTTCCTCTTTTTTTTCAGTAGTGTTGAGCCTAGGAGTCTATGACGTGCCAAACATTCAGTCTTTTCTTATGAACCTGTTTTATGTGTTCTCACTTTTTGTTTTACTTTTTGTCTTATTGCGTTGCCTTGAATTGTATCATATTGATAGGGAAAGCCCACAGTTTTTCAACCGTCTAGGTGTGGCCTTTGAAGTGCTCTGTTGCAGAGATTCGGGGTGGACTCTGCGTCTGTGTGTTAGTCTAGCCACTGTCTAGCATACGTAATTCTTACAGGAACTACAAAAAGATTTTCCCGTCCCTGCAGTGCTGCTACAGTACATCAATCGCTCCCTCTGAATGGAGACGCAATCCCACAATTCTCCCCGGGCGCCTTCCTGGACGAGCACGTTTGACTGCTGTGTGTTTCGTTTCCTGTCTCGTCTCTCTCCTGTCCGATCCTCTCTCGATGCCTGTCTGAGTCGAGCTGTTTGACTAACGTGTTTGCAGGTATAGCCGGGGCATGGTGGACAGGCATGATTATCACAGGTCCCGCTCCGCCGACCAGCGGCCCATGATGGAGAGGCCCGTCTACACTCGCTCCCGGTCCTCGGAGCGACCCGACTCCGGCTACATGAGGTCCATGCCGTCCTTGCCTTCCGGAAGATCTGCCCCTCCCTCTCCCGCCCTATCGAGGTGACCCAGCCCAGTCGCAACGACTGACCAGCTAAAAAAACTAGAGAAATCATTAATTATACCTCAAATCACCCCCTGCCCTTCTGCCTTGCCTTTGCTGCTGCCAAGTTGCATTTTAATTTCTTTTCTCCCTTCTTGTGACAGTGCTGTATTTTTTGTGTCCATCTGTAGACATAGATGAGTAGAACCAGCAGAAACTACTAACGTCTTCTTTTTTTCTTTCTTTTCATTTTCGTTTCGTATAGACACACTATTTATATTCCCGAAATGGGATGTAATGGTGTGGGTTTTGCCATCCTTGGTTGTTGATCATTTTTTTTCTTACTAACATTATTGTTTGTTGTTTAACAGCATCCCTCCTTCTCCCCACTTTGGTTACCTTTGGTCCTTTGGGTGTTGGAGGGTGTGGGCTCTTCCTGCACTCTGACACCTAACGCTTCTCACTCTTTTCTTACAGCCTAAGCAGCAAACCACAAGCTATGCCTCTGGCTCCACCCTTCCTACAGACTTCATAATACCTTTCGAGAAGCGAATGAATGTGCCAAATTTTAATGAACCCACAAATTTTAATGAACCCCCTATTACTGTTGGTGTTTGGTAGTGAGTAATTTGTAATATATGGTGTAAACAGTCATATTTGAAGATGATTAGCCTCTATTTCGATTACTGATGAGTATTACATTTTTAAAACTAAAAATTTGTTTATGAAATAGCAGTTGGTATACCATGAAAAAGGTCATCCTCATTTAATAGACCAAAACAGTTTTACAGTAGTTGGTGACATCATAGGCTTTATTCATTCTGAATGCCCATAGTCTAAAATTCATCCGGCCAAAGAACATTTATATTCTGCATTGCTCCAAAGGTGCTATGAAGGTTGTTGTATTAAATGTTGCATGGTTAGTGTGCATTTTCAGCTTGTTACCTGGTGCTATAGCTAAAATGCACATGACCGTTACATATTTACCAATAAAATGCATGTGTTACTATGGCTAAATATGTGAAGGTGACACTTCAGTGCTGTTTTTTATGTTCAACAAAATCTCACAAAACCTGGTATGGTGTATCGGTGTATATTTGATATATATTATGTGTTGATTACCCTTTCATATGTGTTTTGTACTAACTGTCTAATTGTGCAATTAAGTACATGACAGTGTCATTAAAATTGTGAACTGTTTTCTTAATGTTGTAGTTCAACCAGCCATGTTGAAATGGAGTCATACCTCACCCCTAACTGCATGGCAAAGAGTGTGTGCCTAAGCAAAGTATTCTTCAGTGTTAGATCCTGTACAAGAGATTTACAGCACTGCAGCCTTGTGATAGCTCCACCTGCAGTTCAAATTGTAGTCACCACCAACCGGCTCAACGCCAAAAACTGACAGTTTAATGTTTCCAAGACAATTAATATTAAACATTTCAAATATTTTCTGAAATCCTAGACCTCAACTTTTGGATTTTCTTTTTTTTGTGAGGGACCGTTGTGTTTGCATAGTCATCCCTTTTGAGGCCCTCTGTTGGCCACTTCAGGCCAGGCCCTACATTAACATCTCTGTGACCTGCAGGGCGAACCCACGTGCCGGATCGGTCCAAACCAGCCCCTCAGGGACTCCGGTGTCCAGTCGGAGAGGTCGGCAGCTACCACAGGTCCCGCCAAAGGGGTCTTTAGACAGAAGTAAGTCTATTGATTCCACTCCTACTGTCTGTGTTTTTTAAGGGTTGCTCGCATGTGTGGTATTGAGGTATATTAATGTTAAGCATATACTATACATGGTGCAGCTGGAGTTATTCAAGTTGAGAAGTTCAGCTTTCAGTTTCAGTATAACCTTGAATTGACTTTAGTGAGTCATCAGCGCAACACAATTCGATGTTGCCCATCCACAATTCCCTTTTCCAGCCTTTCTCTTGCTCCTGTTCTCTCTTTAATCTAATGGCTTGGCTCCTTGTTGCCTTTTCCCCTAAAGGTGGAGAGGAAGTGATTGAGCCTTATGAAGGTGTGTTGTTAATTTTAATCGCTGTATGACGTGTCCTAGCCTGAGTCTTGCTTGCAGAGGTGGCTAGCTGCTCACAAACCGTGTGGCTTCATGTTGATGCTGTGTTTGTTTAATGTAGCGCCATTTTGTTGGTTAGCAGTCTTGCTCTGTATGTTCATTAGTAGCATTTGACTTGTGCAGTTGAGTTGTCTGGCTTTTTGCAATTATATGTGTTGTCGAGTTCTTGACTAATAGCTGGAAAGAGTTGTATAACTGTGATAATAGATTGTGTTGCAATAGTACTACTGAGATCACAAGCTTTCATGTGGTGACTTAGCTTCAAGGAAGATGGCATTTTGATGGTGCTCAGGATTTTGCCACAAATTCACAAAAAATAATAATAATAATAATAAAGAACATAAAAAATAATTGCCAGTTCTGAGAATTTCTGTTTTTTGCTGAATTTTCAGTCTCGTTTGGCCATAACAAAGCCTTGCAAAGTTCCAGGAAGGACAGATAGCTGAGCTGAAATTACATTTAAGCAAGTAAAGTATACTGTAGTTGTACCTTAATGTTATTACATTAATGATCAGATTGAGACAGACCATGCTTGTAAGATCAAGCAAGTTGATCCCAGCTAAGGCCTAAGAGCATTAACTGAGAGTTTTTCCTCTGCTGATACTGCCAGCACATTGGTCAGGCCTTTATTGGAGGCAGCAGGTTTTGGCCCAGGACCCAGTCGGTTCTGATGACAGTGTCAAAACTCTCTCCAGAGTTCTACATCACTGTCATGGAGCATAAACGCCACGTGGGTCAGTCTGATTAGCGGCACTGTTCAGGACAGACAGTACCTCAATGGAGATTTATCTGTGGAGAAAAGCAGCCGTGAGCCAGCACACTCTGCCCATGTAGGTGGCCTTGACACTCACCAGCCATCACCCAGGCTCAGTCACATACAAAAGCGTGGTGTGTGTGTGTGTGTTTTGTGGATTGAATGTGTGCTATGTAATAGCACTGAGTCACGGAGATAATGTCAATTGCTGTAATGTGAATTGTGTTTACGGCAGGTATAGTAGTTTGTCTTAGTCGTAGTCTTGCTTCTTTGTTTGTATAATGCTGTCTGGTTGTTGGCTGCAACCAGGCCTCTGTTGACGTCTCGTCTGGTCTTGTTTCTTGTCTGTGTCCACTCTCTGTCATGTGAAGCGGCCACCAGGGTGGCATCTCAGCCCCCTACGCCCCGGCCTGCACCCTATCCAACCCCCTCACCAACCCCCTCACCAGCCCCCTCACCAGCACCCCACCGAGCACCCCACCGAGCACCCCACCGAGCACCCCACCTAGCACCCCACCTACCTGTGTATCAAACCGCCACCACTACGGGTAAATTTATTATGGGAGCATAGTAAATCAACACTGCCCCTGTGTGGCACGTGCAGTAACGTTACTGCAAACGTTACTACAAACTTTAGGTCTGGAAGCCTTTAATGGTGCACTCAATGTCATGTTGAAATTTATGCAGTGAAGGTGAAAATTATTCACATCTGCTTCAGATTATTGGTGACGACGTCTAGCACTCCTCTATAGATGTTTACGATTTAGTGTTCTTGTATTTTAATAGGATAATACTATCTTTTGATCTCGCTACATTTTGACAGTGTTTTGTTTTTTGTCCTCAGGCTATGTATTGACATTCTGTTGACCACAAGGAATACCAAGAAGCTTAGATGTAGTATTAGGTCTTAGGTTAGGGGGCAATTTGGGGTTAAGGCTTGAGTGAGGTAATTGTTTGGGGTAAGGTGAGGTTATGGTGTGAATTGAGGGTTGAGGGTTAATTAAGGCAGCTGACTGGGAGTTCATATTTAGATTACTTGCTGACTGTAGAACAGTCAGTTCAGAGGTCCTACAGTATGTTTCCATGAAACATGAAGTTACCGTGCCGATTTTCAAAGGCACACATGTTCTCAACATTGGGTCTGAGAGTTTGCTAATGCAGCCTCTGGGCCCATCTTTGGCAGTCTAAAACGCATTTGTCACTGGCGAAAAGCTTACATAAATTTAGGGGTTTGTCCAGTCCACATTGGGGGTGGTTTTGTTATCAAATGTCGGGTGCCTGGTGCAAAAAGGTTGGTCTTATGTTTCTTAATCAGTCATGGGTGTGTTTTGGGCATGACATCCTTTAAACCAATGAGAATGACATCTGTCATTCCCTTTAACAGCAAGCAGCGCAACTTCAAACAGCACATCAGTATTTTGATAGTCAGTGACGCATTTGAAGGAATCTGCTTGCACGCAAGACCGTATGGAACCGGTATTCCACTAAACCATGCATCTGCACTCGTCTATTATTCAAACTCATAGGCAAAGTGAAACTAACTTCACCATGGTGTCATAGTCAGCGACAAAACAGTTATAGACAGTTAATTACTTTCACTATTGATTGACAATGGGAAAAAAGCAACACTTATCCCAATAATGTTCAAATAACTGAATAAAAAACCTAAGGACATTTATCCTGCAGAGGAGTTGCTGCTTACATCTCGTGACAGTATGTCTTCAGCTGTGCTTCATATGCACCTTTCGCTAGATCAGGACTTTCTTGGTTAGTGCCGTAATGCTTTTTAGATAATGGAAGAGAACGATTTTTAGATAATGCGCCAGACTACACCTTAGGTCGTTAATTGCCACACACCTGGGCGCATCGTGAAATAAAAGAGTTCATGCCGATAAACTCAAGTGTAAGATAGGAATACGCTTTGCGTCGTGATAACAATACACTATGCGCTGGGTTTTAGATCGCCAAGGCCCTCTGTCTTCATTTGAAATTGTAATTTAGCTGGTGATCTATTTTTTAAAATACATATAATGATGACATTTTTGTCATTTACCTTTATTATAAATTGCTATTTTTTTGTAAAATGTAATAATGATTTTCATAATTTATAAGTTAGGATCATTTAAAGTATTTGAAAATGGTCTTGTGTGAGACCACTTTCCACTTTGCTGTATATCATTTCATTTCACCATGACATTAAACAACATTGGCTTCTTGACTGGAATTTACTAATAGCTCTTTTAGAAAATTCCAAACATTAGGTAGGTAGTCTGGCTAGTTCTTATGTCTGTAATTGATGTTATGGTATGTGATTGTTGCTGACTGTGTAACAGTAGATGTTAGTAGATGACTATGGTTGCCTACAGTAGGTTCTGTGATAGAAGAGTTGGCTTTGTAGTTTAAGATGCCTTTAAAGTCCTATGGTCCTCATATCTTCACTATGTTCGCTATTTCAGTTATCTGACATCTTCAAATGGTCTTATTTGTGACTATGTTTGTCTTTTGTCATGTCTTTACTTTTTGTCATTGCTGGGTTTTTTCTCTAAGGTCTTTCTTTTTCCACTTCTTTTTTCCCTTGTTTGCTTCCTTTGGCCTTTCTCTGATGCCTGCCTTTCTTTCTTTCTTTCTTTCTTTCTTTCTTTCTCTCCTTCTTTCTTTTCTTTCTACTTTTCTTCTCTCTCCCCTATTTCTTCCTTCTTTACATCTCTGCGTCTCCTCCCATCCTAAGCAGCTGTGGTGGGAGCAGCGCCTCCTCCCGCCCCTGCCGCAGCCCCTCCCCCTGTTGCTGCTGCACCCCCACCTGTTGCTGCTGCACCCCCACCTGTTGCGGCAGCCCCTCCCCCTGTTGCTGCTGCACCCCCACCTGTTGCTGCTGCACCCCCACCTGTTGCGGCAGCCCCTCCCCCTGTCGCGACAGCCCCTCCTCCTGTTGCAACAGCCCCTCCCCCTCTCTCTTCGGTCCCACCTGCTGCAGCTGCACCTTCACCTGCACCTTCACCTGTACCACCACCTGTCATTCAAGCAGCTGCCGGTAACCACGGTGACATATCTTCAGTAGCTCGATTAGTGAAGTAGAAGTAGGAGCCAGGAACCTTAGGTCTAGATCATGATCTAGAAAAGATCTACATCATCGTAGAACAGTCTGGTCCAGTGGTAGTTTATCTGAGGTGAATTGGTAATCAGTGTAACATTGGTTGGTTGGTTAGACTAGGTGATTAGTTGGTTGATCAGTTGTTTGGTTGGTTGATTGACATCTTTGATTTCATACGATTGTATTGCCCATTGTTAAGACTTTCATGTCCTTTGTGTCATTTTGTCTTGTCTTGTCCATGTCTGCCCTTTGTCACCATACCACCATCATTTTCCATCATCATTATCATCATCCTCCTCTTCATCGTCATCATCATCTTCGTCCACATCATCGTCATTGTGGTCATCACCATCTTCCCAAAGTGGTGACAGCAGAGGAGCCTCCTGCCCCTGCCCCTCCTCCCCCGGCTGCCTCCCCTGTCCCGCCCCTGACAACACAGGCTTCTGTGCCAGGTGTGTGTCTCATAGGATCTTTAGCGTCATGATTCAGTTACCATTAACCTCAACACAGAAGTTATATGATTGTAGCCATCACAGCAGGTTGATTTGATATTGCCGCAAATAAGGGCATATGCCATTATGTTACCCCAAATCTGTTTGAAAGTGCTATCATTGTCCCTTCAAGTAGATGAAGTAGGGTGAATCCATCATGTGATTGATGTGGAAAATGGAGGGGTTTTATGGCACAGCTGCCATGGTATTTATAATTAAGTCTCAGGTTTTATGGTTAAGTATCAGTTCATCTTCAGCTATGTTCTTGTTTTTGGTGGAAGTCTGGTGTGGGGCTATACTTTAAAAAGTGCCATAAGTCCACCACAGCACAAAGAAACATAGCTGAAGATGAATTTACATACATTTCCAAGTATACTAAGCAATACAACTTGAAGCTAAATAATTAATACCATGGCTGTACATTTCTCAAAAATTGCCCAATTTGTTATGTTAGTCATGATAGATTGGCCCAGTACTTTAGTTGTTATCAGTTATGTGTGGTGTGTGTATTGAGTTTAATTCCAACATATGACGTCCTTTCCAAGGATTTATTTCAATCCAACTTTTTTTTTCCCATTTTACCTTTTATGTTAAATATCACACAAAGTGCATTGTTTTACTCTACATTATGCATTGACATTATGCATTGAGATATTTGGTTATTTGTTCAATTTCATAAATCCAGATAATTAAGGAAAACCTGTTTCCTGAACATGGCTCACTCAACTGGCAGTTTGGCCAATATGTTAAATTATATTCATCTTACCTTGATTTCACTATGTTCCCTTTTGTGTGGTGTTGTGTTGTGCATTGCCCATGTTGCGTTTTTGTGTGTGTTTGTTGCATGATCTAATATTAATGTCCATTCATCTGTCACCACTCATCATAAAAGAAACTGAGGACAAACCTGCAGCCCCACAGCCTGTCAATGGGAGAAAAGGCAAGTGTGGCCCCAGCCCTGTGTGCTAGCATGTGACACTGTGTGTGTTGGTGTGTAGCTGTGTTGGGTGTAGCTTGTAGCCTGGGATTTGACGTTGCTGTGTGTTTTAGGTTAGTGTTTTTTTTTAATTATCAAATGAAAGACAGAGAATAGACTAATGTTGCTGGCTTAATGACATTCAACGAAGTCAGTAACCTTTGCTTTTAAGATTTCTTTATTTGACCTGTCTTGTGGTAGCAATGGGCTTAGTCTAAAGATGCTGCAAGCTTTGTGAAGTTCCATTGTTGACCTATAGATGGCAGTAAGCTACTACTGATCTTGAATCTTAGTGTGAAGACGCCACTGTTCTCAGCTCTCTTTATCTCCATAATGAGTCAAGAAAAAAAAGACTGATCTTTAAAAAAAAAAACAGAAGTGGGGAGAGGAGTGCATAATTCTGTATTGATTATTTCCCCTCAATTATATATGCTGCTGATTTCTAATGAGTCGCAAAATCGCTGGAGAGAATGAATAGGGTTTCAAACAGAATAACAGAGCTGGAACAGATGCTGAACGTTGCATTTGGAGGAGAAAATAGGCTGAGAATTGGCAGTTGTATCAGTTAAATCAGTTGTATTCATCAGGACTTGCTTTCATAAGCTAATTCATGACTGACACAGCCATCTTATGTCACACGTCTTAGTGTCCTCTTCCAGTTCCCCATCACTTATAGTTGACACATTGATGTTATGCAATGCAAAGAGATGTTCATAGGCTCCAGTCAATTAGAACAGCACAAGAAAAAAAGATGCAGAGTTCTTTATGAACTTTGGTATGGCAGTTATGTCATATCAAACAAATGTATGCATTCTCTGTGTGGTAAAATATAGTTAGTGATAGAATATATTTGGTGCTATGATCCTTTGTATATAGTGCACAGAGGTTGCACATGTTTGCTTTATGGCAATTAGCTCTTGCTCCTGACAAACAGAATGATCCGCAGGTGGTATTTGTGGCTTTGAGCTCTAAGTGAGTGACTGTCTGTGTCTTCCTTTGGCCTGGCTATAGAGGTGACGTGGGAGGACCAGCAGAGAAAAGCCAATGGTATGGAGATGACCAAGGCCCCTTAGGGGCCCCCGTTTGCCTTTGGGGCCCTATATGCCCTAAACGGGCCCCTGTGTGTTTGGTTGCACTAGACTAGGTCTTCAATTTGTAGTCCTTCTAGAACACAGTATGTAGTGTCAGTGTGTTGCTGTGTGGAGTCAACTCTTCCTTGCTGACCATTGCAAAGTCCATTCATTCACACACAAGTGGAGCCGTGGCCAAGTAGCCGATAAACTCACCCGGCTTTAGTCCTGTCTGTGTGTTTGTTTTGCGGTGGTATTTTTAGACCGCCCCGGGAGCTCATATTTCCCCCGCACATGTAATCAGATGCGGAGGCCCGTCGAGCCAGCGCTACTACCCTTTCATTTAAGGGTGCTCCACACGTGTAAACAGGCTCTGATACAAAGCATGCGTCAGCCAGCGAAGAGTTTGGAGAGTGTGAGACGCCCGCTCTCTCGCTCTCTGTGTGTAGAGAGTGCTTGTTATCAGTAGTGATTATCAGTGATTATCAAAAGTTGATTGTTTTGAGCTTGATTTTCCTCTCTTAGTCTTTCTCTCTTTCTGTTTCCCTCAATCCCTCTGTGTCAGTCACGTAGATGTGTGCACACTCACACACACACAGTCACGTAGATGTAGATGTGTGCACACTCACACACACACAGTCACGTAGATGTAGATGTGTGCACACTCACACACACACAGTCACGTAGATGTGTGCACACTCACACACACACAGTCACGTAGATGTGTGCACACTCACACACACACAGTCACGTAGATGTGTGCACACTCACACACACACACAGTCACGTAGATGTAGATGTGTGCACACTCACACACACACAGTCACGTAGATGTGTGCACACTCACACACACACAGTCACGTAGATGTGTGCACACTCACACACACACAGTCACGTAGATGTAGATGTGTGCACACTCACACACACACAGTCACGTAGATGTGTGCACACTCACACACACACAGTCACGTAGATGTGTGCACACTCACACACACACAGTCACGTAGATGTAGATGTGTGCACACTCACACACACACAGTCACACTCACATTGTTTTCCTTCGCCTGACTTATTTTTCTGTGCACCAAGGAAAAACATACTTACCTGTTAATCGTTGCTGTGGTAACCTCCTCTGCGGCCCTGAAGCTTCGACAGCGACACAAACATCAGCCCACACGACCACTCACACACACACACACACACACACACATACACACACACACACACACACACACACACACACAGAGGAGGAAACTTGTTACAGCATGGCTATACAGTAAGGGACGTCGGAGGTGGGCGCAATGATGAGCTGTCAATCTGCGGGAAGTTTAGACAACAAAGTCTTAACTCTCATAAAAAGAATCTTCTAGGAGAAATAAAACAAAGTTTGATAATGGTGGTGAGTTGAGTCATGCCTATTCAAATCGTCAAGGTGGAACAGACGTGATTCTTTTTCCTTCCTGAACTGAAAAACAGGAGTAAAAAAAACTTGTGTAAGACTTGTGTAAGAAAAAAAAAACGAACCAGACGTTAGAAAAATAAGTACAGGAAATATCACATATACAGTATAATGATAGGATTTATATTGCTATTAGGCACCAAATGCTTTTTATGAGCAGACATACATTGCCAGCAGTCTCACAGAGTCCAAAACAGCATCTCCTCTGGGGAGACTCTAGTTTTACTTGCTCGCTTTAAATGTAATTGCTTTTAGGAAAATTTGAATGGGTTATTCCTTGTCAAAAGAGAAGAGGTTGTCGCATTTGTTATATATCAAAATCTGAGATGGTGCAACAACCATTTTCCCGAATTCTGTCTGATTTGACACGTAATGACCCTAATGTAGCCTTTAATAGCAATTCATTAAAGCTCTGCAACACCAAACACACTGGCGTGGCTTGTCATCATGTTGTGTATATTACACAGACAAAAATAAATCACCAATAAACCCATTCATAACAAATCAGCTCTTTGTCAAACATGGAGGAAGAAAATTAAAATCATGGGCCTCTGTGACACCTGTGTTTTGATATGTTGATTATTCTGTTCAACTGTATCCATAACAAAAAGCATCATCAAATCAACCAAGTACAAAGCTATGAATACAATACTAGGGTACTTGTTACTCTTACGCACTAATCTATTCCATCAATAATTCTCCATGTAGTCTTTGTTAGGGTACACATGTCACATCCACTTCTAAACTGACCCTCCAAGTGACCAGGTTTGCAGATTTAAATGACTGTGTAAGTGAATGAGAATATTGTTCTGGGCACCTTAGGGCTGTGCCATCCAGGGAACGGCCACATATTAGCACTACTGTAAACAGGAATGACTTGCTGTGACATTTGTCACAACATGCGCAGCCTCCAGTGCTAGGTTTCAGGGCATCTAAAGGCTTAGTGGACCAGCTTCACTTCACTGCCTTGGCCAGCACACACGCAAACACACACACACACACACACAAACACACACACAAACAAGAGAGGGAGAACCTTTACCACGTCCTGTAATCAAGCTCCTATCAGGGCTAAAATTCAGTGAGCAGAGTGACGTGAGATTACAACAGGCCATACATTCCCTGTGTCTCCTCTCTCTCTCTTTCTCTCTCTCTCTCTTTCTCTTTTTATTTTTCTATCCCATTGCTCCATCTCTCCCTTGTTCCGCGCCAGATCAGAAGTTCGCCGCAGCATATGATTTGTGATAACAAGATGAAAGCGCAGCTAATCAGGGGGAAAAGACGCACACACACGCACATGTACATACCCACGCCCCACTTCCTCCTCTTCCTCCTCCTCCTCCTCCTCCTTCGCATCCCCCAAAGCTGCACACACAAACATAGCCGCTTTCTCCCCCTCAGAAATGGCACACTGAATATGAAGTAACGGAAGTGACTAAATTAAGTGGGTAAAGGAGGTTTGTGTGTGTCGGGGGGTAGGGTATCGAGGCAGCAGGAAGCTTAGAAGTTGCCTGAAGAACAGAGTTACGCAACATCAACACACACAAACACACGTAAACTTAGGCAACAATGGCCACTCAGCTGTCCCTGGTTCAGCTCTGGAACCACTTCAGCTGAGAGCTGCAGCTTCTGTCCTGTTTACGTGTGTGTGTGTGTGTGTGTGTGTGTGTGTGTGTGTGTGTGTGTGTGTGTGTGTGTGTGTGTGTGTGTGTGTCATGACAAGCGTGTGTTGATGAGGATTCGTGTTTTTCTCATCCGTCTGGTCTGACGCTAGTGAGGCCTTATTAGCCCACAATATCCGCTCTCATCTCTGCTGTTTAGTAATCACTGTCCCCCTTTTTTCCTATGGATTCTTCTAGCCTTGCTTTGAAGCATGACCTTTTGCATTGTCTTGGGTAGCAGAGCCAGAAATGTGTGTGCCTGTGTGTGTGTGTGTGTTCATTCACATGCTCTTCCCCATTGTCTCATCAACTGGTCATTGATTTGTTGTGTTGATGTTTGTCTCATAATGTTAATATGTGTGTCACTGTTGTTTGTTTGTTTGTTTATGTCTGTCTTGTCCATCACCACGGTGTCTGACCCTCACCTCCATTTCACTGTGAAAGCAGAAGCTGCGGCTGAGAATGGGGATGCAGGTATGACATCTGGAACCTCCATCTCACCCCCGACCCCCCCCCCCCAACCCCCCCCCCCCCCCACCCTTACCATAATTACAGCCATCATTCAGTCTTTGCTGGGGAAAAAAATCCTTAATGGATGCTCCCTAGTACAAAAAAAACAAAAAAAATATGCAGTTTGAAGAAAGGCTTCTGAGTTCTGTGAGAGCATGCTGCTGTTAGATTTAGCCTTTCATGTGTTATTGTTGGTTCTCTGTGTTGTGTTCATGAAGTGGAAGATTTCTAAGAAGCTGGAGAGATTTCACCTTTGGGGAGAGTAGTTAGAACTTGAAGCTGACATGCCTGAGAGGATCTAGAATGTTCAGTGGTCAATGTCTCTGTGTTATACGGTTCGGGATTGTTCGGGATTAGAGGATCTATATGCTTCCAGTTACCTCTATCAGAAATAAATATCCCTCAAGCACGGAAGATCTTGAACGTCACCGAAGGGTCAAAATCTCAATGAATATGTCCTTGTTTTTGCCTCAATAGTTAGGAATATTTAATGTAGTATAGCACATTTGCTCTGCCTGTTGATATCTAAAGAACTAAGCTTCTGTGTAGAGGAAATTGTGTGTGTCTTGTTTTTCCTTGTCCCGTACCAACTGTGGTGTCTATCGGAACAGCTGATTGTTTTCAGTCAAGCAGTGGAATTGTCTTGCTGTAGACTGGACTTTTCAGTAATGTGTCTTCATTGTCTGGGCTTGCGTGTAAAGCTGTGTTACGTTCTGTGGTCGTCAAGGAATAGTTTTTTTGTCTGCTTCACTGTTTACACTGTCTTTGTCGCCGATAGTGGTGGAAATGTATTTTAGGCTATATGACTTTGCTTTAAACTGCTCATTTTAATGTAAATGTAATGTTTATTGATGTCATTGTAAGTCGCAAAAGTGTCTGCTAAGAATTATAAAATGCCGCCTATAGTGGATTGACTGTGTACATTGAAGGCTGCTGTTTGTATGTTATCTGTCATTCGCTTAGCTATAATTAAGTGCTTTCATACTTTTCCTACAAAGAATTACATTGCATGGTTGGCATAATAATGCTAGGCAAATTTGTATAAACACAAACTGAGATATCGCTTTCTCAGAATGCTATGGCTCTCCTTGTTTCTAACCATTCTCATTTTTTTGCATTTTCCAGGCGGCTTGAAGGATCCACAGTCCAAGGTACAGTAGACAGTCTTTCTGTTTCACCGACTACATACTAGCCTTCAGCATAGCCAGTGGTCTCAGTTGGAGCTGTAATTGCTTCGATGGTCTAATTTGAATCATCAACACGTTTCATAGTCCCTCGCAAGAAGACAGCCGTGAGGTTGGAGCATGAGTCACGTCTCTTATGTAAAAGCTTTAATGATATCACAGAAGAAAGCCGCACAGCCATGCCACATCCACTGCCCAGCAGGCGGAACTATTTTCTACGGGACTAGCAGATATCTTAGGGGATGATGGAGTGGACAGACAAAAAGAGAGAGAGAGAGAGAGAGAGAGATCCAGAAAGAGAGAGATCTGTAAAGAGAATATAGTGACAGATGCCAGCCAGAGTCATGTAGACATGATGAGAGAGAGGGAAAGAGAGAGAGAGAGAGACATGTAAGATAAGAGGAAAGAAAGAAAAGAGACTGAGATGGAGATAAAAAAAGAATAATTGGAAAAAGGTTGCGAGGTAAAAAGATTATAGGTTTGGAAGACAGAATTTGGAAAGGGGAATTCTGTGGTGTCTCTGGTTGGTCATATGCCCATGGCAATAATAAAAAGGTAACTGGAGTAGCTCTTGGAAGAACATCCCCAAAAGAACCTCCTGTAGGATTCATTTGATATGGAACAACTACAGTAGGTTTCCAGTGGTATGCATGCTATGGTACCATCTTCTCATGATGTGCAGGCTGCTCATTTTTATGGTTACATAAAACTGTGCTATGTCCTGGGCTTGTCTTAATAGTAGGGAACAATATGAGAAATGCTATATTTACCAAAGCCAGCAGTCGCACTGAGAAACCTTATGCAACACAGTCGCTATAATCGATCTTCTCCCTGCTGCTCCGTCTTGTGTCCTTCCACTGTCTCAAGGGGTTTGAGAGGAGAGGACCTCTCTTGTTTGGATTGTGAAAGAACAGTCTGGCCACAGTAAACTAGATGAATGGCATAGACTTCACAGGCCCTTAAGGCTTTACCAGTGATGTTCAGATGTAAATTTTCCATACACGGTAGGATGAGACACCAATGGCTCTTCTTCAGAGGGAGCATATAGGATGAAATATGTACATAAAGCGTCCTAGCATAGGTCGGACTCTGGGACATTAGCAATGTTACACTGTACAGGACAAAAACATAGTTCACTGCAAATGCTAGCATGAATCATTTTGAAATTCTTTTTCTTGACATTTACTGGAATGCAGATTGTGTAGGTTCAGCTAAGGAGACACCCTGCCAGAGAGGCAAGTGACCAAGGATAAATGTGGCTGGGTTTTGTTCTCTGAACTTTGACATAGTTCGTTATTAGACACCTCTATGCTACAAGGGCAAATTGTGTGAGAGAGGGGTTTCTTGTGCTGTAGCCCAGTTAAGGTGTGGGTGCGATATCACGGAAAACCAATTAGTTCGAAGCAAGAGAACAATTATGTAATGACTTTTTGACAGAGGTCAGCCGGTTGCTCTGTTGCTGTTTGTATGGTATGGAACAGGAGTAAGGGAAGGAGCACGTAAGTTTTGTCTTGCCCAGAACCTTCAGGAGTTTTCCTTTGAGCACAAGCTGTGGAGCCATTGTGTCTAAGACTGTCCAGTGTCTCGCTTGGTGATTTGTTTGGCACTAACCCTTGTCCCCCCCTCCTCTCCTTACAGCGTGGCTTAGACACCCTGTCCATGAAGTCCTCGGACAGCGATGTAAGCGACGTGTCCGCTATGTCGAGCGCGTCTCGGCTTAGCAGCACGAGCTACATGTCTGTCCAGTCTGAGCGGGCACGGGGGAACCGCAGGATCAGGTGGGACCTCCTCTCCCCCCTCTTTCTCTCTCTCTCTCTCTCTCTCTCTCTCTCTCTCTCTCTCTCTCTCTCTCTCTATCTGCTTCAGCCTGTGTCTGCTATGGTCAAATCCTATATCCACTGTCACTTTCACATTCTCTCTCTCTCTCTCTTTCACTGAATCTCTCTGTCTGTTCTTTCTGCTGTCTCTCATTTCGTGAGTTCTGGTTTGGCTCAGTCTGTTTGGGAGCCAAACCTCAGAACTTCACATCTTTGTCCAATTGTGGATTTGACCATAGCCAGAAAGGCACCCTGTTGCTTCATGTCTTTCATTTATTTATTTTTACTTGATCTGTCAATCTTTATTTATTCTATAATTTTTTCCCTTTTTTGGGGAAATGGTTGACAACTCAAAGCTGAGGTGGAGCATCGTGCCTCTGCAGTTTTAACCACCACAAGCAGAGCTTGAGTTGGGGTCTTCTCTCTCTATGTTAACTCCTTTTATGTTTTCATTGTAGCAGCACGGCACCTGTTCCGACGCGAGCCCTCTCGTTCGCCCCTTTTTTGATTCTTTCCTCAGCTCTTATTATTTCCTCTGCTCGCCTGGCACGTCGGTGTTAACGTGTGTGTGCGTGTGTTTGACTTCTCTGTCTGTGTGTGTGTGTGTGTGTGTGTGTGTTTGATGTGTGTGTAACTGCATGCCTTCTCTGGTCTTCTTCTTTTTCCTCTGTGTGTGTGTGTGTGCATGCCTCTCGTGGCTGCTGCCGCCGCCGCCGCTGCTCTCTCCGACCGTTGTGTGTGTGTGTGTGCGCGCCGCCTGCGCCTCCAGCCGCGGGGACGCGCTCCAGGGGAGCCAAGGGGACGATCTGTCCCTCTCCGAGCTGGTGGAGGAGCTCACAGGAGGAGCGGCGGGGGGAGGAGAAGGAGGAGAAGGAGCAGGAGGAGGAGGAGGAGGAGGAGGGGAGGGGGGAAGTGCGGGGGAGGAGGTGGTGGAAGAAGAGGAAGGGGCAGTGACTGAAGCCGAGAGGTAAAAACCCACCCAGTGACCCTCACACTAATGTCTAGCCTTATCCAGTCTAACTTCTATAACCTCTGTGGTGACGTAGACTTAAATAATTCATTTCAGTCCCTCCTAACTCCCTTTGAGGTTACTTTTTGGGATAGGCTCTGGTTTCCAATTCCAGAAAAGATTTGTCCAGGAATATATTTTCTCTGGCTACCGAAATGGCATGTTCAAATACACCCTTACACACTTCTTCTGAGAAGGAGCAACAAGGGCAAGGACTTTTCTTCTCAGGAATTGGAACTCTTGTCCATATCCCATAATAATGCTTCTTAGTGTAAACAGACAGGCCTGTAGTCAGCACCCTCTGGTCCTCTAGGCACTAGCTTGTTCCCGTGCATGAGCTGTAGATCTCCCCACTGCGGAGTAGTTTGGCCGTGACCCTCTGTACCAGAGTTGATACTTTCTCAGCTCTGTTAGCATCAGGTCTCACGGTGGGGGAAAGAACCCGCAAAACACGCAATGGGATTCGCAAAAAGCTTGATTTGTAAAAATATACAACAGCATTGAAGTTTACACAAGAGCCATTAAGCCTCACATTTTTATACATCTTATCAAGTGTTTTGATTACAGTGATTATGCGTGTCTCCTCATATGCCTCCCTAACGCTGTGAGTGCGAAGAGCAGGGATACGGACTCTGCTTCCCCTCATTGGGTGTAGGAGGCTGAGTAAGCACCCTTTAATGGACACACGTGAATCATGTGTGGTCTTCGTTGTTGGCCCGGTCCGAATCCCATTCCGTGTTATTACGCTGAACGGGCACTGAGTCACTTTTTGGCGCTTTCGGCGTGACGTAATGCGGCATGCAAAGTGCGCCGATCGCACCACACACACGGCTCACTCATTCACAAATGCCACTAGCGCACGAGAGTCACAATGTAAATGAGTTAGGATACATCCCCCTTCTCCTGGTCTAGCTGGAATTACATACTGTATGTAAGTAAAATATGAATGTATATTGGAATGTTTTTGCATGTTATTTGCTTGTGGTTGCTTTTGGGCGTGTGTGGAAAATAACTTTGAGACTGCATGTTCTGTGTGTGCTTTGGTGTGCAATAGAATTGTGTTTATATGAGGGTGTTTGTACTTTCTTGCTATCTATCTATCTATCTATCTATCTATTTACGTATCTATCTATCTATCTATCTATCTATTTCTCTATTTCTCTGTCTATCTGTCTATTTGTGTGTGTCTCTCTCTGTGTCTCTACCTCTCTCACTTTCTTCTGACTTTGCGTCAGCCGCCTCCTCCCTACATCCCTGATGTGCCTGTCTCTTACATAATCTGACTGTCATACTGCTCGCTTCTAAACACACACACACACCCCCTCCCCCTCCTTCCCAATTTTGTACATGTACTGGAAGGTCCGCTGTTAATCAACCTAGCCAATTAGACCAACAGCCACCCACCCCCCCCCCCCATCCCCCACACAACCCAACCCAACCCAACCCACCCCCTCAGTCTGCTCAGCCCCCTGCACATCTGTTGCAGACACACACACACACACACACACACACACACACACACACACACACATGCCTCTACGCATCCTGCTTCCAGTGATCAATCAGTCCCTTTCAGGTTCTCCTGCTGCAGTGCAGCAACTGCATAGTTATGAAACTATAATTGATCCAATTTTGTTCCATTTCAGTTTTCCTACATTTTGACATCAGTAAACTCGTATGCCGTATGCTTTCAATTCAGTTAAATTGAAAGTACTTTATTTTCCATGAGGGACTTCATTTGTGCAGTGGACATTCAAAACAGATAGAACAAATACAACACTTACAGAGTAAAGGTCAAGTAAAAGCCGATGGCCCCAAATGCATAGTGTGTCTATAGTTCCACATATGCTATTAGTACATATGGGTATTACTGGTCCAGAGACCCCTCCAGTATCTCTAGATAGTCATTAAACAGTTAAAACTGCCCCTGTCTATCTGGCTGTGTGCTCCCGCTAATGAGAGTTGACGTGCATAATTCCCAAACTACTGGGGTGAGCGTCCCGACAGATGTGGAGTCCAGACGCTGAAACCACATGTTTGCCATGAGATGATGCGATTCTCAGGCTGCAGGCAGGCCGGGCAGGCGAGAGTGGCCCGCATTCTAATATGGATCAGGTTGGACCGTTCAGACGCCAAAAATTCCCCGGCGCTTCGCTAAAGGGGACAGAGTAGATGCTCGGAGGCACAGTATTTAGTTTCCATTTGCTGGGGGAATGAGTCATTCACTTCAGATTTGAATGTCAAAAACAAAAGGTTGCCCCAGCAGATGCACTTTGGCCTACATAAATTCCCAGACCTGTTGAATTCATGAGAATACTATCCCTTTTACCACATCTAGTTCTGGTCAAATCAGAAACGGCAAGAAGTGAAAGGTTTTGGTCGCCATTCCTCCTCCGCTTGCCGGCTTCCGCTCGGTTTCCACAGAAACGGCGTATCTGGGTACTTGAGCTCTCGATTAAGTGGTAGGAGGAGAGGAGAAGAGGAGGTGGTGGTGGCGGCGGTGATTCAAAGAAACAATTAGCCATCCTCCTTGTCCTCCTCATCCTCTTCCATATCCCTCTGTACCAACCAGCTTGTGAGATGTGGCTCTTGGTGTCCATTAAGTCACTGTTCCTCTGCTCTCAATGGGCTCAAGTAGTCCCTTAGTAAATCTCCAGCCCATTAGCGTCCCATTCTGCTTGCACCAAGTGAATGAGACGTGAAGATTACGCTGAATTCATCGAAGTGTACTTTTAAGGTACAGATCATTAAAATGTGAAGCTCCTGTAAGGCAATGGTCCAATGTGAACCTAAAGTGGCATACTCTAGGTTCACGTTCCCTTGGCAACAGATGATTCTGCGCCATCATAGCTCCCTTGTTTGAAAGATGTTATCGGCAGAGGATTTTACGCCAGTAAAAATAGCGTTCAGAAGGTTTATTATTATATATTCATTTTATTATTTGAATGTTATTGAAACACCTCTCAGACAAATCCTCACTAGTGGTTTCAAAAACAGATTAAAAAAAAGTAGCCTATTCAGTTCTCATTCAGTACAGCTTGCATCCAATCCACTCTTAGAGACATCGCTTCATTAAGCAACTGTGCTGGCACAGGTGCTCTGGAGGGGAGAAAGTGAACTTAATTAAAAGCCTCCATGATGTTCACTCGTGTGGCAAGGGAACAAGTTGTCGTTATAACAGTGATTATGTAAACACTGTGATATCATGATGTGGTCCTCAAAGTTAGGAAGCAGTTGTTTTTTGTTGTGGTTTGAAATGTATCTCCCAAATGAGGACACACTGTACAGGATGGAGGAACAGGCTGGAGAAGGAGGGGCAGAGAGGAAAGAGGAGGACTGAGAGAGATGGCAGGGTAGAATACATAGTAAGAAAGAGGAAGAGGATGAGAGATGAAGAAATGCAGAGAATGAAGAAAGGAGAGAAAGAGAGAGAGAGAGAGAGAGAGAAGGAGGTCTCAGAGGAAAACATCAGTTGTTCTGTGCCATGTCTCTCAGCTCTCCAGTCCAGACAACCCAAAACTCCACAGAGGTGGTGTCTGTTGGACTGATCCTATGGCCTACACACATATACTGTATGTACACTCACTCTCTCTCTCTCACGCACACACACACACACACACACACACATACAGTACACACATACACACTTATAGGCACACACACACACACACACACACACACACACGTGGGTGCGCGTGTCCCCAGCGTGTGTTTCTCATTTGACAAGAAAAACCCTGAATCCACAGGCCCCGGTTGTGCGTTCCTCGTCGAAGCCTCAGACAGTGGCTTGTCTGGATGCCTTTTCCATGAGCAGAACCGCATCATTTCGCCTTACGTGCTGAGCTTGAGCAGTCCCCCCTTAGTGACGCACCCAAACTCCAGCCAGTGGCGGGATGGAAAGATCCCCTCTGATAGTATGGCGGGCGAGCATAAAAAGCCGCATGTCTGGAGAAGTGCATCGCGTGTAGGTTTGTTGGACGGCTTCCTACTCTACTGATACCTGAGGTCAGCCTAGAAAGCTGTTAATAACGTGTGGGAAGCCTAACTGTCATCCACCAGCAGGCTGGGACTCAAGTAGAACTGGCACAAATGTGAATGAAACTCAGTAATATATTAGATATGTGTATTATAGATACTAAATATACACATATATATTAGATATTATAGATAAGGCTTCAAAACCAGTTGGATATTTCGCCACCTTTAAAGGAGGTCTGAGCTGTCATCACGTTGATGGGAACTGTTTAGTATTGTGCAAAAAGATTGCAGGTTTGAAATAATACACTGTGGTATATCATTTACATGGGACATAGGAGTTGATGACAAAGAGAAATGCCACATTTTCCAAGCAGATAGGAGACACATAGACAGGATTTGATGTGTAACTGGAAACTGTATTCTCAGAGGAGGGGGTTTCACAGGGCTGGCCATTTTCAGTGTGGAGCTGCTCGGTATAATGTGATCTGTTTAGGGTCTGTAAGAGAGCTCAGTTGCATGTGCACTATACTTCCTGACTTACACGCTAAAAGAAGAACCAAATTGGATTCCAGGTCTTCGTGGATTTGTGCTGAAAAAAACATTATAATGGAGAAAACATCTTTGGTTTACTGCATGATTTTTTTTTCAAGCACATAAGCATATTCATAAGTGCTTATGGAGGTAGAGAGATTGGATTATGGTTGTTGGATTCCATCCTGCCTAGCTAGCGTTTTAGGACAGAGAGATAGTTTTATTGGCACACCAACACAGGTTGAGTGTTTGCTGCAATAAATGTAATTCTTTTTTTATATATGTAAACAAGTTAGTAAACCATTTTTGTTTAATAAGATTGATTTCTTTACAGAAATTGCAGATACATATGACAAGTATGTCAAGTTAGAATAAATCCAGACAAAAAAACATTTTCCTGCAATGGCTCACTGAATCCATTCACTGAGTGATTTCAATAATAAGGACCATATGGTGTTGTGAGTCTGCGTCGTGGCACTTGTGCTTCTCTCTTTCTCTCTCTGTATGTGTGTGTGTGTATTTGTCTGAGAGAACCAACAGAAAATAAGAGACCTCATCAATCAGAATTTAAAGCATGCAAATACATTACCTGCACAATGTACCCTTTTTATCATACCTAAATGCACAAAATCTGGTCTAGGTCTTTAAGAATGGGCTGAATGGGCCCTCCAAAAATGATGATCTTTACAGAATTCTACACTGTCATTAGATTCTCTCTCTCTCTCTCTCTCTCTCTTTCTCTCTCTGTACCATCATAATTTGTGCTTGTGGTTGCATGCATGTGACTCGTGTCTGTGCATTTTGTGGTGTGTATGCACACGTGCATGTGTATGGGTAGCTTAAGACGCTAAAAAAATGAGACGCAGATTTATTTTATTTTTCTTAACCACATAGCATCCTTAAATCCTCACTGAAGCTTCACAACTGCACACAACACAAGCCTGTGTGTGTATATGTGTGTGTGTACTGTCACAGGTCTTTCACTGGCGCATAGACCTCCAGTAGTTGCCACCTGCACAGTAGCATCTCCATACAGGCTAAATTAAATATAAAACCTAGTATGAGTCAGTGACCTCACTCTATTTGAGTGTGTTAGACATTGTTGACAGAAGGGCTTGGACCTGTCTCTCTAGCTTAAAGAGGTGGATGAGACAGCCAAGATCAGAGAGTGAACCTGCCAAGAAGGGAAGCAATGACAGATCAGCTCTGTGCCACACACATGACCTTGTGTAGGTGTCTCATGTGCAAACAATACAGACATTTCTAGAATGAAGTCTAAAGCCAAAGGTGAAACCTAGAATAGTACAGCAGTAATGATTCATGCCAGAAACTAGCCTGGTAATAGATGATGATAAGGCATATAGAAGCCAACACAATACACATGCGTTGTAAGTTGTTATTTCTTTATTCTGCCCTGGAACAGGAGAACCTAGTTTTTCTTAGTAAATATCTTAGAGGCAATAGTATTTTAATTCCTCCTTGTCTTTTACCCAGAAGTTTTCCTCCTTTCTTCTTTATATGTGTTTAACCAACCTGCATACTGAACTAGTGTTCCAGTAAACCCATATACTGTCCCTCTGTGTACTGTACCTGTGATTGTGTATCAGATATACCTGTATACAGACCTCATAGTCATGTATACCTTCCTCTCAGGTGTGCAGATGTATACATGTACACCTATAGCCTGTATATGCCTGTGTGTATATCATGTACACCTATAGCCTGTATATGCCTGTGTGTATATCTGTCCTCTTGACTCCCATAGCTGAGGCCTGTCCCTGTTGTCTCTCTTTCGCTATCCCTCCATCCGTTCCTCTCCTTTATTCCTCTCCCAACTCTTCCCTACTTTGTCTTCCTCTCCCCTCCGTCTCTTCCCTCTCCCTTTCTTTCTTTCTTTCTTTCTGTCTTTCTTTCTTTCTTTCTTTCTTTCTTTCTTTTTTTCTTCCTTTTTTTCTTTCTGTCGTTCTTTGTTCTTTGTTTCCTTCTTTCTGTCTTTCTTTCGTTCCTTTCTCTGTCTCTCTCATTCTCTCTCTCTGACCTGTCCATTTACCAACTGCCCGGCCGCTGCCACCGGTGCTGACAGTGAATTTACGTCCAAAATGAAAAACAGGCAAGCGGGCGCCGGCAGCAGCATGACCAAGAGCTCCAGCGTGGGCGGCGAGATGTGCTCGCTCGGCCGCAACGACGAGGACGAGGACGACAAGAAGCGCCGCTCCAGCTTCGGCGCCCGCATGGCCGCCATGGTGGGCCTGGGCAAGAAGAGTCAGAGCACGTCGCAACTGGACCCCGAGGGTAAGACACACAGGGTTTCCTAATTCTACACCTACTCAATTAGCGGACGCTTTTATCCAATGAAATGCCTCTGTTTAGAATATGCTTCCATCAGTGTGTGTACTCAGTGTGTGTTATTACACAGTGTGTGAGTGAGTGTATGACCTATGACCTCATGGTGTGTTGTTGTGTGTCTTGCTGTACAAGTTGGGTTTTGGGGGGGGGGGGGGGGGGGGGGACTCAGCTTGTCCGGTCCGGTTCCAGCACACTTCCAGTTAGTATTGCGTTAGTTGGGACTGCTCGTGCAAAGCGGCCGTAAAACACGCCGAAAGCACGACGAATGACAGGAATGTTTCTTAGTCCTGGCAAGAGTGTCAAGACGCGAGCGATGGCAGCTGAGAGAGAAAGTTGGTCAAGGTTCAAGACTCTCTTGCTCAAGGGTTGGAAGCCGGACGTGCCGCGTGAGACGCTCGATGTTAGTCAGCTGGACGGACGCGCAGCAGACTCCGAGCCACATTCCACACAGGGATAAAACACACACTCACCCACAGAGAGAGAGAGTGAGAGAGAGAGAGAGAAAGAGAGAGAGAGAGTTCTCAGGGATGAATGGCTTCTGAGCACTGAGCATCAGATAAGGTGACCAGACAAGCTAGCCTAACAAGCCCATGCTCTGTCCAGCTCTGGACACATAAATCTGTCGGCTGATAAATCTGCTGCTCCACTTCCAGCTCCAGCCTGAGTCACCCTCCTTCTGTCCGCTTGCCCAGAACTTCCCCCCACTCATTTATTTAAGTATGACCTTTCTCTCTCTCTCTCTCTCTCCCTCCATCTCTCTCTATCTCTCTCTCTCTCTCCGTCACTCTCCCAGCGGTCTCAGATATTGTGAAGTGGGTCGCGGTAAATCACCGGCGGAGAGCCATGTGAGTTCCTCCGCAGGTGTCCGCGGTGTCCACGGCCGACGCTGCTGGAGAGTAAATATGTTTTAAGCCTCCCCGCCCCTGCGTCTGCCCTCTGTGGAGGACCTCCATTTAGCTGCCTCCAGACTCGGGCGCTTGCTCTTTATGGTTCCCGGTAGGGAGGGTGTGGCGGTGTGGAACATATGCATCCATCAGATGAATAGTTAATGAATGGCTTTCACAGTCTGCCACCCGCCACACACACACATACACACACACACACACACACAGACAAATGGGCTCACACACACACATACAGTCATATATACACGAATATGCACGTGCACAAGCACAGGAACACACACACACACACACACACACACAGGAACACAAACCCACATACACACAAGAACAGACACACACATACACACACTCACAGTCTGCCACCCACAGACAGTTTGCCACCCAATACACACTGAAACACACACACACACACACACCCACACACACACCCACACACACACATTGACCACCGACGCACACACTCATAAATAGCTGAAACGTCTGCACGTGAGTTGGCTATGCATGCAAGATGCTCAGTTTACAGTGTTTGCCAAAGTCACTTTGAGACAGTTGGTCAATTCAATTTCACCAATTAAGCTAATGAACTATCGCTTGGAAAGCAGCCATTTTGAAAAGTTCTGTAATGTTGCTGAGTAGCTCGAATGCAAACCCCACTTTTTCTTTATCCAAATCCCTCAGTGCTAAAGTCCCGCACTGAGACCAAAGTGATCCACTTTTCCCATCCCAGGTCCACCTTGATGGGAAGGGAAGCGAGTATGAGAGGGGCCTGGTTTCTTAACACGTGCCTGTTGGGCTTAGAGTCTGCTAAGAGCCTATTTGCATTCTTCTCTTCACCTCAGTCTGTCGCCAGTGCATTCAAGTCATTACTCCCAGGCGCAGGTGGGGTCTGCTTTAATTAGAGATGAATAAACATGCCATCTCAGTCCCTTGCGAAGGGTAATGGATGTTCTGCACGTGAAGGACAGTCGTCCATTTATCCGTTTTTTTCCAGATACAAAATGTTTCCCTTGGTTGTTGTTGACAGCAGTGTCAATGTCACTTGTATGCAGCGGTACTGTGAGTTTAGTTTATTATGAACATGTACAGGGGTGCCTGCCACTGACATGAGCACAATAAGCCGCATTTGTTCAATGTGAGGGACATATTCCATTTTTCAAAGTGATGGGCCATGGCTGGTCATTTTAGACTGTTAATTGATACAAGCTGGGAATATGTTGTGCTCAATACATTCCTTCTAGTTCATTTTTAGCATTATTATTTTCCTTGTCCAGTTATATTCATAGTTTTCAGGACGATATTTTTCTTTCCTATTCCATCCTACCTGACTACACTTTATACTGTCTGTTGAAGGTCATTGTTATTTTTTGAACAATTTATGCTGCACGCATCTCCATAAATTGTTACATTCCAACTGGTCTGTATATTTGAATGCCCACTGCACTTCACAATCAAAGTTTTAAGAGTGAGTGAGTTGCGTTGAAGAGTGAGTGACCGCATTGACAATGTGGATTCATCTTTCTTTGTTCTCTCGACCCTGCCCTTCTCTGACCTGTCTGAGTGTTCTAGATTATTTGTCATTTCCATTCCTTCTATCTCTTTCTCTATCTTTCTTTCTTTTATCTCTCTCTCTCTCCCTTTCTGGAAAACTCTATTCTTAGTGTGTTTTTGAGGTCACTTATATAGGAGGTCAGCTAGTAGTGGTGGATGTTGGATCATGGAGGTCTATCAGGGCTTCGGCAGGGTTCCTTTGGTGCTTTTGGTGCATGGGTGGCGTGCAGAGAGGTCATCCCAGGATGGACACGGCCAGGGCTCACTCTTTGTCCGGCTCAGATGGTTGAGGCCAGACCAGACGTGGCCTACTTTTTATACAGTACATTTATAATGCCACTCCATAGGAAGCAGATTGACCAAGACACCAGCGCCCCAAGTCTTGCCCCAGATCAAGACTTCAGTTGAGATGTGCCTGTCAAGTTTTAGATTACTTACGCTTTTTAATGTTTAATGCCAAGTCCCGTCAAGGATGTCTAACAGTGGCATCTGAATATTTTGTTAAGAGTGGATTCAAGAGTGAGTTGTTCATTTAAGTGTATGTCTGTTTTCAGATTGCAGGATGCAGGGCCTTTTATAGTTGATGTTGCTGTTGGAATTGTGTTTTGGAAATTACAAAAACACATAAGAGCTGCATTTGGGATTTTGCATGCAGAAGCTACAAATGATTAAATAATAGAATAAACTGTGAGTAGTCACTGACAATATGAAAATAGCATCCAGGACAAAACATGTTAATCCAGTTTAAACCCAACTGGGTAGTGCTGTCATTGCATAATGGAAAAATAACCAAATTATGCTGATAGACAAGGCTTATTGAATATAAAAATGGAACGTCTTTATGTCACACCGACTTTGTTCATGAAAATTCATGAAATTTTAAGTTGGTTCTATTTTCCTGAAGCTCCACTGAATTGCGGCAACTGAATGAGATACAGGCACAATATATTAAGTGGTTGTGCATAAAGATCTATCAGTCATCTACCATCTACCTGCAGATTTCTATTGATGTTGTTTGATATGTTTGTTATTATGTTGTTTATCCCCTCACCAAAAATATATTATCATGAATTGTCTGTACTGGTAGATAAGTTCAGTCATCAGCTGTTGCCTGTATAGACCATAGAGAGAGAGACAGATTGCTTACTTTAAAACCTCTCAGCTCCTGCTCTGACCTCTCTAAGCACAGACACTGCCATTGAGTCTGTCCCTCTCTCTCTCTCTCTCTCTACCTCTCTGTCTTTCTCACTCTCTCTCTTTCTGCTTGGTCCGGCAGTAGTCTGGCAGTGTAGAGCTTTAATTAGCCAGCACCATGCTGATTTTTCCCCGATACGCCGTGCTCCAACTCTGCCCCGTCACGGTGGGAAGCCTGCGTCCTGCCCGGTCAAACGCAGGCAGGGGTCAGACGACATGCCGCGGCAGCCATGTCCTCGACCAGCGTCTAGCCGATCAAGATCTCAACATTTCACCCCGACCGCTGATCTCGGATCAGTAGTCTGCCGGTACCGGAGCAGGACGCCGGGCCGGCGCAGTGAGAGATTCTGTCGTGTGTGTAGAAAAACACCTCCACTAACGGACACTCTGCATCGATTTTTTTTTTACACGTCGAAGTGCGCTAATGACCTCCATCCAGCCTCGCTCCATGCAGTCATTATTGACAGACATGGCCATCCATGGTCTCCTCTACGACTCGACCTTGACTCTAACCAACAATTAGTGCCAGATAATGAAGCAGTTATGATGTTGAAGGCCGGGTTCTAGGAAATGAGATTCTAGGTATTTGAGGAGCACACATTAGGCTTTTGTGGAGGACATTTGCTTATTCACTGCTCGTTCTTTATGCTCCTTAATCCCAGTCACAGAAGAGACTTGATTAATGAGAGCTACCGATATAGCCAGTGTCATGTCCAGTTGATCATGACTGGAAGAATAATCTGTGATGTTGAGCCATTACGTGGCTGGTGTCTTTCACTGGAGGTCAGTTATGAAGCCGCAGTATGCCGAGTATAGAGGATGAGCTGATTCACTAGGAAGACTGGAGGTCCTATAGCTTTTGTGGAAGTGGGAAGGTTACGCACACATATACCACACACACACACACACCTATGTAACCCTATTACCTCAACCTATTCTAGTTTTTACATAGTTTTTATATTACCTTGTCTACACTATACATTACTCTCTTATCTGTCCATATATTTATGCTGGTTTCTAGACCTCTATCTATATATCTATCTAAAAAAGATGAAGTGCTGAAATCAGTAGATTTATCCTGATATTTTGTCTTTTGTCAATACTACCACACACGAGCGTGAGCGCACGCAGACACACACAGACACACACACACACACACACACATACAGTACACACATAGTACACACACACACACACACACACACACACACACACACACACACACACACAGACAGATAGACAGACACACACTCTGTGTGTCAGGAAATACTCCCTTCATTCAGAAGTGATAATTGAAATGGTCCTGTCAAGACATGCTGTATGTGCATATGTAGGATGAGTCATCTCAGACCTGGCGGATGGCAGGTGGAGGGAATAGTGAGTTGTATAAGAGTCCCCCATGTCTCCAGCCATGTAAGAGTGGGGTAAAGAAGAGTGGTGCAGTATGGTGTAAAAGTGTCCGTCTCACAGATGCTGCGCCACAATTGTTAGCTGACCTACATATTGCTCATGGAGCACAGTCAGGATGTGATGCTCGCTCTCTCTCTCTTTTTCTTTCTCTCTCACTCTCTCTCTTTCTTTCTTTCTCTCTCTGCCTCTGTACCTCTGTTTTTCTTTCTCTCCCTATGTCTCTCTCTGTCTCTCTCTCTCTCTCTCTGACGGTCTCCAAATGCAGATTTTTCAGTCAAATTGCGGAGTTAATGTTCTATTCAGATGTGTGTGAGTAACCGGAGAGCCGGGCGAGAACTGGGCTAACATTGGCGTGTGTGTTAGCACCTCATCTCTCACATCCGTCACACTGGCACTCATTTCCAAACGCCATAAAATGACCTCTGCAAACACTCCATAAATCCTATGCACTTCTCTACACCACCTTCTTAGAGTTCTACAGTTTCAGCCCTGTGGAAATGAATAGAAAGAAATATAGATCAATATAGACTTATGTTAATAATTCAAATCTGTTTGGAACGGTTTCTGATGTTACAGTTGCAGTTGGAAATGATTCAGTCAGTTTGAAATAATTGTAATATTATTTTAACTGTGCAAACCTTAATATTATTAGAACTGGGACTGGTCTAACTTAAGTCATTCAGCAAATGTTGGTCAACTGCCAAGGAGTGATATGGACTTTTGGAAAAGGAGTTTACCACATAGGATATGGATGCAATTAGTCTTTACATACTGCACTGGCAATATTCAGAGTGCAATGCCAGATCATTCCAAAGACTACACATTTACAGATGTATATCCACATACAAGTATTGAAGTCAGAATGATGCTATATGACACTTTAAAGTTTCAGAAGAAAAGGCCACTGACAAGAACATTTTTACATTGTGTGAGCAGTGCTGTTCATTTGCATAGTGTTGTCGTGAGTCTAAAAACGATGCTCCATAGTTGATAGCCTCATTTTTAGACGCATACCTTTTAAAAACCTCTTTAGAAGCCGTGTTGGTGAAGCTGTGCTCATTTTCTCACTGAAGGCATGTATTTGAGGTCCTGTTTTGTGTGTTGTCGCTGCCTTGGTTGACTCAGTGATAAGTCAGAGCTGGCAAACAGCAGGTTGTGTAGGTGCAGCTGTCTCAGTGGGGGTCTGGCACGGAGCTCAGTAACAAGGGAACAGCGAACGGGGAACGGGTCGGAGCGTAGAGGACAGCACGAAGACTCAACGCAGTTCTGCAGTGTGTCTGCCTCACTAATGAGCTGTGTGTGTGTGTGTGTGTGTGTGTGTGTGTGCGCAGAGTAAATGATCTAAAGATTTTCTACCTGCTGTGAATCACAAAAAAAATGAACACATCATACAAATACACACTCGCGTACTGTATATTCACACCGAAAAAAGCTAAAAATAACCCTGGCCATTGTTAGGAGAGGAGCAATCTGTAGGTGGGCGTTCGGGGGTACGTCAGCATGCTCTACTGCTACCTGCTTAAGATTATTTATATGTGAGCTCAGCTCGTAGCATGAATGGGTCTGCCTAAAATAGGGGATCGTCTCATCTCCAGAGCCCAGCACTGGGACTTGGAACCGCTTTAAACAGGCTCAATCTTGATTATATTTAACTTGAAGGATCCTTGCTTAGCTGTGTGTCTGTGCGTGTGTGTTTGTGTTTGTTTGTGTGTGTCTGTGTCTGTGCGTGTGTGTGTCTGTGTCTGTGTGTGTGCGTGTGTGTGTGTGTGCGCGCACGTGTGTGTGTGTTTCTCCTGCCGAATGACGACTTGTGCACTGGAGAGGCCCACTCACACGGCTCGCAGTGTATCTTTTGAATGCCAGTGTTTATTTGAATTGTCCTGTGGGGCTTAAAGGAGAATTCCGGTGTGATATTGACCTAAAGTGTATCGAAACATGATACCGAGTGTGAACGTATGTCTCATAGCCCATCTCGGCTTGTCCCCTGCACTCCAAAATCTGGCGCTAGTTAGCCGATGCTACCAACATCTTTTTCAATAGTGGTGCTTCGGCATCGGGCTAGCCATGCAAATAAATCACTGTTTTACACCCATTTACGAGGCTCAATGTATCTCCACACTTCATTGGTAGACTTCCGAGGGCCCTGACATTTAAAACGAGACATTGAGAACTTTGAAAAAGCACTGGTAGTTTACTTACAAGACGATTTATACAGACAGTATCTTCACGAAGTTTAGCGTTTGCAGCCATCTTGAATTTAGTCACGATAAGTCGAGCAACGAGTAAGAATGAACAGCTATGATAAGGGATCAGATTCCAAAAATAATTCAGTGGAAATGCATGGATTCCAGTTGCTGCTACTGGAAGAAACTGGAATCCATGCATTTCCACTGAATTATTTTTGGAATCTGATCCCTTATCATACCTGTTCATTCTTACTCGTTGCTCGACTTATCGTGACTAAATTCAAGATGGCTGCAAACGTTAAACTTCGTGAAGATACTGTCTGTATAAATCGTCTTGTAAGTAAACTACCAGTGCTTTTTCAAAGTTCTCAATGTCTCGTTTTAAATGTCAGGGCCCTAGGAAGTCTACTAATGAAGTGGAGATACATTGAGCCTCGTAAATGGGTGTAAAACAGTGATTTATTTGCATGGCTAGCCCGATGCCGAAGCACCACTACTGAAAAAGTTGTTGGTAGCATCGGCTAACTAGCGCCAGATTTTGGAGTGCAGGGGACAAGTCGAGATGGGCTATGAGACATACGTTCACACTCGGTATCATGTTTCAATACACTTTAGGTCAATATCACACCGGAATTCTCCTTTAAGTGGCCGGCGGAGTGTTTACCTTAGTCCCTCTGGCCTAATGCATTCCTGCCACAGGTAAATGGCTCTTGTGTGGTGGTGATTGACATGCGTGTTTGTCACTGGTAGAGCGGCTAATTCCTCCTTTTAGCTGATGTTTACACTAGTCCTTTCCTCCGGTGTCATCTCCGAGTCAGACGATTGGTCATCTTTCTCCCTCTCTCTCTCTTTTTCTTTCTCTCTCTCTCTCCCTCTCTCTAATCTAACATCACTCTGCCTAATCCCATTGGTATCGCCTGTTATCAGTCAAACAGTAATGTTTGGATCAGGCACTGATGTGTCACTGAGTTGTATGCACTAACATGTATCTAAACCTGGTTAATGGTACATGTAAATGTCTTCACAACTAGGAGTTGATAGCTTGACTGGTACATGTGATGTCTTATTCTCTCTTCTCCCTGATGCTGAATGAGCCGCTGTGGACCTGAGTTGAAGACAGTATCAGACATGTTAGACTCTGTCTAGGTTTCTATCTATCTGTCTGTCTGTCTTTTCTTGTTCTGTCTAGTCTACCACATCTTTTCCTGTAAGTGCTCTTCATTCTTTCTTTATTTCTTTCTTCTGTTACATGCTGTTCAGCTTCTCTCTCTCTCTCTCTACCTCCCTGCTATCATCATGGTGACAGTGTTGTTGAAAGAGGGCAAAGCTATAAAATGTCAACAAAGCATTACATATGTCGGCTCCCTAACTGTGAAAACACACTCACGTTTTCCCGTTATCTGGGTCAGTCAGGTGTTACCCTGATGATGTGGTAGTTGGGTGGATCTGCTAGATGGGTGGAAAAGCAACAACAAGACATTTTGTTTACTGAAAATAGTTGTTTTTTTGCTGGAGCAATTCTTTAAACAATTCCGCTTTCTGTTAAATCTATGTTTTATGTTATGTTATGCTGAATTGAATTGAATTGTAAATTATGCTGTTTGTATTTCAGTAAACTAGGCTGGAAAAACATTAAGAGGTAAAAAGGTTATTGTTAGCTAGTTTGTCGTGTTAAACAATACAATTGTTCTGAGAAACAACAAAAACTCCTATGAACTCTTTTCTTCCTATGAGGGTAGAATAGAATACTCCCTCATGGCCGAAATGAATGGAGATTGCTCTCTTCAGACGTTGTTCACATCATTGAGTGCTCCGATCTTAAGACCTTAGCGTACACGTACAACGGAACAATGCTGTTGGGAAAAAGAGCCCTTCAGTACCCAATAGCCTCCTAATGTAGCGCACAGTTTACAAGGACTTTTTTTCTGTTATCATACAGCTTCACAACCCACCACTGAATCTTTTCAATTACTGTCTCTGTGTTGAATAACCTTTTATATTCTTGAACTGGGGAAGACAGTAGTGATTGAGTAAACACACAAACATAAACACACACACACAGACGCACACACACACTTTCGCACACTTATGTAGTGATATATTGGGGGGGGGGGCGGGGGTCTGAAGATGGAGTTCAGCGCACCATAGCTGTGTAAACTCAAACAAAAGGGGAAGAGGGGCCTATGCTATGTAGTACATTAGGGCATGTTTACACCTTAGAACATAAACTAAAGCGTTCTTGACTCTGCCATAGAGGGGCATCAGTTGGCTGTAGGACTGCTCTGTTTAAGAAAGACCCCCCACTTCATTGTGTGCTGCTTCCCTCAACCACCCTCGTACCTCCCTCCACCCCCCCCCCCCCCCCTTCTGCCCCCCCCTCTGAAGAGAAAACCAGCCATTAGCTCATTCAGTGCTGAACCTTTTTGGTGCTGCTGTCAGACTCTGAGAGCCAGGACATTTGTCAGTGCAAGCTGCTGTGGTCTGCAGTGCGTTACCGGTGAGTTGGTGGTTTACATTATCAACATTTCAGAGCCAGTTAAAATATTGCCGGCACGCAACACACGTAGGATATAAATCATCCCGCGTAGACAGTGTTGTATTATAAAGCAAGAATGATAAGGTGAGTTTCTCGTGCCTGGGACTCTGGATGTTCAAGGTGAATGGGTGGCGGTTCATATGCGAAATATGGCGCCGTTCTAAACATAGAGGGGAAAGTCAAACAGTTTGGCTTGGGCGAGCTGGGATTTAGGGGTTAGTGTTTATTTTTATTTTTTAAGACAGCTCCGCACCCTTGTCCTCCAGGGAATGACCTCTCACCCACCTTAGTTTTGTTCTTTATCTCTGTGACTGTGTCTGTGTCAAACACATCCTTCCCAAAGGCCTGTGGAAGGAGGCTGCGGAGTGTCAACAGTCGAATGCCATATCAGAGTCAAGACGGATGTCAGACTGTAAACTAAGCTGCTGGATCTTCTTCAATGGACACACACAAGTTGTGCTGACTTTGCAGATTTTCCATTTGTTGCAAAATCAAAGCGAAAACCTTTGTGTGCACTAAATGCGATAGCCATGATTGATAGTAATTGGTTTTCTATTATCCTGTCCATAGCCCACTCATACAGCACATGTGTTGTCTGTAGTAGGCTACCGATTACTTTTCATTGTGTGAGTCAAACCTGAAGCTTTTTCTCTGAAAGTGCTTACACGTGCCACCATTTGGCGTGTGGATCCGACTGCTGTCTGGACAATAAAGCAGCACAAGCCAATGACGTATATTCTCAATTGGCAAAGGCTGGTGTTCGTTATTGATTAGCCATGCCACCGCTGACCAGCATTTCCTGTGCCCGAGATGCATGCATCAAGCCCCAAATGACCCCAGTGAGTGAATGTGTGCAGGAAGTCATTTAATGAGAGCTCAATTGGACACATGAACAAATGCACACACACACTCACTCTATGAAAGCAATGTGTGACAGTCACTTGGCCAGGCTTTCTTATTATCATTATCATCGTTATGATGGCTGAGCAAAGTCATTCTCCATCTCATTTTCTCTTTGGAAAAAGAAGGAAGTGAGTGTTTGGCCCATAATGCATCTGTTGTTGTGACACTTTTGGCTTTCCCGGAGATGAGCAGCGATTTGCAGTAGAAAGGCACTTGACGTCCTCCTCTCCGTGTGGTGATTTACTCCATATCCACTCATAAGGTAGCACTTCATTGGAAATCCTAAACAATGCTGCTTTTGGTAGACAGATGATAAACAAAAAATGTTAAAGGATTTGTCTGTGAATTTGAAAAGCTGGTTCAGATGAGGCAAAGCTGTAGCGTCCACAATGTGCATCAGAGTCCTCCGAAGATCAAGAAAATCACACATGCTCTCTCTATCTCAGTCTCACTCTCTCTCCCTCTCTTAGAGTCACTCTATTTTTCACACACACACCCACACACCCACAATCACATACGCATGCATTTTTTTATGCTTGACACTTGGCTACTTTTAGTCGTCCTCCCAGTCTTGTATATCAGGGCAGCGAGTACTAATCACACACACACACGCACTCTCTCTCTCTCTCTCTCTCTCTCTCTCTCTCTCTCTCTCTCTCTCTCTCTCTCTCTCTCTCTCTCTCTCTCTCTCTCTCTCTCCCCCCCTATTCTCCATCATCAACCTGTATTTCTAAAGACCTTTCTTATCAGATGAAGGCTCTGATATGGCATGAAAGCATTCATGTGGGGGTAACCATGATGACAAAGCATTTTTGAAGTACTCAGACTCTGATATTCATCTGTTTTTTTTTTTTTTTTTTTTTATCACGGCACACTGGATTTTCCCCTTAATGGAGTCAAGCTACACAACAAAACGATTCAGACGAGAGCAGGAACCCCATGAGCCAGTTGGCTTGTCCTCTGTCCAAGTGTTATGGTTCACCCCTGGCCTTACTCCGTCTGGCTCTTCCCCCCACCGAGTCCCTCGGCCTCCGGGCAGTCAGAGGCTAATGTCAGTGGTCACTGTGCACTGTTAGGCGCCCGTGACATTTGGAGAAGGTTTTAGCATGATCTCTGTGTCTTAGCAAAGGGAGCTGACTGGTTTTAGATGGGATGTGAGAGTGCTCATTGGTAGCTCTGTCTCTCTCTTTCCCTGCTTTCCTGAATGCCTGTCAGTGAAGGAGCTTGGAGCATGACCAGTCAATGGTTGTCATGAAACTGGCGGTGTTAAAGGTGATTAAGCGGTTGCACATTCACTTCAATCGACTGTTCACCTGCATGTATTAGCTTAATTTATTCCACTGCTTGGTTGAATTTCCCGTTGTCATGCGTTCTTTAGAACGTGCATTAACATATGTTATTACACGGGTGCTTCTAATTAGAGATGCACCGATAGATCGGCTGGTGACCGGAATCGGCCGATTTTCACGTGATCGGCCATGACCGGCCGGTCAGTCTGAGACATGCCGATTTTATGCCGAATACACTCAAATACACTCGTGCGCCGCAATTGTAACAACACCCATCTGAGTTTGCAAAGTTTGAAGAAGCTAGCAACCAGGCCAACACTCAGGGCTGGAAGTAGGGCTACAAAGAAAGCGCTAATAGGCTACTGAGTTTTTCTATGTGGCAAAAGCTTTACCATTGGCCTACTGCGTGGAATTTACTAAGCTGTCACTTCATTAGGCTACTTAAACATCGCTCATCACTGCCCGTCACTGCCGCTAATTGCGTGCCCACAGCTGAACCACAAGCCTGCTGAACGGAGATAAACGACTGCGACATTAAAAATAATCAAAGATGTCAACAAGCAGCGACATACAGTAGCCCTAGTAGTTATACTCCACTGAAAAAAAAAACTATGTACTGCACGTAGACTAGGGCTAGACCTATGCCTTAAAATACCCTAGTCTAGCAGATTGAGAAGTGGATGTCGTGAAAGTGAACAAACGATAGCCTATTAGAAAGGCAAACAAACGTTAAAGTTGCTTTTGACATAGTAGCCTACAATGAAGAAAACTGATGCTCTGAATACTAAATCAGTCGTCTCTGAAAGTTTGTATAGCCTAATTGATGCATTTAACCGGAATTTGGATTTAATTTTTTCACCGCAAAACAGACGTGCACTGTTTTCATATGGTGAAGCACCTAATCGCTATTAGCACTTCTCCCCTGTGTTTGCGTGATAAATTCATCAATGCGTATGAAAATATGTTACATGGTAGTATGTTCAAATGTATCATGAAAATTGTTCTTAAATCTTTAGTTGGATATTGGAGCCTTCCTTGAATTTCCCCTGGGGATCAATAAAGTATCTATCTATCTATCTATCTATCTATCTATCTGGATGTGAGAAGCATAAAATGGGTGTTCCATAACTTAACTTAATCCATAATATGATACTGCATCTGAAGTTAGACTTGAAAAAGAATCTGTCTGCTCACCGGTTCCATTTTTTTTAAACAGCAATTTCATCATTGATAAGTTGATTACACGTCTATATTAACATGTTCTATCAAAGAAAAGATAGAAAATAACTATTTGTGTGTGTGCTGTAAAATGGTTAGAAGAAATGAAATAGGAATCGGCTAAAATCGGTATCGGCAGGTCAAACTCTATGAAAAATCGGTATCGGCCCAGAAAATTGCAATCGGTGCATCTCTACTTCTAATTCACGTCTTTCATAGCACTCAGCAAGTAGTCAGTTCTTGCATTGGAACTTCATTCAAAAGTGAAAGCAGACGGTTGTGTTCTAAAGAATGTTTGATTCAAGTTCAGTGTGTGTTGTGAACTATTTGTTTCTCAGAAAAAGACAAAACGATAAAATGGTAACAAATAAATGTAGTCATATCATGTGGAGTTTATTTTGTCAAGTAGCCATGTAATAAGAGGGATAATGTATATAACACCAGTCATTATCGGAAAATAAGTCCCTTCACAGGGTGTCCGCGGGGTTGTAAAAGGTATTAAAAGGTAGTAAATGAAATTAGCCAAATTTAAGGCCATTTAAAAGTATTAAAAAGTAATAAACGTCATCTGATGAGGTTTTACATTTTGGAACCACTATGAGGTTTTCCATTTGTGTTAAGTGCAGGCCTATCTCCTAAAATTTGCCTGAATTTATTTATATTATATTCATTTTATGTGCAAGTAGGAGCTGAGCGATATGTCAGTGTGCGTTCGCAGTAAAAAACTTTTAGCGCCCCCTCAAACTGGATATACGGCTGGCTTGCTGCCAAACTTGTTGCCAAAAGTTTGCTACTATTGACGAAGTCATGGGAAAATGTAATTTTTCGGACATTTGGTTAGAGGACTCGAGATTCAAAGACTGGCTTAGGCTAGTTGGCAACAGCCAAGAGGCTTATTGCCACGTCTGTAAAAAGACAATAAATGTCACCTGGATGGGAGTGAATGCCGTCAGGTCACATATGGAGTCTACTAGCCAGCAAACAAGAATGTGCGGACGTAGTCAGAGGTGGAAGAGTCGACTGTCTGGCTCAGTGGCTCATCGGCCACGTAGGGCTACTGTCTCTCCACATAAATATGCATCATTGAGGCTTAATTAAAGCTATCAGTATATCTACTACCAGTTGTCATTATTGTCATCCAAAAAAGTAATCATTTGCTCCATCGCGTTTTCAATGACACAGGCAGAGCAGCAGACATAGCCTAAAGTAGGCCTACATACAGTATCACAATAACCCCTTTTCAAATTAAAAGTCCCCATGAAGGCAGAAGGAAATGAAAGGGGAAAAAACAAGAATATAACATGTAAACAGATGTACATGTTATAAGGGTTTATTTGCAATGAGCTAACCCTGCCTTGACCACAGAATAGAGGTTAAACATAGGCCTGACAGTGTTGCTTTGTTTAAGATAAGGTTTAGGCTATAAGATTTAACATTTTCTACCCTCAGTAAATGTCATGATAAGGCTAGTTTAACAGGTGTGACCTTTGCATTATTTAAAGGTTGCTCAGGAGCCATATGCTTACTCCCTTGATGTAGTATGTGACGAGATCAAAGTCCCAATAGACTTGCTTAAATTAGTTGAATATAACAACCTGTGTAGGTTTTTATAGGCTGTATTGTAATATGCTATCAATATATTATCATATAATATAATTGAAGGCAATTTATCAATTAGTTTCCACAAAATTCCCCAGAAGTCATTATTTTCCGTCACATTTCCCACATTCTCCAGCAGCCCAATCAATAATTAGTATTTTTGTAAAATGTGACCACCTATTTTTGAATATGATACCTTGACTGGCAAAGTATATGAGACAGCAAGGGTGTGTGTGTGTGTGTGTACTGCGTATGGTCGTGGGCCTATTTGGAAGAAAGTCCAGTAAACCTTTTCTGATTTTCATTTGTCATTTTGTCTTGATTGAGATAGAATGATAGTGAAAGAAAGAGTGTAGTGCTGGAGAAGTGGTGTGTGCTCTTCCTACACATACAGTAACAATTAAATAACTTTTTATCCTGGGTTAGGATTAAATAACAAATAATTGTGTATAGGCCAGTGTTTTTATTGAAGCAAAAAAGGAACAAAGTATCCAGTAACTGTAATAATAGATACTTGATTTGAATTGTAAGCATTGCTACACTTTCTTACTCAGAAAGTTATATAACAAAATGACAGTAATCCGTTACTTTATAATTAGTTACCCCCAACACTGAATTTCGAAAGGTTGCTGCTAGTTGCAGCTCGAAGTCGTGTTGGTATTAAAAAATATTGTGAAGGTATTAAAAAAAGGTATTAAAAGGTATTAAATTTAACTTAAGAATTTCTGTATATACCCTGCTTCAGGACGAAGCAAGACCCCTCCACTGGCGCGTCGGGGTCCTGTTATTTTCCGATAGTGACTGGCGTTATATACATTATCCCTTACTTATTTGAACATCTATGAAGTAAATCCATTTTTTTGCCCGTATCACACTCGTTGTGAATTTTAAATGAACGTTGCATGTTGCATCCAAGCTGTAAAATACAGATGTTTAGAACATAACAACATTTAGCATATGACGGTGGTGGCTTTTAGCTAGTTGGATGGCAGTAGGCTAAGTAAAATAGCGATGTTTCAAAGATAAGGTTTATCAGAATCCTGCGCGTCGGGGCCATTTTACAACCTTAACCGTGCATTAATTTCTGTTAATCGAACGCCGTGTCATCCATTATCCCTTACATAGTTTTGTGTGTACATATTTAGCTGTATATGTCTATGTGTTCATCTACGTATCTGTGGATTTCCTCTGTGTGTGCGCTTTTGTGCATGTTTATGTATACCTACAGTTTGTGTGTGTGTGTGTGTGTGTGTGTGTGTGTGTGTGTGTGTGTGTGTGTGTGTGTGAGTGTGTATGTATGTCAGTCTGTCTTTACATGTCTGCTGTGTATATGAGTGTGTGTGAAAGACTATATGTCCTCTGTGTGTATGCATGTGTGTGTTCAGTAGGAAAAACAGAAGCAGTATTATCTCTAGGTAGAGCTCCTTCAGGAGACCCATTCAGCTTGCCTCTCTGCAGCACTCTCTCTGATTGGCTACAGCTTCTGTGCGCACACACACACACACACACACACACACACACGCACGCAAGCGCTGTCTCCCCCCGCCCCTCTGTGCGGAGTGTATCTTTGAGAGATGCAGCGGAGCAGCTCAGTGTAGACAGAGACCCAGACAGAGGGAAAGAGAAAAAGAGACAGAGAGAGAAAGAGTGAAGGAGCAAGACTGTGTGAGAGAGAGGAAAGAGAGAGAGAGTCGTAAACTAGCCGACTGCCCTCCTTCATCAGTCCTCCAGAGCTGAATTCCTCCCATCGTTTAGTGAGACGTGGTAGACTGACTGAAACCCCCCCAAAAGGGTCCAGTCATTCCAGCGCTGCTGACCGGAGGTCCGTCTTCGTCTCATCTTCGCGCCGTCCGTCTGCGTCCTCTTGCGTCTCTCCATTTCTGCCGCTGCTGCCAGCATACTCTTTCCTGTACAGCTCGCAAAAAAAGAAAAAAAAGGCGGTTAGTTTCTAAAAGGTTCTATAGCGTCGGGCATTGTAAAAGCGGGCACGCCATGGGCAGACAAGGGCATGACACCAGCGCCGCCGCCACCACCCCCGGCATGCGCATCCAGCGCTCGCAGAGCAAGCTGAGCCTGTCGGCATCCTTCGAGGCGCTCGCCGTCTACTTCCCCTGCATGAACTCGTTCGACGAAGGCGGCACAGGTGAGACCACGGGCCAACGACGACACCACACCGGCATGCGGAGCCGGGCCTCTGAAGGGTGTGCGTGTGTGTTTGGGGGGGGGGGGGGTCCTGTGTGTGTGTGTGTGTCAGTGTGTGTCCGAGTTTAGAGGATTTGTCAAGGCACTGCATCAAAAAGCTGCTGAAGCTGTCGGCAGAAATATTGAATGTGGCGTTTAATGGTTTTAATGGTGTAAGAAAAATCTGCGTGGGGGGTTCGGTGGCTTCTGTGGTACTGTTGCTGGGCTATGCTTGTTTAGGATGTTAAAGATTGAATTCCACTAGGGTGAGTAGTTGACATACGCAGGCAAGCGGACACGGTTTGGCGGCTCCGGCTGGATGCGCTCTCATTTGACCTTGATGACAGATGCATCCGCGAGAATTAGAACTTGTGAAAGCAAGCATTTCATCTCTTGACTGAATCTTCAAAAATATTTCTGAAGCATTTCTGCCAGTGGTAGTTAAATAGACAGTATATTCCAAAACATACATTTTCTACAATTGAGGTTTGTTGTACATTTATGTGGCTCTGTTGTGGCTTCTGACGGACTGAGTTTATTCTGAAATATTTTTTTTACTGTGTTTAGTGCTAGTTTAGTGCTTTTCAAAAGATAAAGTAAAAACATTTACTGGTGTGGAATAATCAACCATAGTTGCAACGGGGGGGGGGATAAAAACGAAAGGAAAAAAATGAATTCTTTGAGAGCATTGTCGTGATTTCGAGCAATTAAATCTGCAGCTGCAAATGTACTTCTGATAAATGATACAAATCTGAACTGAAAAAAAGGACCTGAACACATGTGTTTTAGATCAGGTGACCTTGGCGTTAGACCAGCGACTCCCAAGATTGCTCCATGCATTATACTCACAGAGACTGTTGATATAAGCCAGAGCACAATCTGCTGATGTAAATGCTTTCACATACACCAAAAATATATGTTGGATATATAAACCACTCCAAAGACTGTACACATTTGTGCTAGATTGATATCTTTCCAATCAGTTCCTGTTCTGTGCTAAATTCAAAATGACAGCAGGAGAGTGTGAGTATCTTGAATTTCCCTACATAAAATGTTTTACCCTCCTCTGACCTGTATGTTCATATGAAGCAACTTTATTTGGATACATGCAGGTAAAAACCACACACATACACACACACACACACACACACACACACACACAAAGAGCCAGGTGTGTGTGCTTGCTACAGTCTGTCGCTCACACTGATGGGATTTAGATTAGCAGTGGGGCCGTATGGGCAAAAGCTGCCTGTCACCTCTCATCAGCCGAGGACACCACCAGCCCTGGTGTCCAGCTCCGTTTTTGCTGCCCCCTGCTGGTCTGACCACGCACATGCATAGGCTGACGCAGACAAGCAATGACCATGGTTCATTAATTAATCATGGCCAAGTAGTGATGGATGGCGTTTCCCAAAATGTTTGAGATGAAAGCATGAAATAAAAATTGCAGCACTGATTTATGTGACACCTGATACTTATATGATAAGTATTTTGATGATAACTTTCTCTCTCTCTCTCTCTCTCTCTCTCGCTCCACAGAGGAAGAAAAGAAGAAGAAGGCGATCCGTTTGCCCATCCAGAGGAGTGTGGAGACGGGGCTGGCCATCGAGTTCAAGAGCCGGATGACGAGGCAGCCCAGCGGGGAGACCAACGATGACAGCGATAAGGCCAAACCTGGAAAGTAAGAGAAGAAGAAGCTCTCTTTTTCCTCGTTTTTTTCCTCAAAGTTCTCCTCGTTCTCCTCTCCATGTTATGACAACCAGACCATATCTTAAACATACCTTGGTAGTCACTCAGTCACATGGAGAATCTGCTTTCTGTAGAGAATTTGCTTTGCTAGTAATGAAACTCAGTCTGTCTTACATATTTTCTTATTTTTACGTGCACAAAAGGGAATCAAGATCTTTGAGAGGTTTTTTTTTCTTGCTTATAAAAAGTTAACCATCTCACACAAGCCTGCAAAACGAAATGAAGGCAAAAAACATGTTGACCGTAATGGATTTACTGGCAGTAAAAGATACATGTACACACACATACATATAGATTCAGTAAAAGGGTTACAGTCAGGTCACACTTATGGCTTGTGTGTCAAGCTTTGTATGACCACAGGCTGCAGAACTAGAGGCAATTCTGTTTAAAATGACAGTAAACATATTTGTATCGTTTTGGTTGTACTAACACTTGTCTTCTGTCTCTGTGAATCTTGCCTCCGCAGCCTCATCTTTCCTGGTGTCAAGATCTCATCTGATAGCCAGTTTACAGAATTCCTGGATGGACTAGGCCCCGCCCAGCTTGCCGGGAGGCAGACTCTGGCCACACCCCCAATGGGTAGGCATCTTGGGTTTCAACCACGACCCTGAACACACAAACACTCCATAGATCTCTTAGTAGTTAGATTTTTTGTACAGTAGTTTAGACCTGATGGGAGACGTACAGACGTGTACAGTAAACAAAGCTGTGTAGAACATTCTGTCTGACATGCTGGACTTGTCCTCTCACTGCAGGTGATATCCAGATCGGCATGGTGCACAGGAAGGAGAGGCTGGACGTAGAGGTCATCCGAGCCAGAGGCCTGGTGGGCAAACCAGGCAACAAGCAAACTCCTGGTGAGTGAGGAGTGAAAACAAACAGTACAGTTAACTTGTCCCTTCAGAAATAAATACACAAGACACACACACACACACACACACACACACACACACACACACACATACACACACACACAAGTTGATCTAGTAACAATGTTGCAGTTGTTTAGAGAAGCTTTTATGTCTGTTTTTCTGTCTCTCAGGCTTTTGTCCCTTTCCCTGACCATCTAACTTTTTTCCTGGTTCAACAGCTCCCTATGTTAAAGTCTATCTGCTGGACAATGGGAAATGTATCAACAAGAAGAAGACTAGACTGGCCAGAAAAACTCTGGACCCACTGTACCAGCAACAACTTCAGTTTGAAGAAAGTCCCGAAGGGAAAGTTTTACAGGTGTGCCATCTTTATATACACTTATACCTGCCATGTGTACTGTTATTCAATGTTTATGTCTGTAAGTTCTATAAGTTGATGTGAATTAGTGATAATAAACAATTTGATGCTTATTATCACTAATATTTTGTGCTCTGCATTGACATTTATGTAGCTCACTGCCATGTGAAAGTGGCACATGTCATTTATTTTTTACCATGTAAAGCACTTTGGTCAACCACAGGTTGTTTTGAACTTATCCCTGACTTTTTTATGTTGACAGATTATCGTATGGGGAGACTATGGACGCATGGACCACAAATCCTTCATGGGCGCCGCCCAGATCCTTCTAGATGACTTAGAGTTGACCAACATGGTCATTGGCTGGTACAAACTGTTCCCGCCCACCTCGCTGGTGGACCCGACCTTGGCACCTTTGACCAGTAAAGCAGCGCTAGGAGGCGCGAAGGAAACCGGTTCCAAGGTTCGGTCGTAGCGGCGTTGCGGAGCGGGACAAAAAAAAACCGAGCGGTTTCTAGCGTCGCCGTAGTAGCAACCAGCAAAATGCGGAGAGGGGAGACAAGTCTCGGCGGGTCGCGCTCCCCCCCAACCCTGCTCACACTGCATGCTTGATGTTGTGTCTTCTGAGCCCGCGTGAGAGGAGTTTGGGAGAAGGGGGGGGGGGCCTCCCCGATGCCGAAACGGCGGGGTCTCCCACTGACGGAGACAACAAAAAATAGAGCGCCACCCCTCCCGGCCAAGCGTCCCCGCGCTAGGGGGGCACTACTCAAAACAAAAACGGAAAAAAGATGTGGGGAAGAGGCCGGCGCGCGGGAAAGTGCCGGAAAAAAATGAAGGACTCGAGAGTTGGGGGCGCTTTTGGTGGCATTCAGCGATCACTAGATTCTACATGTCTAGTCAAGAAGTCGGGGAGGGAAGTGAATAATAGAAAACAAAAAAAAGAGACACAAAATGAAACCAAGTGGAAAGAAATGACAAAAAAAAACAAACAAGCAAACAAAAAAAATACTACTGCAAAGAACTGACAAACGAATGAGTTCTACAAAAGCCCTGATTTGACAAGAAAAGGAAAGGTATCCTTTTTTTTGTCTCATGTTACTCAAAACAGGGTGTCCGTGTTCCTCACCCCACACATTTGATCCAGTGCAACCACATCTGCACGCCCAGCTGTGACTAAGACAAGAACACAATGTTCAAGGCCATGTGGACAATTCACAGAAGGAAAGCCGTGGATCAGGCAAGGAACAAAACACCCCGAGTGAAGACCCCAGCAACACAGTAACCATAACGTCCCTCTACACACACACACACACACACACACACACACACACACACACTGCCCACTGGAAAGTACAAACCTCTAGAAAAGTTGGAGCCCCTTGGAGAAGAGTCTGAGTCCAAACTTGTGGCAGTTCTGAAACAGCCATCATTCCAGTGTCATCTGAGAACAACGACTTGAAAAAAAAACAAGGATGGAACGCCAGTGTTCCACAGTGACTCTCTCTGTTGATGTACTGTATGAAATTCATAAAAAGAATTTCCTTTCTTTTTTGTTTTTCTGTTTTCTTTTCCTTTTTATTTTTTGTTTCTTTTTGCATGGATGAAAAGTTACCTGTGCTGAAAAAAAAGTATACGAAAGAATATTTTCCTTGAGGCTGCAACTTGCAAAAGAGAAAGAAAAAATGAAAAGAAAAAGAAAAAAGATGACAAAAAAAACAGCCATTTTCAGTTGTCGTTTCAATTGTTTTTAATAAAATAAGAGAATACTTCAACAGTGCATGGTTATCAAGGAGAGTGAATGCAACATGGTAAAGATGTAATTGTCATCCTTTAAACCATTCTTCTGTATTTTTACAGATATCTGTGACACTGCAGCCTGAGGATGTTTCTAACTTTTTTTTAATGACAAAAAAAAGCCTATTCATGGGGCAGAGAATAAGAAACGATAAATAAATGTACATTATATATCATGTGGCAGAGGAACAGGCCTTAAGGTGAAACATTGTGTGCAAACTGTACATTTTAATCCGTTCCTTTCAATGGCCATTTTTAAAAACAATACCTGTCACAGCCTCATGGTGAAAAAAGAAATCAGATTATCATGTTGTCCTGTGCCCCAAACTCCTTGTTCGTTTTTGGAGACACCATTCCATTCATTACAACCAAGCATGTTGAGGAAAAAAAGGGGGGTTGCAACATGGCTTGAAAAACACTTTTCCAGGTTAACTCAGCATGTTTTGATAGAGACGATGTTTGGGAAATTTTTTGCAGTTTCTTGTACAGTGCATGTGAACCTGAAGTCCTACAATCCCGCCCCTGCCCACAAACAAACACACAAATACACATATACATAAATTCATACATATATACCCACATGCATACACACAAACAGCCATATATATATATATCTGTACACACACAGACACACACACACACACACAGGTCTCCCACTCCCAAATTCTCCGATTGTAATCAACCACCGATTTAGTTGGGGTTTACATGGCTGAAGGTTCAGACATTCAACACAACATTCCACCTCCTGGTACTCATAAAGGAAAAAAGGAAAAATGAGAATAAAGAAAATTTTATATTTAATGGAGATTGACTAGGAGAAAAAATACATAAGGTTGCAAGTATATTTTATTTTAATATTGTTATAAAGAAAATTATAAAATATAAAAAAAAAGAATGGATCCCATGGTTCAGAGCCATAGAAGGACTGAGATGTGAGGAGTGAGTGGACTGGGTAGCGTTCTTTCTTGCTGTGATGTTCAAATGAACAGGCGCTGCTTGTCAAGGAAGAAACAACGCTCACTGTATGTTTCATGGGATTGAGAAAAATGCCACACAATATGAATTTTTAATTGTTTCTTGTTTTGAGAAAATAAAATACATTTACTACTTTTGTGTCCTTCCACTCTTTTATGTCTATGTTGAAAGTTTTTTTTCCCCCCCAATGTAAGTTAGCCAAAGCTTTCTGACATGTAATGCATTTACACAACCACAGGGTGGTGCTGTACATACACGTTCACATGTACACGTTTCTCTATATGTTTCAATAATTGCTAAAATGCCTCTCAGCAATGTGACTATTGTATTCATGGGCCCTTAAACATCTCAAGAAATAATTAGAGTCAATTGACTCTCAATTGAAATGATTTTGTTTTTCCATTATTTTTTTTACCATTGTTTGGGGAAAATATAACTATTTTAAATACTGCAGTACAGCAAATGCAACATGAATGAATGCTACATGCAGGGTTTATTGATTTGGAATTTGAATGACTTCTTACATTTTAAAACATGTTACCTAAAAATTATTGCCAAATTCACATGCCAAAGTTCTCTCCAAATTCCTTTCTAAAACAAAAAGTTGCATAAAGTTTAAAAACAGGGGTTCTGCATCATAGTGAAACTAGTCAAGGGAGTTGGTCAGTGTGATTGAAACACTCAGTGGACAGAGGATGTTACACAGGCTATCTCAGAAACCATGAAACCGATTCCTCCATCTGGTATAACCCAACCTGAGGTAAGTGTGGCATTTCACTGGGTTTTCACATTCAAATTCACTGAAGGATATAATTTGGGTACATTGCTCTAAATTATGTATGACAATTTAACAGGAAGTGTCCTTTCAATCTTAAATATACTGCTAAAATCTAATAAGCTGTGACAGTAGTATTGGACACTAAATCAATGTTGGTATAGAAGCAGTGGAAGTTAAAGGAAGGAGAATGTGCCTGAAGTCTTCAAATGTTTGAAGTCCTGATATATATTATAAATGATTCATTTTCAAATCTTAAATAATGGAGGCCATGCTTGAATTCTGGCAAAGTGCCTGAGAGCTCTGATAGAGGTATAGAGGTGTCTGATCGTTTTCCTTTAGTTCAACAATGACACAAACAGACCTAGATCACCAAAATAGGGCCCATTATGTCTATTTCATTGATCCAAGCACTTCAATACAAAAATGAAAAGTAACTTGTAATTTGAGTAGCTTAAAAAGTACTTTTTTACTCAAGTAGGTTTGTCCAATTGGAATATTTACTTTTACTCAAGTAGATTTTGAAGGAAGTAATGTATTTAGTATGTAAGTAATGTATGTAAGTTGTATTTGTACTTGAGTATAGATTGTCAGTACTCTACCCACCACTGGTCTTAAACCTCAAAGACCAGATATTCATTTCAGAAGGTGTCTATCTCGCTCACCACCACAGAGCTGCATTAAAGGGAGTTGCATTACATTTCTTGACCAATATAAATATCAATAATTGGCAATAGGCTGAAATTTGATGCAATATTCTGAAGCTGTCTGCAAGAAAGGACAGCAACGTCTGTACCTCCTAAGGAAGTTAAACATGTTTAATATAGACAAGGAAATTATGTCACTATTTTACAAGTGTTTTGTTAAATCTGCTCTTATTTTTTATTTTATTGCCTGATATGGAAATATGAGCATTAAAGAGAGAAACCATGTGCGCCATATTGTGGGAGTGGCTGGTAAGATCATAGGCACCCCTCAGACTCCCCTGAAGGTTATTTACGAGAGGCAGGTCCTCCGTAAAGCTATGTCCATACATAGATTTTACAAAGCTCCCCATCCATTAGTTTCAAACCCTCCCTTCAGGCCGAAGAGTCTTGTTTTGTAAGTGCAATAGGACCAAAAAATCCTCTGTTCCCAGTGCAATAAGTTTGCTAAATTTGCACACAGTGTGGCTGACCTCACAGCAGATACATTGGCTAGTGTGTGGTGATCTCATCTTGTACTGTCCTGTTGTCCACTGTTGCTTGTCGGTGTTCTGTACTGTACTGCCGTATCTTAAATATTTTTAATATATTTTGTGTAGCCTACCTGTCTGCAAGATAAGTTTACCTTTGGGATAATAAAGTTGAACTGAACTTACTGAACAAAACTGAATTACATCTCATGGAGACATGGGCGGATTATGAACTTTCGGGCCCCTGAAGGGCCCCTGGGCCCTGATGTATTAAGGGCCCCTGGGCCCTGATGTATTAAGGCCCCCTGAGCCCAGATGTATTAAGGGCCCCCCACTAATTGTCGTATATGTGGGAGGGCGGGTTTGGGGGCCCTCCCCCAGAACATTTTTAATTTGTTTGATGTGATTTCCTGTATTCTGGTGCATTTTGGGGATGGCCAATACTAAATTTAATCAGATTCATAGCCTACATCCTGATTTGTTGATACTGAGGCAATGATTCCATGCAAAGGCTTCAGAATAAAATGTGTTAAAACTGGTTGCATTTCAGAGTATGGGTTCTATACCCACACATCTGGTGAGGCTTTTCACCACTGACCACAGGACAGGCTGCAGGGACGTCTCCCTGCACTTCCTCTCCTGCCTCCTCTTCAGCCTGCTGTTGGGCTCTCTCCTCCTCCTGGGTCTCCGCTTCTCCCTCCAGTACAGCCTGTTGGTCTGCGGAGTCATCTCAGGCTGCACCGTCCTGCTCCTGACCTCGTCGCTCTTCGTCTCCCAGCGTGTGCGCTGCTTCGCGCTCCTCTTCCTCATCTCCTGCGCCCTTCAGCAGGGCTGCAACCTCCTCCTGGTGGCCGGCATGAGCATGGTGCTCCTGTGGAACGTCAGCAACACCTTCCAGAACCTCCACCGCGTGGCCCAGAGCATCGTGTGCAACCTCGAGAACCAGGTGCACCTTCCGGATGCGCCCTCCTCGCCCTTGCTGACCCAAGTGAACATGATCCGGGAGACGTGCAAGAGAATGGAAAATTTCCTTGAATTTGTTATCGTTTCATTCAAAGTGGACATTAAAGTGTCCGGTCACGCTGAGTCAGAGGCGGCTCAGGAGAAGCTCCAGGAGGCCACACAGATGCTGAACGCCACGGCAGAGAAGGCAGAGGCCATCTACGACACGGTGAGCACCATCAGAAACACGGTGGCACCGGGTATCGGTGTCCTCATCCTGGCCTTGATGACCATCCTGTTTCTCAAGATGCACAGACAAAACAAGAGGTACCTGAACTCCTACATCACCCCTGAGTTTGTGCGTTACGACGAGCAACAGAGGGCAGAGGGAAGGCCACACGTCCTGCCACTGACCAAGAAGGAGGCCAAGCGTCACCCATCCATCCCCTCCGCTAGGCCGACGCTCAGTGACGGGAGGAGCGTCCTGATATTCTTCATCCCGGTGGTCGTCCACCTTCTCACCTGGTCTGCACTCATTGGCCTGGACGCCCTGCTCTACTGGATCATCCAGACGGTCAACAGGCACATGAGACAGTTCAGGCCCATTGATGTCCCACTGAGGGTAACTCTGAATGTAAGTAGGCCAGCGAACATAAGTGCAGGGGCCCCAACACAAGGCAATGTAGATTTGTACTATAATTTTTCATGTGCACCTATTCCTTTACATTAACAACACATCTATGTGCAGTTTTTGTTAGGTATGCTATGAGGTGCATAAATGTGCACAACCAAGGCATGATTCAAAGGGAACCATTGGTAGATAGATAGATATATACTTTATTGATCCCCAAGGGGAAATTCAAGACTCAACTACTTAGTAGATCTAAAGGAAAGTTACATTATTGAACAACGCATTGAGGATCTAACGACACCCTTTTCTTTTTAGGGGTCTCCAAAGACCTTCTCCTACTCCATTGAGATGTTCAAGAAAGAGTGCCTGCCCCAGCCCACCATCCTCCTCTCTCAGTCGCTAGCTCCGCTGTCTGTCATCCTGGTTGTCCTGGCAATCATGGGCCTGCTCTCCCCCAAGTTCCTCCAAGCCAAGATACTGCTGATCGAGAGATTCTATGGTGACTCCTCAGCAGATAGGGTCCAACACCTGCATGCTAAGATTGTTCGCAAGAGGTCCAAAAAGAAACTGAAAGCCCTCAAAAGTACTCTTGTGAGCTATGCAACGAATGTAAGTGCCTTTACAGTAATTAGCTTTCACAGCAGAAGTCATCCCTAGGTTTTAAGTATTACAATTGCATTTCTCAGAAGCTTAGCAATGTATTATTAGAATTAAAGTATTGGTTAAATGTTACATTTGTGACATACAAAGGAAGGGATGAGGACAGCAGTTTAATTACACTATTGCCATTTTTACCAATTATGATGGCACTGCTTTATTTGTATATTTATTGTAATTGTTTTCATTATTGATCATTGTTATTCTATTGACATTAGTGTCATCATTACTATCCTTAATGTAACATTAACAACTTTCTATAACTGTTTATTGTTCATTTTAACTATTGCATTGTTGTAATAAGTTGCTTTGGACAAAAGCATCTGCTAAATTACATAAACATAGACATAAACAAAAACATTTCTGTCAAACGTTTTTTGTTTTTTTTGCAGGTGAAATTCTGGTTTCCCATATTTTTTCCAAAGAAAATGGATGATGGTCTTCAACTTCGTGACAATCCAAGGTCGTAGCCATGAAGTCAACATGGGGGGGACAAAATGTGCATGCCGTGTGAAATCAGTTTCTGCGATCCTATTATATGCACAGTTTCATGGGGTGATATGTTTATGTTTTCTTTTAAACAATAATGTCTAATAATACTGTTTTTCTCATTTTCATGTGCCATTATATCTTATGCCATTGAGGACTGAACAAATTACAAACAAAACGATAATCATATGAACATAACATAAATCTGTGCATTGGAATAGAGTCCAGACATTTGGTCGAAGTAGCAAATATTCAAAAACTTGGTTGTGCAACATCTGCATGTGCTTTTTGGGTCTGCTTTTGTATGGCTATATTGCCATGGTTCCATGTGATCATGTAATGCATTCAGAGCAAGGAGAAGGGGGGGGGGGGTGATGATGCCAATTGGGCAGGGATAGACAGTGGCATGCTGTGAGTAAAGGAGCAAAAATGTACTTATCTAGTTACATTTAGCTTAGTCTAGGGTGCCCTTGTTCATCTTAAATAGAGCACTGATCTAATGCTACAGAAGAGGAAGGGCGGAGAGAAAAGGCAGTGCATAATTTCTCAGAATTATTGACCTGATAATGATCTGTACATCCACTTTTGTATTCTACAACTTTCACATATGTTAAGTTATGGCTCAAAAGAGGATTATTGTGCAAGTCAAATCAGTGTTTTTCTGGTAATTCTCTGTAATCAAGTTTCTTCACTTAACCATCATCTCTCACCTCTGCATTCCGTTTCTCTGTCAGATGTTTAACCATTTTCCAGTTTGTTAACAAGTGATTATTTTGCACAACAGTGAGTGATACTACTGTAGCCTGCCAATTTATGTCTTGATATTGTGGGGGACATTTTGAGCATTTTTTAATATTGGGGAGATGTGTCCCCCTCAAAGTAGATTATGATTATGGCCTTGTGACAATCTATAGAAGATAACTGCATATGCATTTGCAATAACATTTTACATTTCTGCGTATACTTTTTGCTTATAATTCTGCATGTTATCAGTGGAAGAGTTCAGTACTAACAAACTAACTCATAAACATGTTTAACTTTGTATGACTATGCTGTCTGCATTTATTAATTTAGATAGTAAATTTAGTCCATTGTCATGCCAGAAAATTCTCACTTTTGTAATCGCATTAAACTTGACATCAATTGTCATCGTCTTCTTTGTCTCTGTATTTTATCATTTGACAAATGAAGAACTGAAATTTTAAGAAAAGAGAAGCCATATCCAAATATACATTCACCCATCTACAGAATAATGTGCATTGTCCTTCTGCTGGTGTGCTAAGGTTTCTTCTTTGAAGCATTCAGACCTGCAAGAAATTAAGCTGTAGGCCTATCCACATAATCATTGTGAAAATGACTGAATTATACGTCCGGCTATGCTGATGTTTGCTGCTATAAGAGAGACGCTTTCTAAAACTGGCAACAAAGACAATTTTGAGCGTTGGAATGATAAGCTGCCCGGTTTAGCTGCAGTGGTGTAAACGTGAGGCAATAGGTACACAGTATACACACGGTGTATCTGTGGCGAAGAAGTGTGCATCTGACACTGTTTGGCTGGCTGTGCTGGAGTGCAATCTATAGATAGATGAAAATAGTTTACTATTTTTCCTCAGCGAGTTCCTCCCATGCCGTTCCTCTTTATCCTTCAGCGAACAGCAAGATTTCCACACTGCAACATCCGTTTTTCTAAAAAAATGGACATTGAAGTTGATGATGAACAAGAACTAAAATGTGTTTAGAGGCCCACTGCGTCCAGTTGTAAGTGGTGTTATGACCTTGTTGTCTAACAGTTGATGAAAAAGGATTGCATGCACAAAGTGACACAATAATTTGCACAAGTTCACAAGTTAACTTGATTAGCTGGTCAAAACACGGAGAGTACTTCCAGATCTGAGATGAGCTTCTCCATCACACCACAGAGTGGCGTCTGTGTACCACACATCATCATGGCCGAAAAACAAGGCCCTCTAGTGTCAAATATGCACAGAACACTGTGGATGATGTGTAAAGGAGTAATATTACGTTGAAGGAAAAGTAACTCCCTCACCGTCCATGTTTCTTAAGCAAAATGTTTGCTGGAATAGTGCATTGGCTCGGTCCGAGCCACTTTCTTTCATTAGAACCTATGCATGACCACCAGGCAGACACACATACGACAGCCAGAGGAACATGAGAAGAGCTTCACTGAATATGAGGAAGTGTAGTATATTATAATCAAGGACTACACTGTTAATGTCCATTTGCTGATGGAAAAAAAAAACATGAAATATTGCAAAGTAAAGTTGGGTCAAGGTAAAAATATTCAAATTGAATCATTTGAAAACATCTTAATATCATCTAGATACCCCTAAAGGAGAATCCCACAACATAACTGATTTATGAATGCTGTTTTTATTTCCTTAGTGCAGTAAACAATTACATATATATATTTATTTATTTATATTTATTCATATTGTATCAACACCATATCACTTAACAAAAAAGCACAAGACAGTTAAAACATGCTTCTCAAGTAACCGCTACTGAAATTAAAATTAATAAGAATAATAAATATACACACACTCACACAATTGTTCTCAGTACCAAAACATTGAGGTTACCAAACAGTAACAAAAACAAACAAACAAACATAAAACAATAAATACAACGGACATCGGTGGCCATTTTGAAAACCATGTAAAGTCCTTAGAAACTGTATTTTCTCAAATTCACTTTTTTCCCTTGTAGAAACAGAAATGGCTCCACACCGTGTGATACTGCGTAGGGCAGGGCTGTCGTTACCTTTCAGGATCACGAGACAACCTCCACGACACCGAAATGTAAGACGGCGTGGTAGCACAGGGAGGCCAAGATCACACAGTGCAGTTTTCCCCCACACAGCTGCCATCTCGTACCTTGAAATACAAACCCTTACCTTTACAGTTAGAATGAAATGTGAAATAATAATTTAAAATGGGAGGGAAAAAAATAAAAGGAAAACAAAATACAGACATGTCTCCCAGGTTCAACTGTCCTAATAGTACCAACTTGAGTCGTTTTGGCTAAAATCTCTCTAAACAGTGTTAAGGACAAAATTGAAAGAGCAACACAGCCTTACCCCTCATCATACGTATCGGTCCACTTAAGGAGTTTCAAACCCACCTTGACCTAAGCTTCAAACTTTTCCGTACATAAGCTGTCATTCTCCACTCAAGAGAAAATACTCAAAAACACTCAAATATTGCACAGTGGCTTGTAGTGTTCAGGGCTAGCAGAGAGATTCTGGGAATAAGACGGTCACTGAATATGGGTAATCTATCATCTGTATCGTACCAAAAGTTCCGAAAAGACATTTAATATCCTTAATATCCTTACATTTCTTCTTAACTTTCCTATAGCTTTGTCACAAATCACTGGGCACTCTGAGCTTCTCTGACCAGTAAGCCCACTGACAATGCCCATCAAGGCATTAGGATAGGGAGAACTCAGAGAAAGATAGAAGAGCGAAGCAGAGGATTAGGGGTGGGGTGGGGTGGGGTGGGTGTACAACTGTATGGGACAGTCAGTCAGCCAGCTAAGCTGAGTTGGGGGGGTTTCAGCAGAGCAGCAGGGCCTCGTCGTCGCTGGTCTCCGTCTTGGCGGTGGCCTCCAGGCAGGCGTCGGGGATGCGGGCGGTGTGCACCATGCCGCAGTGTTCGCATGGCCCGTCCCGACCCGCCAGCGGCCGGCCTCGGAGCGTGGCCGAGGCCAGCGCCGGGGACGAGGCCAGCAGGGGGCCCACGCTGACTAGCTCGGAGGGGCTGGACAAGCCCTCCAGCAGGGGCCTTGAGCAGTCGCCGCCGCCGCCGTCCGAGAGCGCCACCGAGGGCACGTCGGCGACGGGGATGAGCAGCTCCACATCGTCCTCCTCCTCCCGCTCGCTACCGCCACCAACGGAGGTGACGGAGCCGTGCTCCAGCTGCCTCAGGGGGCTGTGGTTCGGCCCGGCGCCCCCCGACCCGCTCCGGCCAGAGCCTCCGCCACTGCCGCCGGAGGAGCGCGTGAGGGAGAAGCGAACCCAGCGCAGGCCGCGGGTCATCCTGCTGAGGGCGCTGCTGAGCTGGCTCCGGCTGCCCGGACTGCTGCCGCCGCCGCTGCTGTTGCTGCTGCCGCTACTGCCGCTGCTCATCGATGACGTCGAGATCGAACGCTGGGGCAGCGCCGATGTCGTTATCGTCCCGGAGCTCTCCGACAAACTCTCGACCAGACTGCCCTCCCGACCGGACAGCTGGGGCAGGCTGGTCGTCACGGATACGATGGCCTCCACGGCAGTGGTGGGTGGGGTTTTCTGAGGCAGGGGAGCCGCGGGTCCAGTTCCCCCTCCGCCGCCCACTGCTCCGACGGTGTCGCGGCGCTGAGTCGGGTGCTCACTCTCCGTGTCGGTGTCGTCCGAGTCGAGGGGCAGCAGGCCGCGGTGAGAGCCCAGCAGGGCTCCGGGTTCCCGGGTAGAGCCTGCACCATTGCCACTGCCACCGGTCCCGGCACCTGAGCCATCGTCCGTCTCAGCGGAGACCAGCGCCAGGGAGCCGGAGCGCCGCGAGCGCGTGAAGTTGAAGAGGCGGCGCCAGATGTTGCGGTGGCGGCCGGAGGTGGGCAGGCGGATGGAGGTGAAGCCGAGCTGCGAGCGCACGGCCAGACGCAGGTTCTCCAGGACCGAGGCCTACAGATTAACACACAACACACGTGCAGATTAACGCTAATCCCAGTCCCATACAGCACATAGATGAGAGTTGAAGAGCCGGATGATGAAGCACTCAGTTATATTTAGATACAGATCATGAGAACAGCATTTGCCACAATAAACGTTTTGTACTACAGCTAAATTTATCTGTTCTAATTTAATGCTACATTAACTTCATACCACACTCAATGATCTAGATTAATTATTGGAAAAAAGCATTTATTGTTGAAGTGGAATCTGAGCTAGAGATGTGTGTACATATAAACTCACCTGGTTGCCAGAGCAGACAGGGAAGTCCTCCACGGGTGGGATGAGCCCCTGGGCAATGAGCTGACCGTAGGACGGGGGCGCCTCTCTCCTCAGCAGCTCGGCCTCCACTCTGGACAGCTGTGTCTCAAAAGACCTGAGGGGACGACAGCTGGGTTAACCACATGCCCGACTTCCCCCACATTACTCCCATCTCTCCCTGAACGCTAAAAGCCTGAGAGCTTTTTTTGCTCATTTTTGACATTTTCCACAATCCAAAATGCCACACTACATATCCCACATGCACGCTTTCCACTTGCGCATTCATTTCAAAAAGTCTCTCACAGCCCCTCTCAAGAGTGCAGAGTCCTCTGCAAATCCATACCAGATTCTGTCATGTACAAACAGTTGTGGACTACTTTGCTATTTCCATTCGCCAAACAACCATAGCCTGTCACATCGGTCAGTGTAGCGCGTCCTCCCACCCATAGGTGCTGCATATTCCAGCTCCATCTAAGAAACCTCATAGGCTTAGGTCCAAATGGGCCAGCGACAGGCCAAACTACTTGCCTGGCATATTTGTTTTACTTGTACACGGCCATCAGGCCATTGCTTAATGCTTATGCTGCACCATGAATGTCTTCAGAACTGAAATGTCTCACCTGCGCTCGAACATGCGCAGCGAGTAGAGCTTGCAGGTGCAGCCCAGCGCGATGACCAGCAGCAGGCCGCAGATGAGGCTGCCGATGACGGCGGCGGTGATGACGCGCGTGGGCACCACCACGGGGCAGCTCTCCTCGTCGCTGCCGTCGCCACAGTCGTCCTGCGCGTCGCACACCCAACTCTCGAACACGCAGCGGTTGTTCTTGCAGTGGAAGTTGCCCGGCTGGCAGAAGAAGCAGTTCTTCTCGTCCGAGCCGTTGGGGCAGCGGTTCTGGTAGTTGCAGCGGTCCGAGCGCGGGTAGCAGGCTCCGTTGCGCGAGCACGGGAACTCGTCCTCCTGGCACGTGCTGCAGTTGAGCTCGTCGCGGCCGTTAGGGCAGTGCCAGTAGCCATCACAGCGCTGCGCCTCCGTGTAGCAGCCCCAGTTGCCCCCGCACGGGATCTCCCACGGCAGGCAGAAGCCGTCCACCTGAAGGAGGGCAAGAAAGAGAAGAGATAAAGGAGAAGATCACTATGGCTGACAACACAAAGTGTTGTAAACACAAATGCCAATACACATTATTCACATAATATGTGTTTGGGGGACAGACTAAATTCAATGCAAAAGTCAAAGTCTAATGATAACGACAGTTAAAATTACCTACATGCACATTGTGTGTTAACAAAATGCTCTACACTGCTACAGTACCTGTAAGTTAGCATAGTCAGTCAGAGAGAATTCTTGAAAATGTCTAGCCTTAACAAAAAAATGAGTTGCGAATGAGTAAGATAGCCTACTAAACATCACCCTTGGGACATGATACTATTTCCGTGAGCTCTCAGGTCCCAAATCCGTCTGCTCTCGTTCCGTCGCAGTCTGCCCCCTTTTCCCAAAAGACCAAAGCCTCACGAACCACAACCCACACACACGCTCTCAATCCTAAAACACTGGCTTATGCCTGTAGCCGTTTCTTCCCCTCACTCACCTGGTAGGTGACGTTGAAGCCGCGCGCCGCGTTGACCTTGTCCGCGTAGAAGTGTATACGGAGCTGACCTGACGACGACACCACGGAAAGCGGGGCTCGGGCGTCGAACGCCGTCAGCACGCGGAGCAACCGCCGTGGGTTCTCCTCCAGGCCGTCGTAGACCTTGACGTAGTCGCCGTAGCCCGTGCCGTCCAGCTTGAAGTCGACGAAGCGCAGCACCACTTTGCGCCGGTCGCCCGTGTCGATGAGCCACGTGCAGTTGCTGCCCGGCGGGTAGAAGTCCGGGTAGTTGGGCGAGCTGAACGCGCCGTAGAAGGTGCGCAGGCGCTCGCCGCACGCCGGCACGTCGCAGTCGATCTCGTCGCCCAGGTCCTGGCAGTCGATGCTGCCGTCGCACTTGAGCGACTCGGGCAGGCAGGTGTAGATGCGCGTGTAGCGGGACAGGCACGGGAACTGGTTGTAGGCGCACGGCTGGAAGGAGAAGAGCGCCGACGGGTCATTGGGCGCTGCGCACAGCTCCTCGTCCGAGTTGTCGCCGCACTCGTCCATGCCGTTGCACTTCCACGCCTCGGGCAGGCACTTGCCGTTAGCGCAGTGGAACTGGTCCGGCTCACACACCAGCTCCTCAGACTTCCCTGCGAGTGTGTAAAACATTGGAGTGAGGTTTAGTGGATGTGGGTGGAAAATCTAAAATTGCTTTCTTTTTTTATTAAGTCTCAATCTCCCAGGCACGTCCCAATAAAATAAATCTACAGCACTATTTCCTATTTTCCTTCCTGAATGCAAATGAAACACAATATTTCAATAACATTTGGTTTGAACTATGGTATCATTTCCATAATAGTAACATTTTTATTAGTGCACAACAGTAACCTCAATATGAAGCTCTCCAAAAGCCAGGAACACCCATGAAGAAAGAGTATGGCTTCATATTGCATTGGAGTTTAGAGCTTAATATATTGCTGTATATCAAAATTAGATTTTATTTTCTACGAAGCTCTAAGCTTCCAATTAAATTGAGTAATCTCTCTTATTTCTATTTGATCCTCAGGCTAAATCCAAAAGCCACAAACATGTTGGTTTTACAGTAAATTGTGGAACTCACTGCTATGTGAAGCTCTAAAAAAAACTGGGTGGCTTTAATAGAAAACATTCTTGCTGACTACATAAAAAAAGAAAGTTTTTTAACTCCAATTTTAATTCAACCAAAATGTCAGAGCTGTAATTGCCATAATTGCTATAAATCTGAGAGGGTAGCATTTTAAAAGCGAACTGGCATGCACACTTTTGAGAGGTCACCGAGTTTCTGCCGCCACAAAAAGTGAAAAAGTGACATTTGTTTCTTCGCATTTGAACGCATTTTGAACAAAAGCTTTATTGTGCTGCAGTTCTCAAAAAAGGTCCTTTTTCAGCTCTCTACAAGAGCATCTTTGTGGCCGCGTAATGATGATGTACAAAATATTTGTAGGCAATTATTATGTCGCGATGGGAAGAATAACACTCTAGACTGTTGTGCTAGTGGAACTGAAATAAGGAAAGGAAAAAAAAAAAAAAAAAAAAAAATCACTCAACATTTCTAATAGGCATGTTTCTGTGCACAGGCATAGCCTGTCATTATAGCAACCACAGACATGTAAAGTTACAAAAAAATTATTGGCTGTCCTGAAAACAAGCGAAAACAACTTGCTAGAGAAATATATAGTTTTACCCTTCCAGGCTTCTGTAGTTTACTGGTAGTGTGGTATCAGTAATGTAGTGGAGCGAGCTGCCAGTGACGGTTGAGTGAAGGGAGGAAGTGAGGGAAGGAGAAAGTGGGAAAAGGGATAATAAAAGAGAGTGGAACTGGAAGAGTGAAGAAAGACTGTGATCTCGGTCTCAGAGAGAGAAAGAGAGAGAGAGAGAGAGAGATGAAAGTCAATGGCATGTCTGCACTAAGAGAGGTTAGAAGGTTAGAGCAGGAGCTGAGAGATGTTGAAGTTGAAAAGCAAGGAAGGTAGCAAGAGTTAAGAGACAGCAATGTGTGTGCGTGTGTGACATAGAGAGAGAGAGAGGGAGAGAGATAGATAGAGAGAGAGAGAGAGAGAGAGAGAAAGAGAAAGAGAAAGAGAGAGAGTGAGACAGAGGGCAAAGCAGAAAAGAATGACAGAGTCAGAGAGTGAGAGAGACAGGGTGAAGTGTGGACAGGACACCAGAGGTTAGACAGTAGCAGCCACCGGCTCACGTGACCCCTGCACCGAGAGATCGCTGGCCATTAGGGACCTATAAATAGAGTCAGACTTACCTGTTATGTAAGACAGCCTGAAGCCCTTCCCGGTTAGACTGTCGTCCGAGTGGAACTTGATCCACACGTGGTCCTGAGAGGAGATGTATGGCGCCGGGATGGACGAGCCGCAGGCCCGGAAGCCGTCCAGGTTCTTGTAGGCGCCGATGGAGATCCAGTCCATTCCGCAGCGGTGGGAACTCTGGATCTCAAAGTCCTGAAAACTGGAGAGGGAAGATGGAGGGCGAGGGGCCAAATCACAATATTATGATCACATTCCCATCAACAGCATTAGTGAATAAGCATGCAATTTCAATGCAAACACCGTGTAGTGATTACATTACATTTCAATTCACCCATTCAGTTTGCCATTACTACTGTAGTCATAATATTTACCACATCCACATCATTTCAAGCTGACTAGTGAGAATATAATGTTCTGGAACAGTGGCAAACCAGACAACAAAACATGCACGACCCCAAACGTTTACTAGCATGGCTGGGTAGCAGCAGTACCATTTCACTGTGCAACATCTCAGATTTATAATTGATTAATACTACAGCCAGAGCCAAGCCCATGCCTGTTTATTCCTTCTAGTCACTCGCACTGCAAATAATCAGAGTAGTGAGCTGACGTTTAGTGTGTGTGTGTGTGTGTGTGTGGCGCTTTTTAAATGATGCATCACTGATGACAGGACTGTAAATCCACTAATGAGTTCTGTGCACTAATGGCCAGAATAGCTGAGATTGAGACGCCACGAGCGCAATCAAAACACTCCTTGTTTTCCGCTCAGTAAAGACAGTAAAGCCACAAAATAATCATGTCCTGACCAAAAAAATAAAACCAGGGATCCTATTTTTATGTCGGTAACCATGGACACTGCCTTACAACAGAGAGGGAAGGAGAGAGCAACTGAGACACAGAGACAGACAGACAAAAGGTGGAAGAATACAAGATAAAGACAAAGAAAGAAAGCAAGAAAGATAGAAAGAAAGAGAAGACAGCAGCGTCCAGGTAAATGACACTATGCTTCTATCAAACGGGAGCAAGAGCGTTATGGAAGTGAGGCACACATCCTGGAGAGCACCAGTGGCGTCACTTCCGCAAGCCCAAATAAGCCCAGGGACAGCTCCCATCATCAGAGCTCTGAGAGGCTTTTAAAAAATAGAACAGAACAGGCACAGCGGGGTGAAAACAAGCTCAATCGTCTGCGCTGAGACAGAGAGAGACAGACAGAGAGAGAGAGAAAACGATGTATTGAAAAAGAGTGCAGCAGCCAGATAAAAACCCATCCTTTCCATGTACTGTCAGGGGTTGTATGGTACATAATGCATGTTATGGCTCCAACCCAACATTGCCCGGAGGATCACAACAGTCATGTCAGCATTTGGAATAAGGCCTCGCTACTACTATGGATCTGGCTACTGAAAAAAAGACCAGCATCATCGCTAGCCGAATTCATGGACATGACAAGTCATGTTTGCAACTCATCGTTGAGTGAAATGATATTGCCTTACGTGCCATACCTTCAGGACAGAGTGGGAGGAAACCTATGTAACAGTGATTTGATAGAACCCTCAGCAAAATGCTTCCAGTAGGTTCATTAGGTATGTCCATGCCTAGTGTAATGTCAGATGCTCTTACCTGATGGTGATGATCTCTCCAGGGTTGGCCCTGATGTTCCAGCTGCAGTTGACACGGGACGGGTACTCAAACGGCCAGCCGGGACTGGTGATGACCCCGCTGGACGCTCGGATCAACTCGGCCACATCGCCACAAGCTACACACACACACACACACACACACACACAGGGAGAGAGGGATTGAGAAATACGAGTTAATACCTCAGCTGTTGTGACAAACACGTTCACAAGTCATATTCATGCAGACGTAACTGACGTAATTCTTCTAACAGAGGGGCCCCATGGTTGGGTGACTATGTTTGTCTGGACTGTCTCTCAGCACCTCTGGACAGCAACAGCTTGAGCCCACAGTCCCACTGACAGTGGAGGGGGTTGTGTCAAAACATCCCCTCCAGGGAGTGAATGTGCAGGGCTATCAATAGCACACAGCTGCAGAGAGCCAAAGCTCTTTTCTCTAGGTTAACAACAAAAAACCCATTGCTTCAGGGCTGCAAATGGATCAACAGTCACCAATTCCCAAGCTTGCCTCGCAAAAGAGTCTAACTATTCATGGGTGATAACATTATGAATCAATTAGGCATCAGATATGATGATAAAAGTTTACAAATGTACAAGTAATATAATATAATATAATATAATATAATATAATATAATATAACAATATAATAATATATGTGTGTACGAGATAGTGAACTTCATGTAAAATGAGAAAGAAAGTGGGCTCAGAATTAGATTAGATATGGATGCTACTTTATTCAACCCGAGGGAAATTAAAGCACTACCTAACAAAGGAGGGTATATGGGCAGTAATGACTGAAACAATGTGTGTGTTTAACGTACCATTTGAAATCCCTGATACATAGACGTTTTCATTGTGCTGGGAGCAAACTGCGCTTCCTGCAAAAAGCAGCAAGGTGAGAGAGAGGTGAGTGGAGAACATAACATTAAAGACTGCATTTTAGATACATTATTAAGCATTCGTTGTTTAATACAATGCACATTCTGCACAGAGCCTAATGACACGGGGCCTGGGGGATGCCGTGTGGCTTGTTAAGGAAACAGAGTGGTTAAGTTGCAGCATTTGTTACTCTGTGTTTGGACTCCACACAAAACGTCACCCAGGAGTACAGGCTGCTCTGAATCAATGAAACTTGACACTGTGTTGTGTCTTGTGAAACACATCGGCAGTTTGAGCCCTTGGGGGCGGCGGTTGAAATTTCACACGGCTTTTGAGTTGGGAGGCTCAGGAAAACCAAAGATTCGTGCGGGCACTGTAAACCCAACGAGCAGCGATAACGCTCGACACTGGGACAGTAACACTTAGGGTAGTGTCAGGATTAATACACACATCGTCAGTGTTATCATTGCTCTCTGTTTGACGCTGTGTGATAATGCTGACTTGGCTGAACCACTGTACATTGAGATCAGCAGCAATTTTCTAGAAAGCAGCTCATTTTCCAAGGGCAAATCGAACAAGGGACGGTTCCCCCGATTCATTCCAAATGGAAATTGCTTGCAGGAAATCAATGCTAAACCACGACATGTCTTAATCACTACCTGAGGCCCATCTCAAACCAGTTCTTTTAGAAAATGACTTAAAACCACCTTCCTTAATCTAGGGGGACACTTGACAGTGAACTGCCCCTGCCATAAACCCTTGCTTCTTCCTTTGCCCCTTGCCAGCCACACAGCTCTGGTTAACACACCACCAGTCCAACAACAGCATGGGTCTCACATAGGACAAGGCGTTGTGTCCCCACGGACGTGAGCTTGCACATTTCAGCTCCACGCAGGGATGTTATTTTTTTATTTATTTTTTTAAACCGGGGAGCCGCCTCTGGAGAGCCCCTGGGCAGGAATGCCGATGAGACGTGCTTCAACAAGGGGAGGAGGTTGTGTACGCTGGGTTATTGATGTGATTACACCCCATTCAGAGCAGCCACTGCACCATGCTCCATTTCGTTTTTGTCGTGCAAATCAAAGGACAGATAAGGTTGAGTCAATTACATGAATATGGCACTGATGGAAAAAATACTATTTCACAACGATTAGCCACCATTTCACTATTACCTACAGAAAGCTTTCAGTGCAAAACAGCAAAATACAAACAGTGTCTCTTGTAAGCAAGTGTGCCTGCTTGGAATCAGTTTTTATCTAGATTTTATATCAGAAGTAGCTAATGCGTTGAAAAGTTTAAAAAAAGAAGAAATAAACAACACTTTCCAATCCCACAGAAGCCATCTAATGTTGCTGTCGACTTTAAAGACCTGCGGACGGTTTCATATGTCAGGCTCAGCGGCATGAGCCTTTCAAGTCTGCACATGCCTCACTGGCTTGTGCTGCTGATTCACCACCAAGTGCGTCAGCTGCTATAATTGACACAAGCCTAGCACCACAACTCTAGGACACCTGCCCTCTTCAGGGCCGGCAGGCAGCAGGAGCCAACCAATTCAAACCAAGGGTTTCATCTCCTCCCCATTCCATTCAAAACCACAGGGTTTATCAGACCTGCTATCGACCGGCCAACAATGACTAAAAAAAAGATCTCTGGGAACATTGATTTCCTTGAAACAATTAATAGTCTGCTCACACCTTCTTCCTCTTTCACGGTCTCCTCTCACCGTGTATCGGAAACTTCCCTGTCCTGGCCCAGACTTCTCCATGCTATTGCAGCACAAAGGGGCCATGTGCAGTCTAGAGAGACTGTTGGTCAACTAGTTCAATGTGTGTCAATGTCTTGCCATTGATGCACTGACTGTGCATTGAGCACTGTATAACAGCCAATGCAACCATTCGTATTGAAAGTTGACACTGAGCATGCATTGGCTGCACCAACCCAGTGTGCTTCGTGTCTGAAGAGGATGAGTTGGGCTGATGTCTAAACATTCCTTACATGTCCTCATGCAAGTGGTTGACCATGGCCATGGTAGGTTGTTGGTGAGTGTCCAGAGTCCCAAAACACACTGAGTCGAGGGAGCTCACGGACATGGTCCAGTGCTCCAATCGAGAAGCAGCTGAGAAGGGGTTAAATTATGCATGGTAGGCGAGCGAGCGAGCTGGCGGCTGGTCAGGGGAACAGCCAGAGCGCGAGTGTCACGCTCAGCTGGTCACGACTAGGGCAGGCCCCTGCTGAGAGGATGGGAAGAATTGCGCTGTTATGCTGCCTGTGCAAGACTTTGGGAGGGAGGGAGGGAGGGAGGGGGCACAAATGGCTTCTGACATTCCGGTGAGAGCTGCTCTCAGAAGTACTTGGGGGAACATGTGTAGTGCAAGTGGCGAGGAAGAAATAGAGATTGTTTTGTGCTGAGGGCATGACTGGACTTGGAAGGGAGGGGGCAGTTGAATTGAATGAATTAATTTCCCACTGAAGTCCTAGTTACATTCATTTGTCAATTCATTTTCTCCCGAAGCAAACAGCAGTGGAGAAAAGAAGGTCTCATTTAAATCACCTAACTCAAGGTTCTATATCAAACTCTTTTCACGACAGGGACCCTCTGTCAATAAAGGATGTTGTGAAGGGGTTCTTTGTTGCTCTGAAGGGTAAATGGAGTCTTACAGCTCAAAATAGTACTTGAAGGACAGTACAAGTCCTGTAGGCTTACAGCCAAAGCACCATAAGAGCTGAGATTCTAAATAGAACATGAATTCTACAAAGCAGCCCTTATATGGGAGTTCTAGAAGGAATCATGAGGGGTTCTCAAGGGGCAGCAGAGCAACTCTAGAATTCACCAGGAATTCACCATCACAATAAAGAAAGAACCCCTCACCTGGATGGATTAAAATACCATCACACTACACCAAGTTGATAATAGCCTACAGGAAGACTACTTTGAAAAATCATACTCCATACTACTATTAAATTATATTATTATGTAGGTTATCTCAACCAGAATGAATGATCCTCCATCCCACTCTTATCCTTTTATTTGTTTTGGAAAATGATACATAATAGGATTTCTTTCTCAAAGACACACGGCCACCACCCCTGGCAAATGGGCCCCCACCCCGCACAAAAGGATTAAAGCCACGGGAGGACGGCCTCACAGTTGGAATCAACACTTGTATGACAACAGACCCAACACATGTGATGTGCCCATCAAAATTAATTTTCAACACAAGTGGACATGGAGCTTAAATGACACTTCAATCTAAGCTAATGGGTAGGACAGACAAAGTAACAAACAGAAGTGTAAATACCAGCCATATGTTGCTTGGGGGGCGGGGGGCAATGGGGGTGCTGTGAAACAATGCAGCTATGGCTTCCTTTGATTGAGTATCAGATAAAAGTGAAACCACCACTATCATATCGTATAGGAAGCGTAAGACTATGTTAAGAGTAAAGTTATATTCAATCAGAACATTAAACTAAGGAGATTCTCCACATAGGCTGTAGCCTCATATTTTGGGACAATTGGCTAGAAGTTAAAAAGGGGAAATCAAATGTTTTACTTATGGTTTTAGGGTCCCTTTCTTCTTCTACCCTATCTATCAAACAAAAGGCTTTGGCTTAAAGCCACAGTATCGTGAGTCTTTGTTTCAAGTATCCGATCAATGCTCAGAGATCAAAACACTTTCATTAGATTGTCCCAACAGACTGGAACATCTTTCATAAATGTCGGGACATCGGAGCTACTTGTGAACTTCGTAGTAGTCAAGCTAATGGACATTTCCCAAAGGTCTCCAAGTCTCTAGGCTTCCTACTGGCCATCACTTTGAGAACATTTTGTGAATCATTGTCTGGGTTTAGCTTTGTTCAGAACAGACTGAAATAAACAGAGACAAATTGTTATCTAGCGTTATCGTTGTTACCATGTTGAAGCACACATAATACAAAAAATAATCTGATAAGTTAAATCTATCACAAAATACCTTGCTTTGTCTGTCTCTATGTAAGAATGAATGATCCTCCTGAACAATTAAGGGAAAACTAATCTTAACCTAATAAAGTTTTTGACATTATATTGCAAACTTACCGACAAAAATGATGCAGACGAGAGGGTGTAGTAATATCCATGTCCAGATCTTATTTGAGCCCAAAGTGTTGGCCATAATAGCTAACATCTGTGAACTGAAATGTGTTTGTAGCTACTTTGTAGCTGATGTATTCACCATGTAATTCAGACTATCACATTTACAATCAGTTTGGTTTGCCAACAAATAACGTTAAATGGTGAAAAGCTGCACAACATTAAAGGACCAGAAAAAAAACAACGGTATGCTAGCCTGTAGACTAGAGACAAGCTCCAGCACGCAAGAGTGCTGAGTACACAACAAAGAGAAACTCGCTGGCTGTCTACTAGCTACCTAGCCTAAATGATTGAACACTAAGCTACGTTTGTCTACACATTTGAGATGAATATTAGTTATAGTTAGTAGCTGTGTTATCTTTCTAAACTTTCATTTCCATACACTGAGAGGTAAATGCCATCACTCATTCTCGTAAAAGTGAAGGCAGAGACAAAGACACTGAATTCTCATCCAGCAGTCTTTCTAGCTGCTCCTTTGTAATCACTATTACTGGTAGCTAGCTACGTTCATACATGGCTACGAAGACATACGCTTCTAACCAGTTAACGGTAAGCTAAACAGAGACCTTGAGCTTCAACGAGGAACCCACACGTCACCACACAGAAATTGTATTCTAAAATAGCCCTACACTATCTAAAATCTAAAAGCTAAGCACGCATGACTGCGCTGTCCTTTTACTGTTTTATTTGAGACGCCTACACAAGCTGCGATTCCACTACACTCCAAGCTTGCTAACACTCTGCAAAGCTAGCTAGCTAATGGTTATGCTAACGAAGCATCAAAAATAACAGTTCACGGGACAGTCTGTTCCTGAGATACTGGCCCCTCCAGTTAATACCTAACGATTCCGACACCGCCTTAAGCGAAATTGGTCCTCCTCATACAGCCATTGCCACATCGATGTAATATTCCCAAACATCTACAAGATACAAGCCCGTGATTTTCGGGCCCCAGCTGCTGCGGCCATCTCTTCGTGTATATGGCTGATACTGTGTTGTTACAGCCGGGTATCAACACCCCCCAACACTATTCTTCCACTCCCCCCTGACCGGTTGTACAACGTCAGGCACTCGCACGTTTCAGTGCATTGGGAAACGCAAGGACGTTCCATCTGTCTGGTTAACAATAGTTACAGAGGGAAAAAAAGTGTGTCGAGTAGGCTAGGCTAATATTGTTACTTCGACGGTAGGCTTTGGGTTTTCTTTCTTTTTTTTTTTCAGTTTTTCCAACCTTGTTATCTTAGTGGCCACCAAGAGATGAAAACACAAAAAAACTGTTATGTAACATTTTTGGAGTGCATCTTTACATAATATAAGCCTAAAGTCTGTGGTGAAATTAATTCATAGGCCTATTCTCAATCGGATGATGTGAGCCTAAGTGAAAGTGTCTAGAAGTGAAAAGGGATTTAGCCTACTGTAGCCTACCCTGGGAATTGGTTGCCATTAAAAACATACGGACAATGATGTCGAGTAAAGTCTATATACTTAAATATATATATATATATACTTAAATATATACTTAAAGTCAACTCATAAACAACATAAAGAAGTTTAGAACATTAAATAATTATATATTATATAGTATAGGCCTAGCCCTTTTTTATTTTTATTTTTTTTAAAAAGTGAAACAAAACAACCAGCCGAGCAAAATGATAACAATGGGCGATGTAAAAGCACACACCACATTCTCAAAAAGAATGGTCTTTCAAACGTTCATTGCCATTATTATGCAGATTGTCAAAGCCCAATTGTCGAAGTCCCTTACTGAATAACCAACAGGTCCATCTGTCCCCGCTCAACGTCCGCGCTAAGCTCCGCTATATCTTTTGGAATGATGCTTGTTGGACTCAAAAAAGCGACAGATGTTGCGTCATGTACGCATGCCCCAGCCGCTGCTGATTAATCACAGCAGAGACCGCACCGAATCCAGCAGTTAGAAAGAGAGAAAACAACTAGGCCCGTTGTCGATGTAAGGGGACTCTGGTTTCCAGAGATAGCCAGTCTTATTGTTGTTCTGTTGAGAGAGGCCCATGGCCCATATGGCTATATGGTATCGTTTAAGTAGGCAATACATACGCACTTCATATCAAAAAGTGTATTATTATCCAGAGTAGCCAAGCCTACAGAAAGTGTAAACAGTGGAACTGTTTTGTATTCATTTTTTTAGCTAGTCTTAAATAACATGTTATTTCTACTTAAGGTGTCTAATGTGTGTGTCATTAATTATTTGATTTGATCTGAGATATTTTTGAGATAGCCTATCTACTGTCCCTCATCATGTGAACACGTTGGCATAGGCTTTATTCCTATTGCAATGATACAAATACATCCAGTTAGCATTACATCTATTTTTTAAACCAGTGATTCTACTTGGTTTGTGTTATTTTATCATTATTTATTATTTACATAGTAGAATACCTGATGCATAATATCTTTTCTGAGATGATCATGCATTTGAATGTTTCCCCTAATTCTCAATGTCTACTGTCAGAGGACATTGTCTTGCACAAGGAGGTCTTTCAGCGCTGCCCTCTGTTATGGAGATGGAGGTCCAAAGACAAAGGCAAGTTACAGTTAGCATTACATCTATTTTTTAAACCAGTGATTCTACTTGGTTTGTGTTATTTTATCATTATTTATTATTTACATAGTAGAATACCTGATGCATAATATCTTTTCTGAGATGATCATGCATTTGAATGTTTCCTTCATTCTCAATGTCTACTGTTAGAGGACATTGTCTTGCAAAAGGAGGTCTTTCAGCGCTGCCCTCTGTTATGGAGATAGGGGTCCAAAGACAAAGGCAAACAAAACAAAGCAGGACTGTATAGGATTATAAAGTGTGACATGATAAATTGTGTACATCGAAAATTAGAGTAGAAAGATCTAACAGTTTTTCATACTGTAAGCACAACAACAGTCTAAATATTTAACAGAACCCAAAGCCAAAAACCTGAGCACAGAGTGGAGGAAACCAGCAAAACAAAGTTCAGAGGCAGGGGCCATCTACTTGAGGCCAACCAGGTAGAGGGAGAGATAGGGTTGTGATGTACAATGTGTAGTAGAACTTTGGATGCGGTGGGTGGGTGGTAAAGGGCAGCAGAAAGCAGGAGACTTTTGAGTTATTTATTTATAATTGCATTGCTTCTAGCTGCTGATGGTGTTTTTAGGTCTGTTTTTATAGTGGTCCTATGCAACACAATTTTCGTTCTATAATGCACTTCCTGAAGTGTTTTTTTAGAACGACAATAAATAATCTAGAATCTTGAATCTTGATTGGGAAAATGGGCTGCAATGGGAGAGGAAGGAACGAGACTAATTTAACTAATTTAAACACAAAGTGTTTAAATAGCAAAGTGTCTTGTGCATGAAAGAAAACAAGCATGTGGTGGTATGTGAGAGCTCTGATGTCTTTGACCCACTGATGTTATGCTAAGGATCTTCCTCATGGTATTAAATTAGCAAATACACTTTGCTATTACATTAGCTTAGATTTTAGCTTTTGCACTTTGCCCTTCATTTTGGCCCATGATGAGACAACGAATAAGGTATTTTAATAGATTGGTTTGTGCACGTTACCGTAAGTTATAATGATGGAGAACAGTTGTCACAGCCGTCAGCATTACAAGAAATTGTCCTAATATTGAGAGAGAAAAGACACATGTTAGATGAATTAAACATGACATTTTACCAGACATCAAAGAGATGAGAAAGAGGAGAAAGGAAGAGGACATATAGCATGAAACATGAAAGAGCAGCGTTGGCAGCCTGGGTAGGCCTAGCAGCATAACTAAAGGATGGCACAAGCTGGTCCAGCACCATCATGAAGATGGACTGGAGTTGACGATGCCGACTCCAACAGTCAGGTCAGTCAGAGAGGTGCAGCAGCTAAGACCAGTCAGACAGGCAGCCCTTGATGGCACATAAAACTACGGTAAAATGTACTGTTTACATACACAGATTCTATATTTATGTGCATATATACCATTTGCAAGTTGTTACCCCACCAATGCAGAGTCAGAATGTTCACTGATTATTATGACCCTTGACCAGGTTGACCTTTCACTTGAGCCTAAGATTTAAATTGCTACCCACCTCAATCCTCTCTGGTTCTCTTTTTCTCTCTGGTTTTCCTGTAACATTCAATCCTTTTTCACAGCTACCAAGCAACAACTAATCCAATTTACCATAAACAACAAAATCACCAGCAAAGTGAAAGAATGCTTTTATCAACATAACTAATTCCTACTACAGAACATTCTACAACATTTACAACATTCTCAACACCCCAGTGTGAGTGTCATACACATAGACATCTTAAAAGACCTGGCAATTCTTCACATAGATCTCCGTTTCTTAAGGTCACCAAGTACAGTTGGTATGAAATCAATAAAGTATCTATCTATCTATCTGAAAAAAAATGAAAACAATTGGTTTTACCTGACTCAAGTTGCTGCAGCCAACAGCTAGAGCTACCAGGCAGCTACAGTGCTACATTCTGCGGCAGCCTGATCCAGCCCTGTGGGGGGCATGGACATGGGGGCTCATGAGCATGCCCCCAGAGTGTAGCACTGTAGCTGCCTGACATTAAATGATCTTTCTAGGTCAGTGGTCATACATGGGATTATGACATAACCATTGAAGAGTCCAGAATTACAAAATAATGTAGGACCCCTAGGATTTTCTAATTGGGCTTTTCCTTCTCTCGTTATCAAATGACTGCATCATGCCAGAGCCTACCCTATACTCCCACCTGTGACATTTACATTTTTAGTTCATTAAGACAAAAGGAATTGACAACGATTTCACATTGTGTTGAATGCAGTGCATGATTCAACACAATTCTCTTTCAGAAAAACGGAAAAGAAGAGGATCAACCATGGGCCAACTGATTACTGGTCACAGATGAGTCAGCGCCAATCTGCTGCTTCACTTTATGGAAGTGCTTATGCGTGGGCGTTGCATTAAGAAAGAAAAGAAAACCCTTCATACAGGCAAGAAACATCTGCGTCTTTTTGCTACAATCACTCTGCCAAAAGACAGATTTGAGTGAGGTGTATACATTCAAAGGGTTGCATAACCTCTGCATTGCAGCTTCGCAAGTACTCTCAAAAGATATCACTTAGTCATCACAGACGGCGTAGCTTGAAATTAGAGTCCCATTCATCTCCTGATTCTCATAAACATTGTCTGTGCCAGTATTAAACGGAAATATCAGCTTTATTGACCAAAAAATCTTTAACAGTGAAATTATTTATCCACACATTTCATACTGAATGACTCAGTGATTGAACTAAGAAAAAAAGTTTCATTTGTTCTTTGCCCGACTTCACCCTGTTTTACTTATCCACAATGGAGAAGCGTATTGGCAAAATAGGTCAAAAAATGCAAACCTACCGCCCTTGATATATCTGAATGTGTTTCAGGAATTAAAACACACAGGTATCACAAATATCTGTGAGGTAAGATGGACACACACTGTAGCTGGCTAGTCTTTGCAAGTTCCAATGAATGGCTCACTGATTACACAAAGGAGAATTGCTCCATGTCAAACATTGCCAAGTTACTTGACACATCAGACAAGAAACAAAAACATTATTTGTTGTAGATGTTTGTACATGTTTGTGCGTAAGAATATTTCATAGACATATTTGTGAGATGCAGTTAGCACTAACTTTCACCAATTGAAATGTCAGGCAGAGCAGACCTAAAACCCACAGCAACAAAATAACTGGTTGTCTTGGAGACAGCTGAAATTGAGGAGGTGTGTTGGATCGAAATCATGACGCACAGATATGGACCACAAAACAGGTCACCCATTCACAGATCATGCATTATTTTGCATCCAAATGTCCTCCTGTTAGAACAGCATTTCAAGTACTTTGTTGTAATCCACAAGAAACTGTCTTAGCAGTGAATTATGTTGTAAAATGCTGGGGCATATTATCAAGAAAGGTTTTAATGCACCTTTCTTATTTAAATAGAAACTGTAAATTACTTTATCCATTTACTTCATGTTAAGGATAGACAGTGTTGAGGAAGCGTTGAAATCATATTTTACAAGTTACCAGTTACATACTGGAAGACATTGGTTGACAGCAAAGATGAATTTGAAATAAAATATACATTAAAAATATAAAATACTTAAAAGTCACATGGCAGCATGAATGCCACTCAAACATTGTTCACAAGTGCCTACTCAGTGGTCAGGATGGAAGGGAAAGGGAGCAGAGCTGGTCTGATTGAGATGAATTACTGAAGTCAAGCAATGTCGATTGTTCATTACTTTCCAACACCGAGATTAGGAAATTCATCGAGAATACATCTTTAACAACAGCAGGATAGTGGCTATAATATATAAATGATGGTGAACTTAATTAACTGAACAAATGCCCCAAGTATCCACTTGAAGAAAGTTTTCAGTGAACATGAACATGTAGGCTACTGCAACAGTTTTGCTCGGTCAACTTCATTAATGTGCCCAGGGCATTGTCTGCACTCTCCCATCTAGTGGAGACTGCGTAAGAACTGTTGTGACAGGAGACCTCTAGTGGATAGCCTCATACAACATGAAGAGGAAAAAGTGGTACCCTGGTAGGCTAGCCAGTACAAATTCAAATAAATATGGAGAATAAAAGACTTAAAATAATATTATGTGAGATGGATAACAATAATTTTAACACTTGGACATGTCCATAAACAGTCCATGCCAAAATTCATCCCAAGATACATTGGAGCAACTGTGTGCAATGAATATTAATTAGTAAGTAATACTGTGTGCAGTTATTTTCATGTCTAGTATAGACTAAGCAGCAAGGGACTTTACATAAGTGTGCAAAATGGAGTAGCCTTTTGCCTTTCTAAAAGACTTGAATTTCCCCTGGGGATCAATAAAGTATCTATCTATCTATCTATCTAGCCCACATTTGGTTATTTTTAGTTATAACAAGGTTTTTTTTTAAATGGGATGTCAGAAATGAGCTACACAAATACACATGGTAAATATCATCATATATACCTCTGTAGTAGGTAATGATGTCTGTTGATGATTAATGGTTTGTTTGAATAGATGAGGTTTTATACATAAAAATAGACAAAAATACTGGGGTTGGGGGGAAAAACATAATGAATTTCACTGCATCACTAGATGGCAGTATTGTGCAAAAAGTCAGTTACCTCTCTCCAGTGACTGCAGTGCTCAGATGTCCTCACAGACGCAGTCACCATGCAGAATGATTTATCACTGCCTTATCATCACTTACACATATGATGTGACTATTAGATAATTCCATTAGGCATACATACATCAAAGTATACCTGACAGATAGTAAAATCGTGGAAAGAATGATATTTTCTCTTATCACTCAAATTATCATGGGCATTTTCACAGCAATCTGATAACATTAGAAGGTGCTTTTCTCAAGAACCACTATCACCTTCACTTTCTTTTGTTTGTAAATGTCATTAAGAATTCCGTTTCCTTTAGAGAGAAAGGCAGAGATAAATCTGACACAGAGACCTTTTACACACAGCAAAATCTTTTGGAAAAACAAAATTTTGAGTAGTTGTGAACAAACTAACAATAGTTGACCTTTGGTGAAGGTCTTAAGGACTTGAAGGAAGGTCACCAATTAAATCACTGTTAAACTAAAATGCAATGTGACATGAGATGCCTATAAATAGGTATAATTCTAGTTACACGTCTAACTATGAAGATTTATGGGGGGAACATTTTTTATCATGTACACAATTCATATAAAAAATGCAAAGGATGAAAGATGATAAATATGGGAAAGGCTTGATCAAATATGATGTACATGTGTTGGTCCCCTCCCCCAAAAGAAGTGCTTCGAAGGATTCACAAATGTATCTTTGATAAGACTGTGAAATGCTCTCTGCATCACAGCTTCCCTTTAGACTGGTGGAGTTGCTTAAAATGTCACTTCTGTCACATCTCAATGTTTCTACATCCTTGTTAAAGACAAACGGTCTAAAAACAGTCCACCCAACACTCCACCCAGTATGACGGATATGGGAAAGCATGTTATGTGTGCACCCTGTGAGTGAGGAAAAGAGAGAACAGCGATCTGATCTGTTTGACTGTGAATCTGTGTAAGACAAACAGAACTCCACACATAAGGAACTGAGACTTGTCATGTGATATGATGTATCATATGGTTTTGTAGTATCATATGGTATTTGTATAATGTGATTTATACATATGCCATATGTGCTTCTGTTTCATTCTATGTGGCCTTTTTTGGGCACTTTACTGTTATGTCAATGCACTTTCAGTCTGTGTTTAACCTTAAACTGAGTTTGCCCTGAGATAGTAAATATTATTGTTTGCGGTGAAATTGAATGTCCTGTGTGTCAAATACAATGCAACTATACAACTGAGATGATCTCAGCGGTGTAAGATTTCATAAAGCGATAACTGACTGCTATCAAACCAGCTGATTTAAGTGATATCGCCATATCCCATCCTATCCCTCCAATTTAGAGAGAAAATGTCATGCACCACACGCAAGACTGATAAAAGTGCGACAACCTGAAGGAACTCACTCGATGAGGTTGATTGACAGGCTTGGAGTCGGCCGCCGTCAGGACATGCCTCTCCAGATGTTATGCAGCCTTCTTTCCCTTTCTATCGACAGAATGGAGGGCAGATGCTGGAAATCCTTAAAGGCATGTAGCACGTAAATGAACATGAGATGATGGGTTTGGGCAGCGTGCTGCCGTGTCCTGCCTTTCTGACAGCCATCTGTTTCGCAGTGTGGTGACAGGAGCAGAGACAGAGGAAGCCTTCTCTGAGATACCGCGCATCTCTTAATTAGGACCAATTGGTCGTTGAATATGTGCATTTCGTAAACACGAAAACGGGCTTTTCTGGCTAGTATGCATTTCTGTCTATGTTAGTTTTGTTGTTTATGCAAGGCTGTTATTATTTCACAAGGTAATTTAAAGGGGCCGGTGTGTGTGTTTTTGTGTGTGTGTGTGTGTGTGTGTGTGTGTGTGTGTGTGTGTGTGTGTGTGTGTGTGTGTGTTTGTGTGTGTTTGTGTGTGTGTGTGTGTTTAGTTTCTGTTTGTACATGTGTATGTGTAGGGGGGTAGGGAGAATGATAGAAAGATGTGTGAGCGTGTGTTTCTGTTGGTATGTGTGTGTGTCTGTGATAGGATAGGAAGAGATAGAAAGAAAGGCAGTGAAAGAGAGAGTTGGCTGAAGAAAAGAGAAGGGATTTAAAAAAAAGGGCTGAGTTGAAGATATTTCGGTACAAATTAAAAACGAGAGTCTCCCCGTCACACTTTTCAAACAACCATCACAGCCCTGTCACAGTGGAAGCTGTCAATTAAACGTCACAAGCATCGCACACACGCTGTGTGATCACTATCTCCTCCTCCATAAGACAGCGGAGAATGAAACTGCAGAATAAAAATATGATGGAGAGCATCTAATCAATGTCCCACAGGAACCACCAGCTGCCGCACTCCTCCTCCCCCTCCCTCTCCTCCTACTCTTCTTTTCTTCCCCTGATTTTTCTCCATCTCTCCTTTTTCTTCCTCCTGCATACAAACCATTTATACACAGGAATATAAACCATTATCTCTGCAGCCAAAGTATGTGGAGATTCTCCACACCGGCATTTTTTTCCCCTTTTCCCTTGTCCCTTCAGCTCGAAGATCAGAGGAGAAGGGGCTAAAGTTAGCGCAAATATTTCAGCTGTAAACGCAGGGTCCAATGTCATTCTAATTACTCTCTCTATCTGCTGATATGCAAGGACTATAATCTGTCTAGGGAAGGGGAGAAGAAAAATAACCATTTCTGATCACTGGTGTGCCACTGTGGAGCTGTTTAGGAATTCAGCGCATTTTGATCTAATCACCACATCAAAATATTCATGACACACAATGATATCTCCCAGTGGCAGGCAGACAGCCATTAACTGGAGAAACATGGGTAATTTATTAACACTTATCACAACCTGAAAAGGCCTTTCCACCGTGTGTGCCATCCGAGCGAAGGAGTGAAATAGTTTTACGTGATACCAAATGATTTATAATGGTCAGTTCGTATTTGCACAGGAAATTTAATTAAAATGTATGTCCCAATTTTGTCCGGAGATCCTCAGTTAAAAAGTCCCGGGGGAGGGAGGGACAGAGAGAGGGAGAAAGAGAGAGGAGGAGAAGGGGAGGGGAGGTGGGTGGGAAGAAAGAGAGAAAACATGTGATGTGGCTTCTTTTTAATCTACACTGGACATGCTTGCCTAGAATGGTTGCCCTCCTTTGGGAAAAGTCAACTGCAGTCAGCAAATCTGCATTGATTCAAAATGGCTTAATATTAGTTGTATTTTGAGGAGAATTTGTTTGCATGCTCTATCAAAAGCAAATATGGCAATGAGAAAAAATCCTACAGATGTCTCAAATACATCTATTTATATTTGATGTGTCCAGCTAAGCACTTACAGTTTTACATCCCACTCTATATAGAAATATGTATCACTACATATTATCATGTCCTGGCTAATACAGATACAGTATAATTACAACAAATGAAGGAAGGTTTGGCATGCAAACAGTAGTATGAGTTTCTTTGTCCTCACTGTGGCGTTCAATTAACCCAAACACCCAACAACGACGCCAAGCTCTGGGCTCTGATCTCAGCTTTGATAAGCGCAGAGCAGATCAATACGAGCATTGTAGAGGTTAAATGATGTTATGTTGTCTGTTGTTACTACACTGTGGGGTGGAATGGACACCTCACCGCCTGTGAAGCCACGTGTACCACAAAACAAGACTTCTTGGGATTCTTTGAAGTTTTTTGTGTATGAATTTATTCCCTTTTTCCGAACTGTAACTAAATCCGTCAGATTTATCCATTCCTAGTATGGGTCTTTACAGCATGGGACCTAACCGCCAAGCAATTAGTGCCAATCAACAGTCTTTTTTCCGCTTAGAAAATGGCCATTTTGAAGATTCCCAAAACCCCCACTTTGGTCTTGGAGTGGGCGTTTTTCACTGAGTGACTTGAATCCTGCAATGGCCACCGCAATCTTCTGACACAGACACACTGTGACACTTTCAAAAAACAATTAAGCCAGTGCCATCTCGGTAATTACGGTAACTAATTACCACCCCTCGCAAACAAACAGCTTAACACAACACACAGACTCCAAACAGTTTGAGGATGGACCAACTCCAACTCGCTCAAAAAAAAGAGAGAAAGAAAGAAAAAAATGCAAAAAGAAAAGCAGCAATTTCTGGGAAACTAGGAGGAGGACACAGAAAAATAGAACACTTTGTTTAACCCACACATAATTCCAGGCGTATATCATAAATATTTGCGTTCAGTTTCTTATCTCTGGATTTGCATTTGTGTCTTATCAGTGTCTGTGCCAGGCCTGCCTTGATAGGGAGAGAGCGAATGAGCAAGCAGGAGAAAGAGAGAACACCAGAGAGAGAGGGAGAGAGAGAGAGGGAGAGACAGAGAGAGACCGTATACACATAGCTAATGAATCTCCTCTCCAACTGATGTCATACTTTGGTGAGAACTTTATCACTGTCGAGGATTCAGCCTTCCGCAGAGCCCACTTTGAATTTGTCGCCTCTCATTTCTGATAGATTCTTCTTTCTGAGGGAGTTTAAAGGCGTCTTAAACACTTCAAAGGCCACCGGTGAAATATCTCGAAGGTCATATGGCAGGAGCTGCAATCATAATCCAAGAATGTCGACATTGTTGTCATACGACAGAATGTTTTAAAGTGGTGTAACTGGCTAAGTCATCAGATTTGTGATGAAGACTACTGTAGACTGCATGAAAATGGTTTGCATGTCAGCACTGGCACAGAACCACAATTTTCCTTTAAAAAACTAAGCTACAGTGTATGTGTCTCAGCAGTAGATAAATGTTTGAATGGTACAAATTAGATAACTTGTCCAACTCATTAGACCTGTAATTAATTACATACTCAAGTCTGAATCAGCCTCTAAATCCAAAATATCGTCTGCAATAAACCCAAAAGAGAGAGTCTGACTTCCAAATCTTTCATTACAGTCCAAAGAAAGACAGGACTTTTAAAACTTTTGACTGATACTGTGGCGCACATTTGGTGGTATTGAATTTGCATTTAAAGCAAGGATGTGTGAAACTTCTGGGGATGTAGGCTATAATTGGGAAGAGTTGCTCAAATGTAGAAACGTGACAGGTTTAAAATGTCCCATTGCTTCTTATTGCTTAACAAAAAATATATGCAGCTCAGCTCGTTGTTTCAGTCCTGTCAGTGATTTACTATGCTTACGGAGAAACAAAATGATTACTATTGTATTCGCGTGGGTGGGATATTTCATTGAGGAAAAGCGCAGAGACACTGGGAGGCATGTTTGCAGCCCTGCGTGGAGCCCTGGCCCACAGCCTGCCTCCTTGCTTGTGGCATGACCTTTGGGTATTTACTGCAGGTCCCATATGGCTAGGCACAGGGCTGCTGACAACAGCCTCATGCTATTTCACCCAGATAGTCTCCATCTTTATCTCCCAGACACTCTTTCTTTCTCTCTCTCTCTCTCTCTCTCTCTCTCTCTCTCACACACACACACACACACACACACACACACACACACACACACACACACACACACACACACACACACACACACACACCACCCCCCATTCCCCTTCGCCAGTCATCTTCTTTATGAAGCCTCTATGCAGACACATCCTGATAGGAAGGAGTGGGTGTAAATATAGGTATGATTGAAGGCTTTACGTGGGGGTGGGGGGTGTGGGGGGTGGAGGGGAGGGGTACAGAGAGAGGGGAGTCATACTGATGAAGCGATCGTTGCACTCATTCACCACCAAGTAGGATCCGCAGGGTTCACCCGATGACCTTATCTCTCTTTCTCTCTCTCTCTCTCTCTCTCACTCACACTCTCCCTGCATCCCCTCTGCACTCGTTTGAAAAAAAAAACTGATTCCCCATCTATCTCTCTCTCTCTCTTTCTCTCTCTCTCTCTCCTCCTCCCTCGCTCTCTCTTTTCATCACGGGGTGTCTGTCTGTTCTCCCCATCTGCCTCTGTGCGTTTCATTACCGCCGCTGATCTCGCCGAGCCAGCCCTGCTGTCACTGTCACCTCGCCGCTTGGCAGGGATTTGGAGATTAGCTTCCTCCCATATACTCCTTAAGCCTTTATCACAAACCATGGGGCCCTGTCCCTCACTCGCGAAAGGCCAGTCAGGAGAATGAGAGCTGCACGTTTTTATTTCAGCCAGGGGGCCAATTAGCAATAAGACCGATATCAATTAGGAGCCGTGGGTGGAGAAGGAGGGTTGGGGGTGGGTGGAGGGCTGATTTGATTTCTGCTCCCGTTCTACTCTGTTTGTGTCGTTGCGCTTTTGACGACAAAAAGCTATCTGCATCAGTGCATAGCGTGTGTCTTTTAGGGATTAATTTCACCCTCTGTGAATGCACGGAGCGGAGACCCTACCTAGAGAGGGGAAAAAAAGACATTGATATTTTAACTTCTCTTTATTTTCTGCTTCCAGTGAGGCGCACGAGTGCCATTTCAGGGCTGACACAAAGAATGGGGCTCACCTCAGCTGCTCACTTCGCTTCAAAGGCAACTTGTGGCGTTTATCTTTGCATCTACAAGCCTTCGGTTGACACCGTCACACAGCCGACACGAATATTGTCTGTAATTACAGTCGGGCTTAATTAGGGTGCCTCAAGTGCTGCTCCTGCCACTGTTACAAAAAGAAAAAACGCTCTCCATTGGGGGCAAGGGGGTGCTATGTGTCGGCATTTATCAGGCAGATCCAAAAAGGGGCGTGTGTGTTAGAGTCAGGGTACTGTAGATGCCACAAGATGGGGAAAGGATGACAGCCAAAACTAGTGACAGGTAACCCACTACCCCCCCCCCCCCCCCCGCCCCATGCTGCTTCATGGCATGTGAACTATTTTAACCCCTTGTTGCCCTTTTGCTCTGTCTCCTGTCTCTCTCTCTTTCTCTCTCTCTCTCTCTCTCTCTCTCTCTCTCTCTCACTCTTCTCTTTCACACAAACAGATACACACTCTCTTTTTCTCTGTATCTCCCTCTTTTACTCTCTCCTTCACTCTGCGCCCTCCTCCAGCTACGTCTGTCACAGATGGCATGATGGCAAAGAGAGGAAAGAGACACCTCCCATTCGCCAGCGGAGCCGCTCTCCTCTCCTCTCCTCTCCTCTCCTCTCTCCTCCTTTCTCTTCTGCTCTTCTCTCGTCTCTCCTCTCCTCTCCTCTCCTTCTCTCCTCTCGTCTCCTCTCTCTGTACTTTGACTGTGCTATGTTCAGTCGTTAAGGGGCTGCTGGTGTAATTGCGGGGCTTGCTGGCCCGTCCCGCAGGGACCTAATTACAGTTAGGGATCAGTCATTAGAGCCCCACCTGTCTGTCAGGAGCCTGGGTCGCCCCCCCCCCCCAACCCCCAACCCCCAACACCCCAACACCCCCACACCCCACCTAACCTGCACCTCCACCACAACCACAACCACCACCCTGCACCCTCCCAGCTGGAAATATCACTGGCAAAGGGGGGGAGGGGAGAGGAGAGAGGGAGGGAGAAAGAAGGGGTTGCTAGGCACTGCCTTAAAGACACGGCTTGGTTGTGGCAATGGAGTTTCACCATCACGCTAGAAATCATTTCGAGGGGCTGGTTTATAAACGCTTGTAGGGGTGGCTGTAAATGTTTCTCCTTGTTCTCCTTTCTTACATATACATAACATATTGTACATAGTCAGGTCATGTAATGCCATAAATCTAACTCTGTTTAGTGAAGTCTGTTGCGATATTCCGTTTGCAAGATGGACTGCTGTTCATGTCTGGGTGTGGCTCTGAGACTAGTTTTGATCTCTTTCAATATATATCTCTCACATGTCTATATTTTATTAGTCTCTAATGATGCAATTATAGAATAAATCCATACTGAATTTTGAAAAGCCACATGACTTCTGTCACCAGTGTTCACAATGATGAAAAGACTCTTGACTCTGCCTCCCTATTTGCCTTAGTTAGACTCTACAGAACAACTGGGATGCTGCAGACAGTCACTAAATACCTCATGGGAAGTCTCTAGGCTTCTTTTATGGACCCTTTCAAGAGAGTTCCATTATCAGCATCATAGTTGGCCCCACAAGACTTCCTTTTTAACATTCCATATGTTATCTTAATGTAGAGGAAGCAGATTGGGGCCCAAATAGAACGTTCAAGCATTGTTTTTGTTTTTATTGATGAAAGGGTCTATAAGACTGTGGCACTGTAGCCCAACTCACAGAGATCTTTTGTCTCTCCTTCACTCTGCCCTTCCTGTCTGTGTGTGTCCAGGTGAAAGACACGCGAGTTGTCCTACCCTCATGATTAATTGCCACATGCCAGAACAGTGGCAATACACACAATACATTCAAAGTGACACACACACACACACACCACACACACACACACACACACACACACACACACACACACACACACACACACACACATACACACACTGCATGCATGTGAACCCACTGACACACACAGAATATGCTCAAGTGCATGCACACACACCTACATGGCATGCTTATACACACACACAGAGAGAGAGAGAGAGAGAGAGAGAGAGAGAGAGAGAGAGAGAGAGAGAATACGCTCAAGTACATGCACACACACCTCCATGGCATGCTCACAGCACCCACACCCACAGCACAGACACACACACACACACACATACACACACACACACACACACACACACACACACACACACATACACACACACACACACACACACACACACACACGCCACACACTGAGCTGTCAGGATGTTTGTGTGTGATTAGCACCCCAGCCCCTGGGGGCTCATATTAATGAAGGTACACACAGAGTTAACAATTCATATCAAAATTTGTAATGCTCTCCCTGAATTAATTACGCCTTCATTTATGGGCACGCAGGAACTCCTTCCTCCTTCGAGTTTGACCTGATGAGCGCATGTTAATGATTTAGGGTAGAATTTACACAAGTAATTAACTCATATTAATGGACAGATAAATATGACACATTCTGAAAGCAGGGAAGAAGTGATGTCTTAATAAGAACAAGAAAAAAAAACGATTTTCTTACTCACTTTTCTCCACCGGGTTTTTGTGAGACGTGGTAGCTGTCTACCTGTGCTGGTGTAATGGATATGGCGAGCACCTGAAGTGAAGTCTCCTACTCCTCAACCCCCCCCTGTAATTTTTTTTCTCTCGCAGTGTTTCACAATTTCAGTGTTCCGACAACTGACTTTAAATTTGGAAAAAGCAATTGAAAAAGCCCACAACTTTTCACGACTACTCCCAATCCAAATAGGGTTCCATCCATGCATGTGTGCGTGTGCGCTGTCGCCGCAGTGGCCACTGGGGCCATTAGGAAAATGGTTTTGACAAATCACACATTTAATTGCACACAGTCTTCCGCCTGTGTCTGCCCGAAGTTTCACCCCAATGGCCGCAATATGCAAAAGGCCTCATATCACAAAGGAATAGACCCCTGTGTGTGTGTGTGTGTGTGTATTTGTGTGTGTGTCAGTGAGTGTGTGTGCATCGGTATGTGTATGTGAGTGGGTGCGTTCACATCACAGGCACTTCATTGCATGTGTGTACTGCATGCTTAAGTGTGTGTGTGTGTGTGTGTGTGTGTGCATGAACAATTGCGTACGTGTGTGCGTGTGTGTGTGTGTCTGTGTGCATGATCAAGTGTGTGCGTGTGTGTGTGTGTGCGTGTGTCTGTGTGCATGATCAAGTGCGTGCGTGCGTGCGTGTGTGTGTGTGTGTGTGTGCATGAGGGAGATGTCACCTCCACCGGTCTCTCTACCCCTGAGACTCACTCCTTCCTTTTCCATCAGCACTGGTTTTCGGGGGCCAGGCAGTAATTTCATGGCTCGTTGCGAGTGCACAGCACTTCCAGGAGCCACCACTGTTAACTTTTCCCCTTGCCTGCAGCCCTTTAATGAAGTTATTAATCCGGAAAACAGAAAGCCAACCCCCGGTCCCTCCCTGCAAGGAGGGGAGGCGCATAATTCACAGGTCCGCGCGACATCATCCCAACAACAAAACCGTGTAATGACAATTACTGTTTGTTTCCGAACAAACTTACTGGCGGGCAAGGGGACGCCACCCACACCGGTGAGTGGGACATGCCAGGCATGGGAAGAGGCCGACGTGGAGTTTGTTCTTCCCAAAACTGTTTGTGTTTATTCCCCTCCCATTCACACAGCCTTCCTCTCTCGCTCTCTCTTTCACACAGGCACACAAACTCGCGCTCTCTCTCTTACTTTCTTTCACTCTCACTCCCTCTCCCCCTCTCTCTCTCTCTCACATATATACACACAGACACACAAACTCTGCATATCTGGTTTGTTCCTTTTTTTCTCTCTTGTCTCTTATCTCATCTTTTTCACTTTCCTGTCTCCCCCTCATCTCTTCTCATCGCCTCTCTCTCTCTCTCCCCCTCTCTATCTCCCTCTCTCCTGGTCCTCCATTTTAGTTTTCCCGTGCGTGCTGTTTCCTCACCTCCATGCTCTCAAAGCCCAGCTGCTTCCTGTTTAATTGCGCTGACCCCTTTTGGAGTTTCCATGCGGCCTTGGCGCGGCTGAACATGGGGTAAGACCACAGAAGTAAACATCAGAAAGGGGGAGGGTATGTGTATGTGTGTGTGTGTGTGTGTGTGTTTGTACGTGTGTGTGTGTGTGTGTGTGTGTGTGTGTGTATGTGTGTGTGTGTGTGTGTGTGTGTGTGTGTGTGTGTGTGTGTGTGTGTGTGTGTGTGTATGTGTGTGTCTCTGAGAGGAAGCAGCCCTCGCCATTCACGCCTTATCACCAAAGTCCCACATGTACCCCCATAAATATGACTCATTTAGAAAGAGAGGGATAACATTGTCTTAATGGTGAACCTGGTCGACAGTGTGAGAGCAAAACATCCAAACGGATTTGGATTTCGCATTTGCCTGCTGTACAGTGAATTAAAGAAGGGGGGAAAAAGGGAGAGAAAGAAAAAGAAAACGGCAACAACAACATATCTCCAGCTTTGCATGTGCAGGCGCTTTAGGGAGAGAGTATCCTAAGACTACAGGGCTCGGAGAAGGTCTCTACCTTTGAGGCGAGGCTCACTCTGTGTCTTGGCTGATTGTTACGCTTGCCAAAGTAAAAAAAAAAAAAAAAAAAACACGGATAAGTGCACCTCTGGATATTCAAGGGTCGTGTCAGTCCAATTAAATTGATCTAACTTGTCTTTATAAAAAATAAGGTGGAGGAAGAAGCAAGGAAGAAGCCAAATCGCCAGTATCAATGCCACAGGCAAATAGTGAAATTAAATCATTTTGCAGGTTCCCTGCCATCCCATTTCACAGTGTAATTCTATCAGATAGTTGTTTTACAGACGCACAATGTAAGGTGTGAGTAAAGGCTTGCCCAGTCCTACTGCACAGGCTGAGATAATTCTCTGATTGGATGAAATATGTTCTTGGAAGTCAAATCAATCTCCCAGTCCAGATGGTAAATATTCTTAGAAATGTTTGGGGAAATAATTATATGCAAAAATGCATGCCATTCACAGAGATGTCTTTTGATTCTGCACATATCCTCTAGGGGTTTTTAGTGAAACTCACACACATTTCTCTAGGGTTAAAATTCCAGGCAGCACTTCAAAGTAATTTACTTAATTATCAAGGTAAAGGTTAAGAATGATGCCTTAGCATGTTCAAAATATTATAAGTCTGTGTAGAAAAATCAGTCCCTGCTTCTTGAGAAACGCCTGAACTCATTTGTGAAAGTACAAAATAAACCATCTAGAATATGGTGTCTGATCTGAAGTGTGTCCTTGGGTATGTTGCTTTTCAGCTCTTTACAACACTGTTGTTACTATATCCGTCGACATGGTCTGTAAACACATAGAAAGATAAGATGTTTATTTTTCTCGAAGATGTGGGCTACACTGTCCTACAGAGTGCTTCCTTAAATAAGGTCACCCATTCCTCGGTATTTCAAGAGCCCTAACACCTCACCACATTACTTCATAATTATGTACACCATTCCTTCTGGTGGGCTGAAGGAGATACGGGCATAATTGCATGTTACTTTTTAATTACAGTAAAAAATCGAACTTGTAAGACGATGGGCTGCAAGGTGCCATCGCATTGTTAATGTCTTATCCCAGTCCTCTGATCGTGTGAGCTGGGTTCCTTTGCTAAGTGATGATAAGCCCAATTTCCATGTTCAGCTCATAATTAATCCATCTCCGGCGCGCCCGCGATGCCAACTCGGGCGTTATCGCGCTCCCATGCTTGAATGTCGTTGGAATCCTCTCCTCAAATGGAACGTATTGATATGCCCTCCATGAAAGGAGAGGTGGAAATCCTTCAATTTTAGCCACAGATTGTGGGGTAGATTAACATTGCGGCAATCGCAGCATCTCTAATGTGGCAATACATAAAATAAATAGCGCCTTCTGCTTGCTTGCTGATCCTCAGCCCTGCGATGCTGAGGCTTTGTTGGCATGTTTTCTTTGCTACATGGCAGAAAATTGCGATCTATTTGCATTGCATTGGAGAAATGTCTTAGGATGTTTAATTCTGCCTGTATTAAAATGGATTGTGCCAACAACAATGAAAGGCTATAAAATGAGAACTATTCTGTGCCAGTTTTCCTCTATTGTTGGATATATTTTAAAATGGCGTGTTTTCACATAAAATACATTTATAATTTAATACAACAAAGAATGTATAGGCTAAGCCTATATTTAAAAAGCAAATTAAAACAACTATTTTTTGGTTTAGTTCCATTATTTCTCACTTGAATTTGATAGCCAATAAAATGCAGGTAAAATAGAGTAGCATAATATAGTCTAATGTATAGGCCTAAAACAAAGTAACGGGCCTATGCAGAGTGAGGTCATGGCATACAGCCGTCTACCTAAAAGAGGTAGGCTACTGAGGCTACTTCTCCTCTCCTGTCAGTTGTAGGCCTATAAAATAAACTTTATAGGCCTACATAATAGGTCTGTATAGCCTATTCAGATTCATCTTTTGTAAAAATCCATCAAATTGGCTACTTTAAAAGCCACTGATATTTAAACAAAGATATGTCACAAATACTATAAGTCTACTTGACATATAACTTAAAAAAAATGCCACACCGACACACACCGACCGGTCAGAATACAAATGCCTTATTATTGTAGAGGTGAAAGACTGTCAATTTAACGCCTACAGCTACGGCACAGCGAGAGGTTCAAACCTAGTGTTGCAACAAAAGCGCGACACGCTCTCATCTCCACAGTCAGTCCGCACGGATCACAGTCCGGTAAAGCTTAACCGTCAAGAAGACGAGTGATTCAAACCATATCGCGAGGACAGAATAAGACAAAAAACATCTATCGTGATTGAAGATCAGACTGCTTTCTATAGATTTCAGTTCCAGCTCAAGGCAATACATTTGTCGCCGTTTGGATGAATCAGAGGGTGTTCCTGAGAAAGTCTCAGAGCAAGATCCACTGAATCGCACAAACCAGGAATGTCCCGGAGGAAGCAGAGCAACCCGAGGCAGTTTAAACGTAAGTGTTTCGGATTGTTTTCTTCTCTGTGAGAATATTGGAAATCAGTTAATTTGATTATTCTTAAACAATTTTAAAGACAGCTGTAGCCTATAGGCTAGCCTACTTCTCCTGTCACAACGTTTATAGAATGGCAGTGGTAGCGAAATGGATGTAGGCTAAACTCCTATGTGGTTTACCAAGTTCAGTCATTGCCATGGCACATAAAGTTACAATCTGCTGGTATTCGACATCGACATTTTTTTTTTCATAAGAAAAATTGAACATTTGTAGGCATGTGACAGTTACTGTACACTGGGCAGTTCTTACAGAACTGGGAGATCACAGTTGTTTGGCGAGAGCTGTTTTGACATGTCAGTTGTACGCTATTGCTCTTTATTGTAACAGGTTTTCTGTTGTCATGCAGCCTACATTAGGCTACTATCACTTTTTACAACGTTTAATTGCTACGTTTGTAGCACATCCGTAAATGCGCAAACAAAACATTTACCTTGCACTTACTGTCACCATCAGAGATAGACACACGTGTGTACACAAACACTTAGACACACTCAGGCATAGAGAGAAAGGGAGGGAGAGACAGAGAGATTATTATTGAATGATCATTGATTTATAAGTCCTCTTACAACAGTCTCTTTGGATAGATTGGATATTTTTGTTACCATGCTGATCAAAATTGCTTTTATTTGTCTTTTGAAAAATGACTAAAGGGTGTAGGCTACTTCATCATAATAAACGTACTGTTTTGCCTATTTCTATTTCTTTTAGTAAGTTAATTGTCAGAGTGTCAGTCAGAGATGTCAGTGAAACTCATTTAAACTGGTTTGTGAAATCTGACTTTTTTATATTTGGGCATAGCCAGATAACATATAAGGCATAATCCCACACACAGTAAAGCGGTTAATGCAGAGGACAAAAAGGTTGTTATGGGTGAGGTACTTCTTTTTCCCCCTTTTTTTGTTCCCCCTTGAACACATTGCCCTGTTATCTGAACCCCATGCGATTCACAGAGTATTTTCATATTTTGCCTATTCCATTCTCTGGGGTGCCCTCTGTTGTAGAGATAAAGTGCGAATGCTGAAAGAGCTCCATTAATTTGCCCCGATGACTGAGGTGATAAGGGGTGATAATGGGGGAGATAAGCATGGGGAAGATACACCATCAGACACCCGATTATTACCATTAGAATTCCAGGCTGGCAGTCTGCAGCAGGCTGATAATCTCACTCTCTCTCTCTCTATCTTTCTCTCTCCCTCTCTCTCTCTCTCTCTCTCTCTCTCGCTTCCCTACACCCTCCCCTCACTCTAGCAACTCCGCCACCCCAACTCGCAGCCCTCTCACCCTCCACCCTCCGTTCCCCTTCTTTAGCTCTGCGGGATGATAAGACAAAAAAATAGTCACTCTGCAGTCTCTTTATTAGTCGGCCTGGATATTCCGATAATATGGTGATAAATTATGTATTTTATTCCCACTCCCATTCAGCGACCTCCCTCAACCCAACCGCCACCATCCCTCCCAACTACCCTCTCCTCACCACCACCATTGAAACATCACATTGGGTTCCTCCATCCAGTTTTTTTCTCCCCATGAAAAAAGATAAGAAAGAGAGTATTTTTAGGGTCATCTTTTTACTGTCCCCCCCACCTCCACCCTCCCTTCCTACCCCCCCCCCCCCCTTATCTAGACTCCCCCCAACCCCCCCCCCCCCCCCCCTCCACACACATACACAGACACACCCCTCTCCCACCCTACCAAAGTTCCATGTAGGCTTTTATTGTAATAAGAGTTTGATCTGCAGGCCTGATAAGCTGGGAGGAGGTGGCTGGTGGTGTGTGGGAGCACATATCAATGGTATCGGGCTCATCTCGCCACCCAGAGCTGGTAGCAGCTGTTGTTCCCCGGCCCCTTATCGCCCCCCCTGGCCGCAGTGCCAATAAATTTGCTCAGATTGGTGGCCAAACAATGGCAGGTTGGCCAAATTTATGATGGGGGGAGAGTCAAAAAATAGCGACTGATGCTCTGGGCCAGGCTTGCCTGTGTGCTTCTGTGATTGTGTGTGTGTGTGTGTGTGTGTGTGTGTGTGTGTGTGTGTGTGTGTGCATGGCTAAGAAGGGGATTGGGGGTGGTGGAGGGGTGGTTTGGTTCTTTAACTCTAAGGTCACAGGCTCTTTTGTCATCTGACCTGTCCATGTCTGGTGCGGTTAAACAGGGCGTGTTTGGGTGAGACTGGCCGAGGTTGGACACCGCAGCGCTTGGAAGGGGATTATAATAACCCTTTTCTCTCGAAACGGTACTGTTGTCCACGAGAAAGATGTAGATGACACCTGCTCCTCCACCGCATCAAAGCCCCGCGTCCCGATCTCGGGGGAAATCGAGCTAAGCTCATTACGATGGCTCCACAGGTTCAACTGTGTCACTGAGTTGTCACGATGACACTCGATTGATAGCCTCACGCCATCTCTGAGAGCACAGAAAACAACGTATTTTTTGAAAGAACTGTGACAAAAAAAATGACTAACACAGAACTTAGCTGCTGTGGAGTCACTGTCTTGAATTGGCGATTTGCCTTTTTTGTTTGTGAAATCTCGGGTAATTTATTTGGTGGCTGTCACGCTGGTTGTCGCCCCGCTAATGCGATGCCGTCAAAATATGATAATTTTTTGTTATTATACCCTATCAAGGATGTCAGATTTGTTGCCTCTCTTTTATTCTTTTTTTTCTCAATCCGTTTTGATTAACTTCATCTGCCAACTGTCAGAGCGAGGCTTCGCTCAGATTGCCTGCTATCTTCACAGATCAATGCAATATGAAGAGGGGTTATTGTGTGCCAACTTTCTCTGCAGCATCTGTTCCCCGCTAATTAGATATGAAGAGCTGATGCTCATTGGGCTGCAAAGTGGAGCTGCGATTCAGAGAGGAAAAAGGAGAAACGGAACCCACCTACAGTATATGCATAGTATCTAGACATATCACTCTCTTTTCTCTGTTTCTCTCTCTCTCTCTTTCTTTCTTTCTTTCTTTCTTTCTCACACACAGACACACAGAGACGCAGAGACACACTCACTTACTCAGTCGCTCTCTCACTCTCACTCGCTCACATTGTGAAGTATTCAAGGTGCTTCAAAGGCAAGATGGTGTCAAGGTCTATTGTGGGACTCCTCCTGATGGCTATCACTGCAGAGAGAAGGCATAGAAGAGAGGGGGGGCTTAGGCAGTGTGTGTGTGTGTGTGTGTGTGTGTGTGTGTGTGTGTGTGTGTGTGTGTGTGTGTTTTTGTCTTTTTTTCCGCTTTGCCACAGCAACAGTCATCATCCTTGTTTGACAGGACGAGGTGCGGGGTGCTGATTACCTCCTTCCTTTGTTTAACGAGGAGGTGTGTGTGTGTGTGTGTGTCTGTAGGTGGGGGGTGATGATTAGTGTTGCCAAAGATTAATGAAAGGTGTTGATTTTTATTTTACTGTGTCTCTCTGTGTCTCTCTCTCTCTCTTGCGTGCGTATACACTCTCTTCCTTTTTTTACTTTCCCCCCTTTTTAATCTTTTGTCACAGCATAGAGAAAAAAAGAGGAAAAATGCCCCTTGTCTAATCGCACTGTGAGGAGAAGACGAGAGTAACAAATGTTGTGTTTTGTCTTCTAATGGCATCTGGCCTCTTTGATTCTCTGTCTTTTTCGCTTTCTCTGTATCTGTGTTTGTGACTGTGAAGAACGACACCAGAGCCTGTAATGATATGGAGCTTCTCTTTGAAATCACAGCCTGTACATTGTCATGTTATATAATCCCAGTAAACTGAATCATCTTTACAGTATAATAGATAATACATACTGTATACCATATAGCCTGCTTTGTTTTTTTTTTAAAGGATCCATAGATTTTGGAAGCCATTCTTCTAAAAGTCCTCCAGAGTTATAATGACATCTCATAAACAACACAAAACCCACTACAATGCTCCTTAGGAAGTGGTCAGTCTTGTCCATTTGATAGAATCAATGCAAAGTTGAGATAAGCGAGATGTTTATTTGACCGACTTTAATCACTTGGCTTGCAGTGTTGCTTGATGCGCTATCACTGTTGTCCAGCAAGCCCCAGGTAACAGCAGGCCTTTAGTATGACTTAACCTTTATTGAACCCCGAAGCCCCAGGATTGTGATGTAAATCAATCTCTTCTTATCGCGGGGCAGAATCTCGTACCTCTTTTAAAGAGCCAATCACATTTCAATAAATTTAGATTTAGTGTTTTTATCATCTGAGAGTAGGATGTTAATGTAGACATCTGATTGGATTGAAGCAAAATAAAACGTGTTCCCCTATTACGTTAAGTTGGGATTTTCAAGGTACGTCTGTGGGCATTTTTATTTGCGTTTTTCTGTTGTGAAGCGGCAATGCATGGA